>NC_069718.1:16997006-17362631 GCF_027358585.1 Pangasianodon hypophthalmus | reverse complement strand
AATTTATGGTCGAATTTTTAATGTCTCTGTGGTATTATAGATCCTTCAAGATTCATCAACAAAGAAATAATTCTTCTAAAGCATCACCTAAAGAACTGTTTTTAAAGAGTGTAGATTTATCCTGCAAAGGGTTTCTTATGTGGAATGTATTGTTTTTTAAATGACTCGAAGGAATGTTGCAACCGCTAAACATACAGCATTGAACACCTGCAAATATCATCTTTAATTGAAAATAAGCCAGATTGTATTCATAAACATAAAATGTTGTCCTTTCACATATATAGCGTGTAATTAGTGGATTAAGGAAATGCATTGTGATGGGTAGGGATTTTTGAACAAGCACTAGATAAGATTAAAATATTAATGATAGTATTCCCTGAGGGGAGCTTGTTAATTTGCTAGTATTGGGTTTATGTTTTTATGCAAAATATGTTGTACTGCAAAAAAGACATATAATGTCTTTAAGATAAATTGATATAAACTGTGATACAAACCGATTTGCTGAATGAATAATGTATAATATTCCGTATAACCACTGTGGATGAATGGCCCTTTCCAGATCTAGGATTCTGGCCAAAGTAACTTGCCTTTGGTTATACTCTCAGAAAAACAAGTACTAAATTGTACCTTTATCTTTTGTTCCATTGATATTTATCTTTCACTTGGAAATGGGGATATAGTTTAGCTACCTTTACAAATATATAAAGGTATCTAAACTATATCCCCATTTCCCCATTTTTTAAATTAAAAAAAAGCTTTAGAGGTACACTACACACATTTTTTTAGTAAAAGCTACATACTAAAGGTACAAAAAAGTATATATGTTAGAGTACTACCCCTGCGACAAGGAATGGTAAAGTTTAGTGCTGTAGTAGAAACAAAAGAGAAAGTAGAACTTGCTAAAACTTACTAGAAACTAGTACATTCATACATTATGTTTGTATTTCCAGTAGTGAACTGCTTTTGATTACAGACATGAGATGATTAGATTTTTGCATCCTTTTTACTACAATAATGACTAGTGTAACCCGATATTTCGATGAAAACTTATGTTAGCCTTCACATAACAATTACAGTAGAGATACAATGATACTGATACTGGTATCGGCCCCATACCATGCTCATTTACTCCTACTTTGTTTATTAAAAAAAAAAGTCTACAGACAGTACTAGGTCAGTGAAAATCGTAGTGTGCCTGTACTTACAGCTATACAGAAGCACTTTTCCAAAGTACGTTCCAAAGTTCTACTTTCAACCCTACTTGATCCAAGGTAACTAATGTAGCTAGCTAATGCACTTCACGTAAAATTAACTAGCTAATGTTATAAAGAGAAAGCCTAAGAGCTTACATGCATGTGTGCACTTGTCATGGCCACTGTATAAACTGGGGGAAATGTAAACAGCGAATGTCCTGTGAGGTTACTGACCTTTAGTGAGGTTACAGTAGGTGACATATTTTGGTATCAGGATCGGTAATGGTAACGTCGCGCACCATAAAACACGTACTCATAACTACTCGGTCTGAAAAAAGGTCTGAAAAAGTACAGCCCTAAATTTCAGGTCTCACTAATCTTTCGAGTCTACTTGTTTCCGTTCTGTCTAGGCCTTAGCCTAGGCTACTTACAGAAGTGTTGTCCCGGTACCTGCTAGCCTGCTGCTATCCTCCCTCACTGCAGTAAAGGCTAGCCATTCATAATTCATAGGCCTAGTTCCAGTTAATTTGGCCCCAGGCTCTGTTTTATTTCTGCTTTGTGTGAGTCAGTTTGTTGACAACTCTTGAGCATGTCAAACTATAACCGCTAATAATTGCTTAAGGACGTGGAACTTTTGCAAATGTTGGTTCCAACACGAAGCTAGCCTGTATTCCTCTCACCTTATCTACAACTCTGTCTGATGAATTTTTGATTCTTCCCCCCCTTACGCTTAACAAGGATTCCTCTGTAATTCAAAGCGATAGCTGAGAGTGAAACAGAATAAAAAGAATAATGTAGCGCTCCTCTGAAAGCACTTCCTTTTAAATGTGTGAGGGGAAATTTTGTCAAGCGTGGCTCTTTTCTTTTCTTTTCTCTCTCTCTCTCTGTTATTGACCAAAGAGACTCCGGTTACATTTACTGTGCTACTGTTGTAGTGTGTGTGTGTGTGTGCGTGTGTGTGTGGAGACCCTGAGGCGGGATCTATTTCTGCGGGTCACCGACGCTTCCCTTCTGTCGGCGCCATTGAAAGCGCACGCGCTGATTAGTGCCAATTAGAGCTGCTGTCACTTTCCTCGCGCCGAGGCCCCGCCCCGCGCCGCGCCCTCCCGTCATCCTCCGCGCTTCCCCTCGGAGTCGGCCGCGCGCGCTAACGTGAGCGCTGCGTGATTGCCACGCAGGCTTGAGGGTTTAT
The DNA here is from genome assembly GCF_027358585.1 of Pangasianodon hypophthalmus. Taxonomy (NCBI): domain Eukaryota; kingdom Metazoa; phylum Chordata; class Actinopteri; order Siluriformes; family Pangasiidae; genus Pangasianodon; species Pangasianodon hypophthalmus. The sequence goes on along the minus strand of NC_069718.1, from coordinate 17,360,246 downwards.
TCTGAGTGCGAGGCGAAAACAAAAGAAAAGCTCGAGGAAGAAGGAGAGCGGAGACTCGACAGCACTTCCGAGACGGCGGTGACAGGAGCGTGTCACTGGGGCTCAGTCAGACGTCTCCTCGGGCTTTATCCTTCCTCCCGCAAATACAATATTCCCCCGTCATGTCCCCGCACACACACGCGCCACGCAGGCCTACTCAGCCTCATAAACTAGTAATAGTTTGGAAAATTGGTCGATTCCGTTGATCATTAATTGATTGCACCAGCATGCATGTGCATACAAACTTAGTAGGGAAAATATTTAGAATATTAAGCTATAGACAAGGTGATGGAGAAACAGTGTGGAAGAGGATTGCATGGAGACAAAAAATGAAAAGCTGGCTGTAGGTTTATTAATAACACGCTTAATTTCATAACATTTTATTTTAGCTGTTTGGTGCTTATGTTTTATAGGTAGCCTAGGTACTTTAACAGTTTTTGTAGCCTATAGGCTATTAAAATGGCTGATTTAAAGTTGAAGTTGTTTTTCCCAGCTGTAAGAGATTTATAATTCCCTGAACCCTTTAATGCTGCTATCTGCAGGCAAACAAATACCAGCAAAATATTCACATTTAGCTTCATGCACTATTTATGAGAGGTGCGTTGTGTCTTATATAGTAGATTGTCTGTTAGCAGGCTATGAGAAGGCAAATATTTACATACTGAAACAAAATGTTCAGGATTTTAACAGAATATAGGCGGTGTGTAGTAGGTACTCTACTTTATGGGCACTCTGTAGGTAAAAGTGTAGATTAGCCTAAAACTAGTCTATTTGTTTTGATTTCTATTAGCATAATGACGTCAAATATTTAATGTAATTATTTGAACAGAACAAACACGATTTCTTAAGCATGGACATTTAAACAGTGAAGTCGTGGTGAGGGAAAATTTGTATTTGAGGACTTTTTGTTTGGTCTTTCATGGCAGGATGGTAGGAGGACACGGTGTCTTGCAGAGAGGACAGAGGCAGAGTTTATAACAAAAAACCGCAGGCTCCATTTCAGTGAGAGACTGAACCATCTCACTGCTCCCTGATCAGCAGGTCTCATTTTAAAGCACATCAGGCCAGCAGCCTGAATCAGTGGGTGAGTGAACGAGTCAGTGGGTGAGTGGGTGAGTGAACGAGTCAGTGGGTGAGTGAGTGAGTGAGTGAACGAGTCAGTGAGTGAATCAAGGAGTGAGTGAGCGAGTCAGTGACTGAGTGAGTCAGTGAATGAATCAATGAATGAGTCAGTGACTGGGTGAGTTAGTGAGTCAGTAAGTAAATAAAAAAATAATAGAGAGACTATTAATCATGTTGTATTTAACCTAACAAATAGCATAATGAATTCTCAGTTTCATTACTTCTTGCATCTAGGACCAACTGTGAGTGCAAAATCTGTTACTTTTCTACAAACAAACAACAAATACAAACAAAGAAACAAAGTTCCTATAATATATAGAACCTTACCAAAATCCACCAAAAAAGTCCAAAAAAAAAAAAGAAAAGAAAAACCGCTCATATTCCACTCATCTCTCTGGACGAGCATTAAGCTGAGAGTTGAACTGAAGAGAAAGCTGGTCCTGATTGCTATTAGGCAGTGAATGGCAGTGACCACGCTAATGAGCTAAACCGCAGCATTATTTCCACTTCATTATGTGGCACGCGTTTCACCTTGCTCTGTGCCCGGGTTACTGCCTATACTATTACCGCATTAATATCCGCACGGAAACCATCCCAGCCAACTAGTCACGGCTAATTACACATTTACATACAAACACCCAACAATCTTTTGTCCTCTGTAATTTATACCATCAATATGCCGTTTAATCAAAACAAAGGGAGGGGGATGTGTTTGCTGCAAACATACTAATTGGCACCATGCTGACTCGTTGCAGTTTCGTGAGGCTTAAATGGAATGGCAGGAAGAAGCAGTGGACAAAGCCTGAGTTAGAGATGTGCATACATATAGCCGCCATACAGAGCTTCTATAACAGAGGAGACTTTCATAAGTTCTCAGGTGTAAGAAGAACAAGCGCGCGCGTTCAATCAGTATTGATTTGATTGGACGACGCTACTTTCCGAGAGCCAATCACAGCGCGGTTTGCAGCCTTGGCTTCTCTCTGCTCTCCAGGCCACATGGGACACATGCATACTGTACATTAAGATAGGACGCAGTGATGCTGAACCCAAAACACCTCCTCTTTCACGGTTTCTTTTCCCCCCAGTAAGTGTTACTGTGGAATTTTTGGCCAGTGGCAAAAATACCAACATCTTTTTTTTTTCTTTTTTTTTTTTTGTTCCTGCACTTACTGTTAGGCGCTGTTGCTGTTGTTGATGAAACAGGACAGAATAAAAATAACTTTTTTTCATAGACCTAGTCTTTTTCACAATGCCATAAACAGAAAGTAAAATGCCTGAAAATATTGCTCCATGGGATATAGAGGATAACGCAAAGAGGACACTTGCAGTGCGCCATGGCTCCACCAGGGGGAGTCTTAACTAGCAGGTTTTGAAACAGCCTACTTTTCATAGCATGTAAGGTTATTACATTTTGTACAAAATCTTTATATTATATATTGTACAAATCTTATGTTAAAAAAGGAAATACAATTATATTATACAATTGCATATTTATTTTATGTATTTATATTTAGGTTCTTGACTAGGAATGTGAATGTGTTTATTCCAAACCTCAAAACTCAAAAACAAGTCAGACTATAAATAATGTCAGCATGGAACCTAATGTGTTCTTTCAATAGAAAGTTCAGGAATGAAAAGCCCAATGTCTCCAATAAATAGCCAGATTTATTACTGCCATAATATTGCACACATTTAAAAAATTAAAAAAATTAAAAAAAAGCTTAATATTTATATGGTTAGATTTGTCAGATTATGTATGTAAAATAATAATTCTGTGCTCGGGGTCTGTGAAATTTACAGTTCAAGGGGTCACTGCTGTTGTAAATCATTCAATATGTACATGTGTATTTATGTTATGTCACTTGAAATGTCCTGTATGTTGAGGTTGAACAGGGGTTGATAAGCACAGATGTACAAATATTTGTTTAGAATGATGTAATCTTGATTAAATAATGTTTGACCAACACCAAATATTATATTTATGTGTATATATCTGACTATATATGTACTACACACACATATACTGAGAGAGAGAGAGAGAGAGAGAGAGAGAGGGCAAAAAGCCTTTTATATTTTTGCCAAATATTAGGGCTGAGAGTGCGATTCTCTCTGCCCCTAAATAAAAGGCTGAAAGCATCTCTGCATACCAACAACAGTGTCTGTTCCTCAACCATTTGGTGTTGGTAAACAACATATTTAAGCCTAAAACAATGTATTTCCCTGATGACCAGAATTATTTATGAAACTAAACAGAATCCGACTGTTAGCCATATGGGACTTCTTTCTAGATCACTACACAAATGCTTGCTGCTCTCATTTCTGGTGTCACCCTGAACCTCTAAACAGCAAATACTCTTTAATCGAATACAAACTGTTGTCTTTTATGAACACATAATAAAGTCCCATATGTGGTTAAAACATTCATTCATTTCATCAGAGACTGCTAATTAAGACCCTGCAACTGGTTATCATCCCCGGACTCTTCACATCTGTATGAGAGTAGAAAAGTGAGCATTTAAAAGAACTGTAAAAATATAAGAATAGACCTTAGCTGTTAAACTCAAGGGTTATCACAGTCAGTGTCTTGACATGCCACAGTCAGCCAGAAGATGACAACAACAAATGAAAGGAGCCACTGGCTTTGTAGAAAAGTGCCACACCTCATTGAAACATATGTGCCTCTTTCAAGTCTGTGGTGTGTGCTTTGGTCTGAGAGGCTGTTGCGTTGGCCTGTGAGTGGCTTGTGCAGACTGGTGTGAGTGGAAAGGGGGTGAATCACCTGCAGGAGTGCTGATCCTGTCTCTTCCCAAACATCAGAGCCGAGGGCTTGTGTCAGAGCAGAAGACAGACGCTTAGAGCTTTCGCCTCTATTTCAGCAGACACTGTTGATGGTATGCAGACAGTCAACCACCTTCAACACAGGAAACTGGGAAGCAATTAACACTGCCCTGAATTCAGTAATGGACTGGAAAGTTTGTTTCAGAACATTTGTTCATGGCTACTTTCTTCTTATGGCCTCTTTAGTTCAATGGGAGCTAAACTCCTAGCCCTGAAGCAACCTATTGATCAGTGCCGTCCAGGCATCAAATTTAGTTGTAAGCAAGCACAGGTGTTAACAAGTTCCCACTATTTATGACTCAGCACTTCTGAGGTGGCCAGTGATTTAATCTGATACAGCATTTTCAAGTATGAAGTCAATTTGGAGAGCTGTTAATTTGGGAACCTGTCACCAAGTAAGATGTTTCAAAAACATTTACATTTTTTTTTAGGTTTTACTGTTAACAGTAATTACACTAACCTACTTTTATGTATCACTAAATTCATATTTTTTCTTATTATGCCTCTCATTAAGCAATTCACCATAATCTATGCTCAATTCAAAAAATTGATTCAGCATTTAAAAAGTACATATGGCCAAACGTTTGTGCACACTTGAACATTAAAACCCATAGGTACACCTTCCCCAAACTGTTGCCACAAAGTTGAAAACACACAGTTGTATAGAATGCCTTTGTATACTGTAGCATTATAATTTCCATTGATTGGAACGAAGAGGCCCTGTTCCAGCATGACAGTGCCCCTGTACCCAATGCAAGGTCCATGAAAACATGGTTTGCCAAGGTTGGAGTGGAAGAACTCGAGTAGCCTGCACAGAGCCCTGACCTCAACCCCACTGAACACCTTTGGGTTGAACTGGAAGGCCTCTTCACCCAACATCAGTGTCTGATTTCACTAATGCTCTTGTGGCTGAATGGGCAAATCCCCACAGCCACGCTCCAAAATCCAAAAGCCTTCTCAGATGAGGCAGCAAAAGGGGGAATAAATCTGGAATAGGATGTTTAAAAAGCACATGGGTGTGATTGTCAGGTGTCCACAAACTTTTGGCCATATAGTGTATATTTTATATATGATACGTAATCTGTGAAATGTGTGTAAACTATTTGAAACGTATTGTTATTGGGTGGAAATCGAGGAAAAGAGAAGATGAATAGGATTCAAACGATCAGGTTGTTTATCCACGTGCTATTTGCGGTGTCGATCAGCAGCAGGTGAGGATACGGGGTGAGTTCCCCAGAGAGCTCTGGAGCCAGCAACAGAGCACTAACTAATTCATCTTCCTGTTCAGCCTACATCACATACCTCACATAAACAAGTTGTCTTATTCTGACTGAATATGATTATAAAATGTAACGTTTGGATTAAAGACAGACATAATACACAAATAATGAGTACCCTTGTAATGTGTACACCTCTTAGAATGTGTACTGGATTTACTGTTGTGCTAATATACCATTTGGAAATAATTTCTGGAAGCAATAAATAATGTAATTGTTTTTAGAAACCCAAGTAAAGGATAAATATTTATCACTGATGATTTTGTTAAATTCTAAAACCTATAATTTGAGCAAAAAGATAAAATAAGGAGGGGCTGGAAGCTTTATTAACACAATGCAGGTTCATGAATCATGGAGGGAAGATGAATACGGGAGACTTGCTAAATTAAATGGTATTTAGCCTTGTGCATAGTACAGCAATAGATCTGTAAGGCAGACACACATAACCTAGAATCCCTGCATCCCTGAGGCCTTCAAGTTTCCCACTGCAAGAGGTCAAAACCTTCCATGATCTCTCATAATACAAGGCCAAGCACCAGGCTCTCACCACCACAGAATAGACTCTCATTCTTCACATCACAGCTACATGTCTGTGAATGGTATCGAGCGTCTGGGCCATATGAATAGGAACAATGCTAATGTGGCGTGTACGGATGCAGTACTCCTGCAGGACGTCGGAGAGGGGGGTTAGGCAGGGAGTCTCTAAGCTGCTGTCATACCTCGCGTAATTATGATTAACGATGTACCTGGGAAGATGTTCTCTCCACTGAGTTTACACTGAGATGTGTTCACTAAATATTATCACTGCGGCGGGTGGCTGCCAGGGGGTCCGCTGATGGGGCAGGAAACAGCAGAGGCACCATGCAGGAAAAAGGCTGCCTCACATTCACATTAGGGAAAGAGACTAAATACCGTTTCATTTGCAGTTTAGGTGTCTAAACCTTGTGCTATTAGATATGAAAACAAATGTAAATGTATGTCACAGCACTGCCAATTAAACATGCTTACTAAAGAGATGAGAACGTTCCTCATTAATTCATTATGCAAGCAGTGCTGGTGATCCATGTAGTTCTCACAGGAGCACCATAAATAACATGAAGGAATCGTCAGTCAGCTCAGTAACAAAGACGACGACTGTACAGTTTCATTTGCACTGGGTACATATCTCATTTCATTACATTGAGCATTGCGTTTTATACAGACTGGTGGGATCACATATTGATAGAGTTCTGACCAGGCCTATACAAGAAGCTTCCTCAACGTATCAGAGATCTCTCTCCCTCCTTCACTCTTTCACTTTCTCATACGCTCTCTTACCCTTTCTCTGTCTCTCTCTCACTCTCCCTCTCTCTCTCTCTCTCTCTCCTTCTCCCTTACCCACAGGCTAGATTGTTATAAATGCTGTTTATGATTCTGCTATGACAGCTGTGAAGGGCAGGGATGGCAGAGGATGCAGCCGCAGCATATTTCCTCAATGTCTGAATATGTTATGACATTGTAAAGGATCCAGTCTCATAATGGCTAGACTCATCGTAGCTGTCCTTCTCATAGTTTAGCAGAGGTCTGGTTCTAGTGCTGTCCTTGGTTTCCTAACCATTGAGGTTAATATGAAGCAACAGATTTCATTCTCATATGTGTGCATTTGAATATTGAATATATGACATGTTAAAATTTATAAATTAAATAATAAAAAAAACTCTTTCAATAGTAGTATAAAGAAATATAGGAAATGTACATAGACACATTAAATTATGTTGCTAATATATATATATATATATATATATATATATAATTACCCAAATAGACACCAAAAAATATTCACAGAAAGAACCAACAATTCCAGTACTGCTTTTATTCAAACAGGAGGAAATAATAGCAGTGCTGAGAGAAATCCACCACTTTAAATGTCATGGACATAATTATGAGTGGCTTCAGTAGTTTTGATTGTTTTATGGCCTCTCCACTGTAAGACTGCCACATGCTATTATAATGCATCATCCACTTTCATACATCTTCTGCTAAGAAGAGTGACGGTGTTGGGAGACAGCCACCCCAGCTAGACATCCTTGTCCTTCATCCCTCTCCCTCAACCATATGCTTTATAGCCAACAATAAAATATTTTACTGCTAAATAAATTGGGATCGTATTGAAATGCTGCTCCTATATATGTCAGCGAAGACCTACAATTATTTTTTAGCATTGGCGAGCCCATAGTTTATCATAATGTGAGAAGTGCAACTGGCGCTGGTACACATCATTGGCTTTTCTTGCTTAGTTAGATCGTGAAGGTCAGAGTTCCTTAGGCTTTTATGGCTGTTTAACTTTGGAGAATTATCACATGTGAGGACGCATGCTGATTTACAGCCCAGAGAGGGGCCACAGTCAGACACGCAGAGTTTAAGGGCTTCCAGGCCAGGCTACTTAATAATCATCTAACCCAGTGCAAGTGTGCACATAGTAATATAAGATTAATTGGTTTACATGTAAAATGCATGACTGTTTTTTGCAGCCAAATAAGTGAAAGTAATTGATTAAGATATATTTGTGTTAAAATATAATTTCCTGCAATTGGCCCTTGTTGCAAAAGACAACTCCCACCTGACTCCAAGTCTGTGAGGCAATTTAAATCTTTCTTCAATAAAAGCAGGGAGCACTATTGATGGAAAATGGCAAGGTGACATTCAATTTCCATTTGTTAATTAGTATTTTCATGATTAGGGCAGATTCTACACATGCCCAGGCCCTGTAGGTCTATAGGCTCACAATAGTGTATGCTTTGCAGCATGGCAGATAGTCTAGTCTGGTTAGATGGATGAGAGTCCATATCAAAATACATACGCAGAAGAAAAAAAAAAACATTTAATAAGATATAGTTACTTAGTTTACTTTATTCTTGAGAAAATTATACAGCTGACATGGCTGCAGGTTTTTATTCCAGCAATACAGGAAACACACCTGATTCCACCTGTTTAATTAGCTGTTTTTCGTTTTCAAATGACTATTAAGTGTGTTGCTTATTTGTCTGGGGTGAAAACCCTCAGCCACACCAGGCCTATGTGGATAAGATTGAAGAGCCCTGTTGTAAGGTATATCAATAATCATGACCTAACTGATAAAATGCAACATAGTGTAGAATTACAAGATCCATTGTGGGCAAAACACATCCTTTACCCAGACCCAAGCCAAACAGCACATAATTTAAGAAAACAAGATTTAATTATGGAAATGTTCAATTGATTAGGTGCCAGGAAAATAAGTCTTTTTAGCCTCCTACGAAACTCTCTCTCTTGTCAGCATAATCAACACAGTGTGCATAATTTATATTAGTTACTTAAAAATGCTACACACGATCTGAGCGAAAAAGTAAAGAAGTTTGTTTTTTCATGTTTGTGCCTATTAGCCCCAAATTAATTAATCCTTTCTCCCATAACTGAACTGAGCCATGAGCTATATTAATACATAACAGTTTCCTCAGTAAGGAAATGAGGTACACGGGGAACTGCTATTATTTTCACAAACATTTCCACAATTAGCCTACTATTGCCATAGCTGAAGTGAAATGAAAACAGATGTGTCCTATTTCTTGAACTAAATCATTATTTTTTCTTCCTAAATAATTAATTTGTAGGTGTTTGCAAAGAGGTAGAGACCAGAGAGATAAATGCATGGCATGCTACACTCAGAAAGCTTTAATTCAGCCACTAGAGGGAGAGTTCATCTTCAGAGGAGTACTGCAGGTCTCTATGAACTCTTAACTCCAATTTCAGCCATGACTGCAAACACATTATTGAATACTCAATTGCATATTATAACAAAAAAGTCCTGGGCCTCCTGAGCATACAGATTAAACTTCATCTACACAATGAGGGAGGTCCAATAACAGAAAGAAATTGGAGTAAACTTCAGTTGTCCTTTCTCCACACTGTTGGCCCTTTTTTTTCAAGCGTCTGCATTTTACCCCTTGCCATCCATCATCCCATTCTGAAATACTTCATTGCTTTTTTTCAGGGATTGTTTGTTTTGTTGTTTGTCAACATGACAGAAGAGATGTGCTTTCTAAAGCGCTGTGTTAAAGAAGCACCCTGAAGTAGAACATACACACGGTTGCCATGGAGCCCATTCATGTGCAAATGTCTTCATTTAAATATTTTTAAGAGGATCAGTTCAGATTACGCCAAAGTTTGACAGAGATAATTCGATGGCTTGTGTAACGGCTTTGTTCACCAGGGCAATAATTCATGGCACGTCAGTGTACCTCAACAACCCACATATTTAATTAAGTTTACTTTGAGAAATGAGGACTTATAAGTGGTTTCTAGAATATTGTCAACTTGCTGAAAGAAACCAGCCTTGACACACTCTCCAAATGAGATCAACGTTACTAATCTGGCTCACTTCACACTTCACTCTTTGGTTTTAGGTTTAATACATATATGTGGATTACAAATCACACTTATTAAGTATGAAAAATCAAACAACAACAGAGTTTAGCTTTCAGCTATTAAGAACGGTGCACCATTAACCACTGATGAAAACAAGCAAAAACAAAAATATCACACACAGTTGTTCAGAATTGTTCCAAATGCAATGCAAAGCCATAGCCGTGTTTGCCATACATTTATATTTGCTCTCCAGCTTGCATTATATGATAAACATACCATGGAGACCCCCTAGTATTTGGGACAAGTAAGGAGTGCTTAAATATTTATGCCTAAGCCTCTTGAGGCCTGCTATTAGTTGTGAGATGTTTTACTTTTGGAGACTGTCACAGCGCTCTAACGGTCATTAACTACAGGGGTGACAGGGACCTCTGGGTCAAACATTTTGAAGCAACAAAAGGCTGTGATAGAATCACTTGGTGAGCCCCAAATTACTTCTGTGTCATTGCTGAACAATATTTCCCCCAAAAGCATTCCTCCCTCCGTTAACGCCATGACCCCTTTCACTGCATATGGAAATGATTGTTTGTATATGGCACTAGGGGATGGAGATGGCAAGCAGTTCACGGACATTGTTGCTGCCAGCGTCGACCCCCAACAGACCGAGCACTGCCCTCCCCCTGTTTTGTTGTGCTTTGTGAGAAAAGTTGATTAAAAACAGGTTGGGACTGAAGACCAGGAGTTGAGAATGAACATGTTGTTGGGGTGGAGCGGTGAAGTTGGGGAAACCAAACATACAAGACCTCACAGGGAACAGCATAACAACATCAACAGACATGGGAGTCCTTCTGCAGACAGAATTACTTAACATGGCCGTGAACATGGTTTTATACAAGGAATGAATCGGAAAATAATTAATGAATTTACTGAGCTCAGAATTAATTTTTAAAAACACTGATAGCTAATTTTATGTTGTATACTGATAATAATCAGGATCCTAAAAAAAAAAAAAAAAGATTTAAATAAATCTTCCGTCAGTGTGACATTTGACATCATCACATCTCTGCCAGATAGTGCACTGAAATCCTGAAGGATGCACCTTCCTAACCTGTATTCCATCCTTAACTGATAATGCAGTGGGAATAATGTATGAAGAACACAGACCCAATCAGATGGATGGCAAACAGCTTCCAAAAAGGGGCTAAAGGACAGAAGAGGCAGGGAGGCTTCAAATCCCCTCTCAAGCCTAAGTGGGTGGTCCTTTCACTGTGGGGTAACCGAGCAGTCGCCAAGCATTCGGAGAAAGGCCAGTGAAGGCTCGCTCTTCAGCCTCACAGCTCACCAATGTGGCCCATACATCCACAGAATGATATTCACGCAACACTGGGTTTATTTAGAGCCCTAGTGCTGGCACTGGACGATCAAATGACAGCCAGAGTTTGAGCCCCCCTGAGGATTAAAATGATTCAAGGGAGAAAAAGGAGAATGACTTGAGAAAAGAAGTGATTCAGGGAAAAGGACCGTTTTCAGGGATTTAATTCAAACATGAACTAAAGTTACAACAGCAGGCTGTCGTATAATAACCTGAACCAAATGTGGGGCAAAATGTCCCGAATTCAGGAAAGAAACTGATTCTCACTATGTTTAATAACCATCTTGATAATATGAATCTAATGACATAACAGCGGGAAGCACTCACACTCTACCATCTGCTGCAAAATCCATGGAAGCAGTATTTTCAGTAAAATATTCCTCTCTCTCTCCTCTCTTCTCTGTCCTGCCTCCCGGAGGCCATGGGAACACCGTAACATGCTTGAGCAACCTAGTGTAATGCAGATTTACTACATAGTGTCACACTCATCACACCTTGCCATGTCAAATAAAAGGCTGTTAAAAACAGCAGAAGAAAAAGACTGACAGGCAGGTGGATGCCTGTGTCAGAAACACCGTTCTCTCTCTCCAGCTCTACACAAGACAAAAGAGAGAAGTGAGGAGGAGTGTGTGAACACTTGTCACATGAAATGGGATTTTATTGGAAATATTGAGGGAAAATGTTCAACTTTGACAAAGAGTTGTCAAAGAGTCAGACTTGCTGCATACATTAGCTATTAGAGAATGTGAAATTTAGTGTTTTCTTGAAAAGGTAAAAATCTGAGTCTGGTTTTGATTACATATTTGAGTCATTTATAATTACTGTTTATTTATAATTATTTAGTTTATTGCATTCTAACAAAATATATGTAGTGGGCCAGCTGCCAAACCCTAATACCTTTTTTTAACTTAAAGGTTACAAATGACCAAGACCCCTTTAAAATGGCACAGCATCCGAATGAGGAATAATGGGGTGCTAGTGCCTACCAGCAAAGCACATTAGAACTGTTTAAGTTGGCCCCCACAAAGTCGCACATTTCAATTATTTCAATGCAGCCTCCAATTAAAAGCTGCAAACATGCCTTTTGAATGCAAACTAACACAATTAAAAGTGTTTCAGGAGTGTATTAGAGGAATCAGTTCTGAATTAGTCCGCTGAATACACAAGCCCCCCCTGGTTTCATCTCCCGCTTCTTTCAGCCCGGCCCAGGAAAGAGGGAGAGGGCTCTTTTTGAAGTCAAAGGGGTTTTCTTTTCTCACTCTCCTTCCTCTCTTTCTTTCCCTCTCTCCCTCAGAGGAAAAGAAGATTGAGTCAGCCTAATCTGCTACTTGTACATTTGAATGTGTAGTGAGCAGAGATGATCCCAGTTGCCTGATAATAGCCCAGGTGCAGAGACAGTGGCCGTGGCTAACTTGTTCTCAGCGGGGGCTGTATATCATGGAGGGGCAGGCCACCCTTTGAAGATGCATGCCTGCTTTCAGCAGCTGATTTGTGGCTGTGAAGGGCAGAGCTTTACAGCCGCGCGAGACCTACAGCTGGAGAGAGTATAGAGAGCCGCCCGGCTTTCTGCTGCATGCTTAAGGGCCCTCAACTACATCACTGAGCTGCCTAAGCAGATGTTTGAGGCATCATTTATTTAAAGGAATGTTACAGTAGCAGATACGGGTGCTGCTGCCACATACGGGGAAATATTGCACACGTTATGTATGACAGTCAACAGAAGGCAGTGTATTATGTCAAATTCTGACTCAATAGTTGTTATCTGGATTTTAAAACATGCCAAAAAATATGTTTCATAGCTACACCCTACTGTCTCTTTCTCTTTTCCAGACTGTCACTTATTCAGTGATCAAACTTCTGGCTCTGTTTGCACTAACCATCAAGAAGGTCAAGAGAGGCAACTCTGTTTGACTTATTCTTTGACCTGTGTGACAAGACAACAGCCACTGTTCCCTCTTTCACTCCCATGCTGCCCCTCCACAGTGCCACCTAATGAAGTCAAAGAAAGAAAATTAGCCGTGCATTGCATGGGCCCCATTGACAGTGTCATTAAGGTGGCCTGGTACAGGGTTGCCCACGCTCACTTGCAGGGTCCTGCATTCCTCTATTTGTTATTGAGATGGTTATTTACACTGGTAGACAGAGAAGCTGGCGGCCCGGTAGCGGGCTCGAGGGGGGACACGCCAGTGTCTTCCTCCCCCGGCTGGATGACAATTAGCAGTGGGGAGCGGCTTTGGACAACCATTCATGTCCATCTGAGGCTGGGAGAGGGAGAGCAGTTTTACTGCCATTGAATTATGGCCATTCTCTTTTCTCAGGCCCTCGACCGCACACTAACGGCGCTGTGTTAAAGCCACCCATCCTGATTACTGTGCACCTGTGAGCAAGAAAGTGCCCTTTTACACTGAGCTAGATCCTTTACTACCAATAATTAATGCTTCAATAATAATAATAATAATAATAATAATAATAATAATAATAATAATCAATGAACTGAGATTTATTAAAAAAATACAATGAAATAACAACAACAGAAAAAAAAACTGAAAACAAGAATAAATAATCATGTTTAATACAACAATATTAAGTGTGTAGTTTTTGGGAAGACAGTGAAGATCTTGGTGCCATAGCAGCTAAGCAGTTTTTAAACTTTTTTTTTAACATGGGTTTGCTGTTGGTTGCTCTAAGAAATCAAGCATTAACATATTTATCTCTATGCTAAAAATATGTCAGTCAGAAATTTAGTATTTTTCCATGCCTAAAGTAAATAGAGACATAAATAAGAGAATTTTAATCAATTACGACACATATAGGTAATAGAGTAATAAAGTATTATAATGAAGCCCTGTGACAGTCCGGTAGTCACTGGAAGTAAGAGAATGAATGTGAGAGAGGGTGTGACTGCTATAATGGAGGCACCTTTAAAGACAGGATGGATGAAGGCCAGAATGTCCAGGTCACTTGTGCTGTTAAATAGAAGGTGTGGGTCATACCGTAGCCTGAGGTAACACTTATATTGAACCCTCAGCTAAAACCCGTATTTAGGTTGAATAATCAAAGCTATAGGAGTTAGCAGGTTTGACCTGTAATTCAATTAGCTAAACAGGATTAATCTGCATGTTGACTCCACATATTCAGTCAAAATTACCAACAACACACTTTGCTAATGTCCATCATTTCTCAAGTCTTTAACAATGTTATGAAGCTGATGTCTACAGAAAGAAAGAAAGTGCTGATGGAAACAAAGCCTTTTTTTCTCTTTGTAATGGTTTATTAGGAACCATAAGCCTTTTATTTCTCCCTATTTCATCATTCTGCGCTTCTTTTAATTAACTTAAAATAACCTACATTCATTGTCATAATCAGAGTACGAAAGCGCTCCTCTGAGAAATTCACATGTCTGGGATTGGGCATAGTGTGATGGAGCTAACTCCAGGAATGAAGTCATTTCTTGTCTTGTTTATTTACTGCCTCATTAGCATCCACAAGCATAAACATGTTCAGCTACAGTAACCAACAAAGAGCCTCCTGAGTATTGTGGTTGCAATGGAAAGCTCCTTTTAACTGAACTCAGTTATTAAATCAATGTGTAGGTAGCCTTCTTGATTGACTTCTGATTTCGGTTTTATTTTCTTTTTATAGCCATAAAACCAAGAAACAATAAAAATAGAAATTCGTAAACATAGGAATATTTGTTAAATATTGATAAAAGATATACAGTATACGATTCATTAGAAGTAGTGTTCATAACATGTTACATCGCCAAGCCCCACTTTATAAAGTGTATTATGAGAAGATAAAATGGTGATATAATGTGTTGTAAGCATTGGATTCTTTTAACAATTTATAAATGCATTAGAAGCAATGCTACAAACTGTAATGCCTTACATAAATAATTAAGTTATATATTTGTTTGTTTTTAAAAATAATGATCTGTTACATTTTATATTATAAATAACATTTTTATGTTTGCCAGTTATGTCAATAACACATGCCACTTTATCTCTTTCTCAGAGTCTGAATTAATTTCTTGCTTCACAAGTAAAACTCAATTGCACTGTGGATCTTCTCAGGAGTCTGGTCTGTCCACAGATTTGCAGATGGTTTCGGTGTGTAGCTCTTTTTCCCGTGGAGGATAATCTCACTGGGGACCCTGGCACAGGCACAAACCTGCACAGTGCGCCCTCCATTCAGAGACGTCTCAAAGCTGCCATGGGGGAGACTGGTGACTTAACATAAATTAGACCACCAGGGAATGGGGAAATCTTGCTCTGAAGGAGGGCAATATTGTGGCTGAATGAGGAAAGTCTATATCCGGTGAGTTAATGTGTAAGAGAGGGACAGACTAGTGTTAAGTGCTCATAAGGAGTTTAGGTGTACTTGTGCTCTCACTAGTGTCAATAAATCAAAAACACACAGTCAATGTTAACATTATACACCAAATTACCATTAATACTAAAATTTTTTTTCAGTATTACAAGAAAGCTGAAAAAAAAGGAAATTTAGCACAGTATATATTTTACATGCCATATAAACACACAATTTATTTTTAGTACCAAGTGACATTGCTAATATATAACTTTATTGGTATCTTTCTTGTCTGTTTAGGTCTGACAACAATTACCCTTACAGAAAAGTCACATATACTTCACATGTATAATCACATGATTCATATATAATTATTTACACTTGTGGTTTTTAGACAATTCACATATTTCACACATTTATCACGTGAGCTTTTTCACTTGGCCATTCCAAAACCTTAATTTTTTTCTTTTTTAGCCACTCAAATATCAATTTGCTGGTGTACTTGGGATCACTGTCCTTTTGCAAGACCCAATCTCGGCCCATCTTAAGCTGCTGGACAGATGGCCTCACACTTGTTTTAGGAATATTCTGGTATAAAGTGGATTTCATCATTGTCTCAGTGACTGCAAGTTTCCCAGGTCTTGTGGCTGCAAAACAAGCCCAAATCATCACTCCTCCTCCACCATGCTTGACAGTTAGTACGGGTTGTTTGTGGTGATACACTGTGTTTGGTTTTCGCCAAATATGGCGCTTTTCATGATGACCAAACATTGGGCTCATCAGTCCAAAGGATATTGTTCCAGGTTATTTTGTTTGTGGTTTGTTCAGATGCAATTTTGCAATTTCGCTACATTCTTTTTGAAGAGCAAGGGCTTTTATCTAGCCACCCTTCCATGAAAGCCATATTGTTCAGTCTTTTTCTGATTGTGCTGTCATGAACACAAACATTTAATGTGCTTACAGAGGCCTGCAGATCACATGAGGTAGCTCTTGGATTTTTCTTTATATCTCTGAGCAATAAACGGTCTGATCTTGGACTGTATTGGCTGGGACACGCACTCCTGGGAAGCTTGGCAGCTGTCTTGAAGGCGCTCCGTTTGTAAACATTCCTTCTCACCGTAGAATGGTGATTGTTTGGAGATGACCTTATAACCCTTCTCAGATTGATGAGTAGCAACAATTGCTTCTCTGAGGTCATGGCTGACGTCCTTTCTTCTTGGCATGATGTAGACACACACCTGAGTTCTCCAGAACGCTAAACTGGCAAAAGTCCTGCTTTATAGAGGTAGTCACACGTCTTGATGATTATGTAATCTTGTGCATTTCATTAGTAACACCTGGCTCCTAATTACTCTTTTAATGATTGTGGAAGTAGGAAGGGTGTACTTATTTTTTCCCCCACCTGGTTTCTGAATATTGGTTTACTTTTTTGGGAGAAAATGACTACATATTGAAATCTGTTGTGTTTTTTGGTGTCACCTGAGGTTTTTATTTGTTTGTTTATTGAAGTTGGTGAGGACCATGCAATTGTTATTTAGGCACTGATAACTAAAAACATAGAACCTAAGGAGGGTGTACTTTCTTTTTCCCATGCACGACTGTATTCTTCATACAGTGTCATGTATTTACCAAGTGATCACATATTGCTCACCCAAGCAGATCTTAAAACATATGTTCACGTGAAATGCATGTGATTTTTCCCCAAAGGGTATATGGAGTCAACGTTGGAGCTCAATCCTTGATATTAACTAGCTTAAACAACTGGCTACACCTGAGAACTGAATATAGCATATATACAGTCCAGCCAGAACTGTCATCTAAATCTATGTTTAACAGCTCACTGTTTGTTATTTTGCTGTTTGTTAATGGTGGGACCTTGGCTGTGTTTGCAATGGCTGTGTCTGAGTGTAGTGGTTTGCTGAAGAGGATACTTCAAGTGTGATTAACTGTGAAGGAACACAGGGAGCACCAGTGGCTGCTAATTAACCCCACATTGTGCTTCCCTAACAAAGGCACAAAAGAACAAAGTCGAATTTAAATGTGAGAGATTATCACGATAACAAAAGTAGTGAATCGTGCTCTTGATTTGGAATTTTCACACTGATCGTGACAACATGGGATTAGATCAAAGACTGATCAAGTTACATTAGCGGGACAATGGGGCCTTGTTATTCGACAACAAGAGGCATCCATCTGCATGTCACAGAGCCCCATTACAGACAGCTTCCTCTGGATTTAAATACAGTACTGTGAATTTCAAGTCTACAAAAGATGTGTCCTGATTGCTGATGGATGTTCCTCAAGGAGTGCTGTGTACTATCTAATAATTGTTCACTACATCCTCTTTTGTAGTGACTGACATGGTCTTGTTTTAAACAAATCCACCTATTGAAACAACTGGTTTCTTAAAACCTCTGAATAGCCATTATGGCTACCTTCATAGTCTCAATATATCACTGCGTCTCAAGTGGTTCTCTAATGCTGATCTGGCCCCATTCCTTCAACAGGACATGAGGAGGAAGAGGAGACAGAACGATTGTGGCTGTCAGGGTTCACGCCTTAATTTTTCCCCCCAGTAGAGATATGGCCCGGGTAAAAGGTGACCTCCACTGACACTGCTAATCATCAGCAGCTCATCTGACTGTTGGGTCTGGCCTTTAGCACTTCTTGACTCTTTTTCTCACCTCTACTGGCCCTCCTGCCTTTGAAGTACAACCGAAAGTGTTATTTTACGGCATGTGATAAAGATCTCAGAAAAAAACAGGGCAATAAATTAACTTGTTGTGGCAGCTCTGCAGAGGGAAAGAGTCAGGGTACGAAGAAATGCAACAGAAGCTGTTAGTGCTTTAACATATGTAACACCTCAGTGCAAAGATCCCTTAGCACCCAAACACTGTGCTGCAGAGTCCTAAAGAAAGATACCTTCAGTATAATTACCTAACATTAGCCAAATATGCAAACCACTGTTTGGCTGTTTACTTTAAGCAATGCGTTTACTTTGAGCCATCCACATGACAAGCCAAGACAAAGCGGAGGACTGTTAATCACACAGACAACCGCTGCCTGCTCAGGGAATGTGCAGTTCGTACACACACACACACACACACACACACGACAGCCACCCTGATTAATGTAAAATATGAGTACATCAGCAAATTATCTGCTTTTAAATGAAATGAATGCATCACACAGACATGGTTATCTGTGGTATGCTAAATAGCAAACAGCGCAGCCATCCCAACAGTTAATTCTGATTAAGCATCTGAAGTAATCTACAAGTCAGCACTCATTCAGCAATTCACACAGGTACATTCAGTTTCATATTGTAATAATCTGGATGACCGCCAACCCATATTGTCCTCCAAGATAAATAATGCAGATTGCAAAACTCAAGATAATAGCCTGTTTTTCCCATTTCCAGGTTTGTGTCAAAACTCTATTGGTAAAATCTAAGAATGTAGGCTAGTGGCCAAATACAGCTGAGCTTTATGAAATATGCTGTAGAAAATGAGTTGGGGGGAAAATGCTTGGGTCTGGCGTGTGATTGGGTGCTTGGCATGCTTTGAGTGTGTCGCTGCTGCCAGAGCTGGAGTCTGAAGTGTGATAAATGGGAAGTGTTGCAGCTCACGCTGGGCTGTGTCTGAACCTGTGAAGCACCAATGAGGCTACACGGTTCATCTGTGTCTCTGCAGGCCAAAACAGGTGTGGAGCACTATTAGATGGTTTTGTATGTGTTATGACAGATGTTAATTTATGAGTTTTATTTCTGAAAAGAGAAACAAAATACTGCAATATAAATCTGCAAAAAAAAAAAAAAAAACTTGCTGTAGAGCTTACTGTGCATATGCACATGAATAAGCATTTCAAAAACATATGTAATTAATAACAAGGTTTTACTTTTAAGGATGTACGCTGATAAATTAGGTGTGAAGAGGTGAACTCAAACAAATGTGCTTTTGAGACTGCTGTTCAGCTGACCTGGTGAACCAGTAAGACAGGACAACACTTCTAGAGTGAGTTCAGGTGAAAGCAAAGACCTTTAAAACTAAGATCCTGTCTAATGGTTCCTATTATCGCCTTCCTGTGATAATACACATCCTTATCTTGAATAACAATTAGTCCCACTTTCCCTGCCCCTGCTATGCTAAGTTGTTCCCATTAGCTCTAACAGGGAGCATAAGAATTGGGCATTGGGTAAGAGACCAGGTGCCCTCACACAGGAAAAGACCTTTTAGTGTCATTTGTAAACCATACTTGCCAAACTAATACAATGCCAATGAATAAGAAATTATGGTTCAAGTAAAAATAAACAGCTTATTTGTTTAAAATGTTAAGGAGATTATTCAACATATACATATGTAGATGGATTTAATTAGAAATTTTGACTCATTTGAAATCTGTGTAGTCATACTTTAATATTATGATTTAAAAAAAAAGGATATGAAATACGTGAATATGGAAATATTTTCCATAATCTACTCACTTTTGAGCCAAGTTTTACGATATGATGAAAGAAGTTTCAATGCAGTGCCATTACGACTCCAGTTTGTCCCACATTCAGCAGATAACCATGTCTCAGTGGAATATGGCACATGCCTCCCACTGACATAATTTGTTTCACAGTCACTGCCCAGCAGTGTGAATCAGATGTTGACATTCTAATTTCATGCACATGTGGGTGTTTGGCTCAGTCCAGCTCCCTCTTCATCGCAGCCTGTGCTGCTTTGCCTGTCCACTATTGCCTGCTCCACCTGTATCTGTCAACCACAGCAGTCTGCTTGACCTCCAGCAGTGAAGGTAACATATTCATAATCTGTGTATGTGTAGCAAGGAAACAATTATGCGGGTCATAACAGAGAGTGATAGCAATGTCAAGCATGTGATAATTTCAATAAGAGCCAACATGTACTTACAATAGTCAAAGAAACTACAAAGATCATCTTTTTATTTATGTTTAATCATGAAAAGGCCACAAAGCCATAGGACTATGAATCACTTAATACATTAAGAGATTCTCAGCTAAACTGCAAAATGCACTATTCAAGCTATCTACTTCCGTTTCAAAGACCTTTCACTGGAAGGAGATTTAAAATATTTATTTAATGTGGGGTTTTTTTTAGCAAAAGGCACCTGCATTATAGAAAAAAATAGCCACCAGCAAAGAATAAACACATCAAAACTTGTCTTCCTCTCGCAAGCAGTTTGGCACATCTGCAGAGTAAACTTAATGCAACTTTTGCTTACTATAGATTAATTTTTATCACTTTTACAAACACTGTGCTGACAGCTCATAATATGAGAGAAATATGAAGGGTCTGTGCTGCGTCTTTTTCTGATCTCATTCTGTCAAACCTTTCAAATTCAGCACAGCACAACTCTAATAAGGAGAATGCGCCAACAACAACAGCAGTGTTGCATATAAAATCATATACATTTTGTGTGTATGTGTACTCACAGTGTATGAGATTTTTTAATGGAAGAAAAAATATTAATACTAATTAATGTGGGCATGGTATGATACAAAAAATTGAAAATTGGCAATTATTGACTCATTCAGCTAAACATTTGACCTAATACTTCGGACCATTTTATGTGTGTATGATATCGTGCATGGTTTCATGTAATGGATTTTGTTCCATAACTAGTATTTTTAAGAAGAAGCCTTTACTGGTGCTGAAAAACAAATGAAGATTTAATATTAACAAAGAACCAAAGTTCTGCTAGCTCAATAATAAACATGTTATAAATAATCAGCCACTGTCCATATCAGCTGCCTTCACTGCAGGTTGAGGTTTTTTTACTAGCCATGGATGGCATGCATTAAGCAAATCATAAATTATGCATGCTAATTACCATAGGCTTCCACTTTAATGAATTCTTTTAATTAAACTACCACATTGTGGTTTAGCATGGCATGCTCTATATTTTATCCCCCTGCCCAAGATGACCTTCTTCTTTGTAGTATTGGAGGGGAGGGAGGGACACAACAACAGTTTTGTCTTTGATTAGACAACACACATCATGTCTGTTCTAATGAATAAAGCAAGCTAAGAGGCAACATGCCCTGCTCAGAGCTCTAGAAAGTACAGAGATTTACATGCTGTAAACTAGGATGATGGCTATTTCCAATGAGCATTTAGACATAGTGAATTATGTTGAGAGGATATGTTTCCTGCTGACGATGATTATAACTGTAATTTCCAAACTAAATTATTGTTCCAGGTACATACAGTGTTGGCAATGCTGAATTTATTTTACCAGGACTGGACTGTAGAAATGTTGACATTATTTGTTTACATTTGTGCATTATTATGCATAAATTATATTATATAAAATATTATAAAATAATATTAAAGTATTATTACTATTATTATTATTATTATTATTATTTGTTTGTTTGTGTTTGTTTAACTTATTTTTCTCTGTTGAAATATAACATATGTACACCCCAGTCTCTACTATAGCACAGAGTAAACAAGGATATGCCACACACAAATAAGAATAAGAATAAAACCCAGCAACTTGCAGTGTTGTGCAAACACAGTCTAAAGGGGGAGGGGTTGGATTTAAATTCCAAAGGGCTCTCCGAGCTCGTTTCCTAGTCCCCCAGTCAGCTATGTGTTTGTGAGAAATCAGCCTTTTTGTCTCTTTGGAAAAAAGGCTAAATCTACATCGGTGGCCCAGTCTAAGTTTGCAATTCTTTGCACTTTCTATTCAGCTGAATGGGAGTGAATGAAGTGGCCAGAGACCCTTTTATTTGATCAGCTCAGTTGCATAAAGTGACGGAATTCTAATGTATTTGCTTAATATCCCGGAGAAGGCTGTTGCTCTGTGGGCGGAGATGCAAACAATACACCTGTTTCTTACTGTTTAGCCATTAGTCTAAATCTGAAAATAAATAAAATGAAATTTAAAAAATGTGTTCGTTTTTTTTTACGAGCGTGAACTGAAAAAGAAAGGGGGGAAAACGAATTAAAAACGGGAAACTAAAAATGGATAAAAAAAATAATCGAAAACAAGGAAAATACTTAATCAATGGAAAACAGAATAAACAATACAAATTAACACTAATAAAAACGAACAATATTTACATTTCATCTATACATCATGTAAAATTATTCTAAACAAAATGACAAAGTGGAATGATTATTTTGGCAGTGGTGCGCAATGTGCTCTCCTCCACCGTGTTTTAATACCTCCTCCTTTAATTACAAACCGTATTAAAGTGTGTGTGTATACATGTGCAGAAGCTGATGCGTAAAAGAGTGTGAAAGTGAGCGGCATGAATGAGTGGCTGTCTGTGCTGTGGCTCTTCTACAGGAGCTCTGTGCATCCTAATCAAGCCTGCGCTTCATTCAGCAGGTTTAGCTCCCTGCGCCTTTTCCAACAAGCTACAGAATAAACCCAATGTGTGCTGAGATCCTTCCCATGTGAGGTCTGAGTCTAAGTCAAATCAGAGCGAGAGAAAAAAAAAGAGCGAGTTTTCAAAACATCATTATTGTGCAAATAGATCTGATGCTATGGTGGAATTTTTAAAATAATAATAATAATAATAATAATAATCCTATTCGTAATTGTAGAAATAGTGCGCAATTATTTATGAGCAAGCAAAAAAAAAAAAAAAAAAAACAAATTAGAAAACTGATTAAAAAAAATTGAAACAACAGAATGTTTATGGTTTGCATCATTTTAATGGAAAAATATTCTGATGACCAAGTTTATAATTTAATGCAGACGTTTTGCACACTTCTTTAAAAGCTCGCATGCTTGCAGCAAAACAACACAAAGTTTCGAAAATGCATGCTTTACATCTGAACATAAAAAAAGTTTACAAATTTACGGCATTTAATACACATGGTCACCACGGCTTTAAATTAAATGCTCCACAAAACATCTCCTGTAAAATAGAGATCATCTAAAACATCGAACTAAAAAGTGCATCATTTAACACAATTTTATATCACTTATTTGCAATTATTCACATATATACGCCTTTACCTCACCTTTTAAATGTAGCTTTCAAGTTTTCAACATGTGTAGACCCATATGTAAAATCTAACGGTGATATAGTTTGGTATGAAAAATAAGAAAGTTTTGTTGTTCATTTTGTTGTTTAGTGGAACAGGCTTATTTCCACTTCAGAGCATTTCAGGTTTCCCTTCGTCTGCAAGCCTTTACATAACAGACATAAGATTTTAAAAGGTTGTTGCAAAGTTTGCCAAAGGTGCTCACACCAAATATACCTGTATATATAAACCAAAGTGAGTTTAACTTCGTGTCCTGATTAATGACCTTATTAACACTACAATTATGAAATTAGAAGGACAGCATTATTTTTTAGATTATTAATTTTTGCCAACGTCCTTCCAATTAGAAAAGATCCTGGTAATGTCAGAGTTAAACTCTTTTTTTTTCTTGAGGAAAAAAAAACTATAAAATATGCCTCTATCTGTACGGTGTGGTCAGACGAGAACTATTTAAAGCAACACACAGAATCGGAAAACACGTACACATAAATTAACATCACTGCAACACAGATATAGCTCTTGCCTTGATTGTATAGCGGTAGGCTAACTTTGTGGTAAACGTTTTCAAGGGCTAAAATAAAAATGAAACTTTGGAGAAGGTGTTTGGCTACGTCCTCCACCGCGCACTGCAGTACTGAACGCGGTATGGTAAGAATAACACGCCTGTTTCTGAGAAGCTGCAGGATGAGCTGGTGCGTAAAAGCGATAAATACAAACCAAACCCAAACACCTCACCCTGTCAACCACAACTTTGCGTTTATGAAAAGCTGTGCATTTGTGTGAACTAAAACCTGTTGTATTCATATAGACTGGGGACATTTTTTTTTTTTTTTTTTAGAAATGCAAAGTCTTTAGATTGGAGTTGTGAAAACTGCATTAAATCCATGAGTCAATTATATGAATGGATAAGAAACCTCAAGTGGCGTACTATTCTGTATTTAGTACAGTAGTGTGAGGTTTCGGACGTAGCCGTGAAGCTGTCTACAGGCCTCCAGTTCCTTGTCCCGGAAAAATTTCCGTCAGCTTTGGCCCGCGTCAGTGCACGGCGACTGACTGCAGCGTGGCCGGGCCGCTCAGCGTGTCGCTCGGGTTGGCCGGACTGCTTTGGCCGGTTGCCGTGTGAGGGGATGTGGGGCTTAGAGACTGCGGAGAGTTCGAGAGAAACGCGGGCAGGTGCGGGGGCATTGGCTTGATGGGCACTGGCACGGCGGGCAAACTCTGCGCTCCGTGGCACAGCGACTTGATAGGCATGCCGTACGCGCCGTAATCGCTCGCCACGGAAATGGGCGCAGCGCTCTCAAGAGCTCCCGCGCCATACACGTGCGGCCAGGCTGTGGCGAGCTGACCGTGTAACGGGTAACCGGCAGACATGGAGGGCATAGTGGAAAAGGCCAGGCCGCCCGGCACCTTGTAGTCGCGCGCGATGATGTTCTCAATGGCGAACGGGTGTTTGAAGGTGGACGGCGGAGGTGTGGTCAGGTTGTAGGCGGGCACATGTGGCAGGTGCGCTCCTGTGGCGGCCAGGGCGCTCAGACGCAGCTTGGCATGCTGCTGCTGCAGGTAATGTGCAGCTTCCGACGGCTTGCTCGGTGCCAGCGGGTCCGCCGTGAGCACCTTGAAGCGCTTGCGGCGCCGTAGGAAGCTGCCGTTCTCAAACATGTCGCCGCAGTTCGGGTGCAGCGCCCAGAAGCTGCCCTTGCCCGGCTGATCCGGCCGCCGCGGGATCTTGATGAAGCAGTCGTTGAAAGACAGGTTGTGCCTCAGTGAGTTCTGCCATCGCTGGGTATTCTCGCGGTAGTACGGGAAGCGGTCCATGATGAATTTGTAGATCTCGCTAAGCGGCAGCATCTTCTCGGGACAGCTCTGGATCGCCATGGCCGTGAGAGAGATGTACGAATAGGGAGGTTTTTGGTCGCTGTAAGTGTTTCTGCCCGGGCGAGGCATCCTCTTGTTTTTCAGAGAACGGCCTGAGTGTCGATATTAACAAATCTCAGAGCGAGGGAAGAGCATAAAAGAGCAGAAAAGGAGCAGTTTACCGCGTGTCGCTTGTCCAAGTTTCAGAGCGCTGAAAGTTGGGAGTCCGATGCTGCAGCATTCGCTGTGGATGTGAGGCTGCGCTGCTGTCGCTCGTATAAAAAAAAAATTAAAAATACTAATAATAATAATAAAAAAAAACAAGTCTGCCCCTTTAGACGAGCTGTAGGTAGGCTTTAGCCTATAAGCAAATGGCGAGCAGCTTCCTCTTGCCGAGTCAGACGAACAGACGAGATCCCCTCTCTCTTCTTGCTTGATAAGGTGAGCTAAGTGCCTGCCTCCATGGCCTTCCTCGAACCATCTGATAGTTTTATGTGGTGACATGAGCAGAAAAGACCCCCGGAGCGGCGCTTCATTAATGTGCCACTTCTTTGCTATCACATGACAATCGCCTTGGGAGGAGGAGGAGGAGGAGGGGTGGGTGGGAGAGAGGCATAATCTGGTTTCATTTACACCTATTTACACGGACACCTTGGGCCAATAGGAATCATTTCCATTTGAAGACAGAGCAAAGGGGGTGAAAAGGCTCGGCAAACCGGAATTGAACCGCGATGGCACCCAGTAACAGTGTGTGAAGGTATGCGCTAACCTTTCTGTGGGCTTCGCAGGGTGCTTGGTCTGCAATTCACGCGTACAAATGGAGCTACTAAGCAATGGGATGTTTGACATGGAAATTGGCTGGCACTAGCTCTCAGTTTGCATTGTATTGTTACGGCTACTTTCTTAGGTTTTCTGTCACTACAGAGCTCGCATGACTTTTGCTTTGCGCTTTGTTAAGGCTCTTCGGAGCAAAATGCCAATTGCACCGACAAACAAATCTGACACTATCTGAACCATGAGGAGATACTGTGTATTTGCATTTGAATCTGTTGTTTGTCTAGTTAGCTAATATACCGCATGAGCCTCATCCCCCTAATCTTCTACCCATATTTTCAACCCCATGCTCATAATGTCTGAAATGTTGATTGCATATTTAAGTCGCAAGATCTGCTCATTTGCAGCTGGTAAAAAAAAAAAAAGAAGTCATGTAGTTAAAGTCATTAGATGAATGTAACAGAAATGTGTGCTATTTAAAAAGACCTAATCTCACCATCGATATTAAAATATTAGCCAGGCTCATTATTTCTGTTTTAAATGCGCATGCACATCCCACAATATTAAGCGCAACACACGAGCACTCGAGAAAGCTCTTCGTATAACAATGGAAAGCCAGTATCAATGTAAAGACACAAAGTATCTGAACGGCAGAATACACACAAGACTAAAGCACATAAATCAACAATAATAAACACACAATAAATGCCATTATCTGCGCAAATTAAGGGGAAAGAATTAATGCCCAACAACATTTCCTCTATCACTGAAAAGGAATTCCAAAAGGTAATGCATATAATTCATAAAAAAATTCAAATACTCCAATAAAGTTTGGGATAAATGTAAGAACAGAAATTGGTTGGTTGCCTACGATTTAAAATGCGGGATTAGTAATGGTGCGCAAAAGCAAACGCACAAACAGCTATACAAAATAAACACAAAACCCTCATTGAAACGAAACTTCATGATGCCAGGCAGCCTTTTGTGTTCGTGTAAAACAAATTGAAAAGTACTTCAGAAATGCAAATAAAGCCTTTAGGGTGGCGTTGCGAAAACTGTATAAAATATCCATAAGTCAATTATGTGAATGCGAAAACCAAATGGAAGCCTATTTTGAGCAATGGCCATTCAAGCTTTATTTTTCCGAGCTCACCAAGGGCCACCTTTCCGCTTGGTGGATTTGTAATACGGGGGACCACACACGCGCTCGCGGATTTGCTCATAATTTATGCAAATGTTCTTCCATAAATCCACAATGCGACCCTTCAGCTCTGTGACAGATCACGAACAGAATCGCTCACCCAAGTGATTGCAAGCTGAAATACAAGGTTTATTCTGATGCATTTTTTCCAGGAGCAGTTTGCAAATGGTGACTGGGGAGTCTATACAAGAAAAGCCTTGAGAAGAAAAAAAAATGACCAGGCAGTTAATATTTACAAAACAGGGTGAAAGTAGGGGAAAGCCGTCGAGTTTCCTGGGCTGCCACACAATCTCCGTGTCAGCAGCACTCTCCACTCTCCGGGATAGGAAGTCAGCTCCACGCTGCGACTTTAGCACGGCGCTCTTTACATGTCACCATTTCTTTCTCTCTTCTTCATCAAGTAACTCTTTTAACGTGTCATTCCTCTGTTTGTGTATTGACAGAAAAGGGCCAAAGGATTCCGATTTTCCAGGCTTTTCTTTCCGCAAGAAGTCTTCCAAGCAGCCCGGCGACGTCGATCAAACCCAAGCCTTTTGTGAAATAGCAAGTATTCTTTTATAAACCTGACACTTCAGCAGACACTTCAGCCTTACCATTATGTCTTCCCAATATATATATATGTATGTATGTGGTGTCCTAAAAGTCTCCATGCATAGGGGAAATTAACACTTTTAAGCAAAATGTCTTCCAAAATTTTTCATACTTAGTTTATATTATTATTATTTTTTTTTCAGATAGCCTGTAAGAATGCCTTTGACAAAAGAAGAACGTATTGAAATCATTGTCACGGCTGGATCGGGAAGCTGTCACATGGACTTTAACAGGAAACATGGCCAGCACATCACACACCACTCTGTTGCCAAACTGAGAGCCAAAGTTGGGAGAGATCACTCCGTGTGTGTTAACAAAGACATGGCAATCATGTAGAGGATGCCTTGCAAATAAAGCTACATTTTGCTAAAAAAAAAGTGTTAATTTGCCCTATGTATGGAGACTTCGGGGACAACACTTATACACCACACTTTATTTATTTATTTATTTATTTAATACCGACAAGCGGTTAAATCCGGCTGCAATGTTTTCACACTTCATTATTAGAGCAATGGCACAGTACAGTATCAGTGTGGTGTGAGGACAGACCACCCAGCTCATCACACATTTCAGAAACATTTAAGGCCAAATTGGCGGGCAGCTGTCATACAGTCAAACAGTTTTGCCCTTAATTTACAAGTTAACCAAATTAGACGAAAATAGCTCATATTTGCGCATTTATTTTATTTATTTATTTGTTTGTTTATTTATTTATTGGCTTTTTTGTACTTGCTTTTATGTTCTGTCTATATGGTATTGATATTCTTTGCCTGATCCCTGAAAATGCCACCCTCCTTCACACCCTCCTCCTCCTCCTCCTCCTCCTCCTCTTCGTCATCCCAGAACTTGGGAATCGGGGTAGCAGCAGTAGATCAACTGTACAATGCGTGCGTGAGTTTGGTCATTTGTACGCGCTGAACAAAAGCTGCGCTTAAGCCAAATTGCGCTGCACTTGTGAACCGGGACTCCGGCCTTAAGTATCTTTTACAGCGGGGGTGTGTGTGAAGGTGTTGCGGGTAGGCCATAACAATTTTGTGTGCGTCCCAAAAAAAAAAAAAAAAAAAGAGGAAAAAAAAAAAAAACAAAACAAAGGCGCTCTCTGCAAGCATCTCAAAGTCGAGTAGTGAGGCGTAACATTCCCAGGGCGACGGGACACAAAGGCTTAAGGTCACGGGGATGAAAAGGGGAATCAAACAGCCACTTTCACACGTCTGCCCTCCATGGCCACTAAGCCAGCACAATGCCAAACAAATGCTGCTCAAAGAGGAGCGAGCACATTCGTCCTGTAATGTGGCGAAGGATAGCAAAAACAATCTCGTCAGATGGCATACCAGCGATGGGATGTGCTGTACCACCCATACCCCGAGGACAGAGGAGTTCAGAGCAAAGCTCCACACACAGGAACGGAAATCCCAATTAAACAGCATTAAAACAGCTCCAAAACTTTCAAAAAAAATAGCATGTAGAATATTTATACTAATACTGCTGCTGCTAATAATAATAATAATAATATACAAACTATATAATAAATTATTATATATATATATATATATATATATATATATATATATATATATATATATATATATATATATATATATGTATACGCACACACACAATTACTAACATTATAAAATTGTGGGATGTTTTATTATTTATCTTCATTCTTCTTTTATGTATAACATTGAGAGTTTGGTCGAAAAATGAAAAGTGCGATATAAAGTATAAAGTATTCATCATCATCATCATCATCATCTTCTTCTTCTTCTTATTATTATCTGATTGTTTTTTAGCTTGTTTATTGATATATAGTGCTGTTATTGTAAACTGCTGTAAAATAGAGTTGTAAACCCAGTAAATGTGGATTTGTCTAGCTGATCTTACCTTTTCTTCTTAAAGGGCTGTGGCGGTTTCTCCTCCCCTGCGCTGGATTACAGCGCAATTACGCGCCTAATTTGTAAGGAAATGCATAAATATTCAGAAAAATGTCAATTAATTATCAGACAGGGGGATATTTTGCAGATTATTCTTCTCCTCTCCAGTCCTACCCTAGTTAAATGTAAAGTAAAACTGAAATGTGATTGAAAAACAAAGAGACAAGGCGTCTGGAAGCCGCGCATTTTGGCCGTTTTGCTGTAGGTGGGATGCAGTTCATTTCCCACAAAGGTTAGCAGGATAAACACGAGGGCTGGCCCATATAGCGACTCCCATATTAGTATGCATGTAAAATTAATTAGCTGCTTCTCGGCGACATCAAACGAAGTACCTGGGAGAACAGAGCCTCCAGGGCATGGCCAACATATGCTGGGATTATACTTAATGGACTAATTACACGAATTAGACATTCATTATACAGCACATCAGGTGTAAAGTGTGTCTCAGCTGAGCATGGGATGGGACGGTGGGGCATCAAGAGGGGGTTTACAAAAAGCCAGGTCAAGACTCATTTGTCTTAACCACTTTTTTTTTTTTTTGTCCAGAAACTGCAGCAAAGGTACCGACCAGGGAAAAAAAAGTCGAGTTTGTCGTGTTTATACTAACTATTTATACTAATTTTACATTTTACATGGTGTCTTTTTGTTGCAAAATGCTGAAAATGAATAGTAACCTTTTTTTTCTTTTTTCTTTTTTTTCTTCTTCTTAGGTAAATTCATTCATAGTGTAGTTTGATTACAAGCCATACAGCCTAACTTAAAAAGTCAACACTGGACAAATAAGCTTTTAAAAACAAGCTGTGGTACTGCTGGTTTCTGTGTTTTGTTCTCTGAGCAGCAGTTCCTTAGTCTGGCCATCAGGTGGGGGCAGCAACTGTGTGGTGCGTTGGGGAAAAAGTCATATCGATTTTAATACCACTGACAGAACCATTAATAAATACAATAATACCTAGAGAATCATTCTAGTTTCCACATCTACATCTGGACTAATCGTGTTGACATATTACGCATTAATACAGCACCAGGAAAAATCATGCAGAGCATAAGAGTGGATTCAGTACCATGGAAAGTTCCATAACTCATATCCCTGTTGTGGACATTAGCAATCTTTCTAAATAACACTAATTTCCCATTCTTAATTTCAAATTTACATCAGTGTAACAAGTGTCAACTGAAATAGAAAGACAGCATGTGACAGGCAAACACATCTGGCACCCCTCAATAGAGTAGATACAGATTGTGGCACAGCTGGGCATCAGTGTAAGACTGAACGGCACCCGTCTATGAGCGCGTGCTGTGTGTAAATCGATAACTGTGATTGCATGTACGTCTGTGCATATGTGATGTGTTTGCTAAGAGATGCTGCTAACATGGGTTGGGAGGCCTCTGGAATCTTCCCAGTTCAGTGAGTCCATATGGAGGGAAACAGCAGGACCGATGAGCGCTTCACCTGGGTTCAGGGTTAGGGCTATCAAGTGTGACTAGGAACAAGGGGACTTCCCGGCCCTGCCCCCCCCGCATAATTCATTGCAGTCATGGTGCTCTCCTTAGGTTTGGTGATGGATGACACTGATCACCTCCTAAAAAAAGAGCTATCCTTGCTCAGACTGATAGCAGTTCACTGTAAACTAGCTCCTCTCACTGTGAACATAATAAGAGAAACTTCAAACCTGGTGGCACGAGAGGCAGCTTTACAGCATGCAGTATAGAGTGAAGATCATGGACACTGACAGCACTGATGCTTTCAAAGTTAGCACAAAGCTCATCACATGACACTCCAGGTCTAACAGACTGAAATACATTCAAATCCTGTACAGAGAAGTGCTAGTGAATAATTATCTGAGCTGATTAAAATCCATGCAATGAGTCATCTTTGCGATAAGATATTCTTATTCTTTTGAAAAATGAAACAAAATGTAAAAAAAAAAAAAAAAGATAAAAGAGGATATTGTGTGAAACGTATGAATTAGAGTGGCTTCATTAGATCTCGGCTGATTTCATAGAGAATAAAACTATGAAAGTGGGCTTTGAAATGGATAATAATGGATGTAGTGTAAAATAGGAGGTAGTCTAATGAACAGCATACTGAGACTCATAGTAGCTAGTCAGTGTGCTTTCAACTCGCACACACACACGCACACGCACACATGCAAATTTGCTATCCACAACAAACACCAAATTTACACCTCATTACACGTTGATCTGTGGTAAGAGTGTTTAAGAGAGTCTTCTAATGGCGTAAGAACAATTTCATTCATTTCATAAAACCTTTGGCAAACCCCAGTTTGTTTTACACATATGCTGAGGTTACAACCACCAATTTAGTATCTTTGTACAGTTCGTGCCAGGGCCATTATTCCTTAAGTCAGTATCAATGACATATTTGCTTAATGTTGTTTTATTAACACATTGTACCACACCAATATAGGGCTTCTCTTTTAACATCACGCCCTTTCTTTTTTAGGCACTTTAGTAAATAGTATGGCCTCATCTGATGATGAACCCTTTTAATTTGATCAGGAGTGGCAATGACGCAGTGGATCTTTAAGGCTTGTGTGTTTCATTGAGACCTTGATAATGAGGAAGAGGCACTTAGCCAACTGGGACCAGACTTTCATCTCCTGTATCTGGGGACGACCTACTCTCCCCGGACACCACTCGTCCTGCTAAAGATCACAGCCATATGCCACACACCAGCACCTAATTTGGTGTTTACTACATGGATAAGAAACACTACTTAGAACTTTGTTGAGAGTAAGAAGAATTGGGTGTGTAACTGAAATGTCCTAGACTGGGTTATTCCAGTCTTTTTGATGTACTATAGAGTTGGCGGCCTGGGAAAGTCCTTCACAGGAAAGTCTATTGACATTTGACATGAAATGTGTTTCTATCTGCATGTATCTCAACCACAAGTAATGCATTTAAAAGTCTGGTTTCCATCTTAAAGACTGGATTCCAGTCCATTTCCACAGCAGTGGGAGCATCATGGATATTTTGAAAGCTGGTAACTGATTACAAATTCAACTAGGCTTATGTCCATTATGTCTGGCATGTAGCTATCCAAGCCTGACGTTTAATGTGTGAGGAAATCACACTTAGACATCTTTAGGCAGACTGACTATTTTTACTACTGCATTTGTTAAACTGGCTTCTTATACAACATGATCTTTGCAGGAAGATAGCCAGAAGGCAAGATTATAGCTAAAAGCCGATTTTTCATCATTTTTGTCTGCCAGAATTAAGCCACAGCAACATC
Organism: Pangasianodon hypophthalmus; assembly: GCF_027358585.1. Classification (NCBI taxonomy): domain Eukaryota; kingdom Metazoa; phylum Chordata; class Actinopteri; order Siluriformes; family Pangasiidae; genus Pangasianodon; species Pangasianodon hypophthalmus. The sequence continues at coordinate 17,327,273 of NC_069718.1, read as the reverse complement.
TGATGGGTTTTCCCAGACCACCACATACATTTTAAATGTCATATTTAAATCTTTAATCTGCTATTTTCATAATCATCAGATGTTCTAAAAGACAAAGTGCCAAAATCAGTGCACAACTAGAGTTATGATAATGGAGTTTTTGCACATTATGACAAAGTGAAACTTGTGTAATAGACACAACACTACCATTGGCCTATCCACTTATTTCCCTGTCTACTGCTGTCTATATTTATGAGTGAGTATCACTTTAAGCTGTCAGGGCCTGTCACAGACATTCAAATACTTTAATTGGCTTTGATTTACATTGCTCTGAATTAACAGCATTTCCACAGTAGAGCGAAATTAAGGGCCTCCCAGTAAATCATGAAGCCGTTAATAAGGCCATACAAACAGTCAACTAAACATGACAAGGCTTTCCTCTGGTCCTCGTGAGTTGACCAGCTCTGCATGCCTCCTGCTGCAAGGTAATATCCATGACACTTTTGCAAGCACTAATTCATTTGTTTAATAAGGAGACAAGCGAACATGAGCCAGTAACGAGGTGTGCTATGAGAAAGGCAGAAAGGTCTTATTAATCCGGAACTAATCAAAAGCCAGGGTGTCACACTGGCTCACCAAAGTATGTTGTGTATTGGACCTTGTTTGTTTTGGATTTGTTCACTTTAATAAACCTTTGCATATGGAAACTCACTTTACTCTTGACTTAGCTGTATCAAGCCAGTGTGTTAAAAGAATACCAATAGTGAATGCCATATACTAAAGGTACCTTCATCCTGTTTAATCATTCTAGTGGTCTGTCATGCCTCTTATTGCCTGACAGAGAGAAAGTCCCCAATGCATACATTACTTATAAAGGCAAAGTCATATTGTTTTGTAGAGAAAACTCTTCATGAAGTGCTCTCCATCAATTACTACAGCTGGAAAATCTAATCTAGAGCACTATGAGAGGGAGTGACCATTGTGTTAGGTCTTCTTCCATGTGAGAATTTTAAAAATAAAACACTCAACAATGTCTACTTATAAAGCATTTTTCTATAAAGCTGAGGGATAGTCCAAGATCTGATTTAAGACTGAAAAAAGGCCTATAAACAGATTTTCTAGTGATCACTAGCTGATGTATTGCACATATGGATAATCATACTTTTAATTAATTCCTTATGCATTTTACCAACCTGAACATAATTAGATGAATTGATCAGGTCAACCACTTAGTGCATGTGTAATTAATTACATGAGAGCCCCCCACCCACCCCCTCAGAGTAGTCCTAGAGAGACCCATCCCCTTGTTAAATTCTCCTTAAAGAGAGGACCGGGAGCAGTCCAAAGACCAGCCACAAATCACACAGCCATATTCCAGTTGACCTTCATCTGAAATCCAAACAAACACTGTCACTGAATGATGGCCACTATAATACCACTATAACACCTTTTCAATTATAAAAAATCTTGTGTGATCAAGCACAAAAACATGGATATCACTAAATGTATAGAAAAATATTAAGTGTCTTCTTCACCCTTTAAGTTCTGCAGTGAGACTATTTAATGTTGTGTGCCAGAGCCCCAATAACAAAAACAGATGAAAATGGCACTGAACAACCACAATTTGAATAGGCAATCTTAAAGGTCAAGACATCTTCTATTTACGGTTTATGTGTGATACAATCACAGGTTATGGTTCAGTGGATTTACTCCCCCTTTAAATATAATCATGATGTACGGTCTATTCGTCTAATTGCTACACACGTAATGAAATGGTCGGGTACGAGTGTCTAAATTGCCAAGAGTAACAGTAACGAGAGGGTGCAAATCTCTTTGGCTCAATGATTGGAAATTAACGTCAGAATTCTATTTGCCATTTTATATTCCAATTTAAAACAGTATACATGAAATGCATAACAAAAATACCAACAGTGCTAAAAAGAAAATATGCACACAAGTCAGAGAACTAGTCAGCAATGAATACTGCATTCGTTCACATAAACACTGTAGCTTTATATGACTCAGTAAAAGTACCATATATACATTAGTGCTTATTTCACTGTTTGGACTGTTCACTGGTTTTTAATATGGACTGTGAAAACAGACCACATTTACGTATATGGAATAAACAATTCAACATCCAGCCTAATAGTACCTGAGAAGGACATTACATTCACGGATTGTAATCTCTTATCTGAGCACAGAAGCACACCTTTTGGATTCTGTGACTAATCTGCTTCTAATAAAGTTCTAAATTTATACATAGTAGAATTTAATACCATTTGCACTACAATATCCTCAGAGATGTCAGAGCGGCCGTGCAGCAGCAGAATATTCTCCCAGGGTTATGAGCAGAAAACCAGAGCGCGCCGATCTGACAAAATGTCAAGTGCCACTGGATAGTAGAAAATACCCGCGTCTCTGTCTGACTTGTGGCCCACTGCGCCTTTAAGGGCCTAACTCCAATAGTTAGGGAGATGTCCAATTCCCCTGTCTGGACAAAAACCATTATGAGCCCAAATAATTGACTTTCAAAAACCTGTTGCCTTAGCAACAGACAAGTCATGGGTAGTGGGAGAGAGCAGAGGGCTGAGCTCACCTGTGGAAAGCTGGTGGTTGATCAGTTTGTCAGAAAACTGTATTTATGGAGGAGGAAGCAGAGCAGTGAAGGAACTCTACTCACATTTCATGACAACACTGATTTAGATTTTTATATTGGAAAATTGGAAATTTAAGTAAAACATATCATTTAGTAACTACCATGAATTTTTCAGTTTCGACAGTGAAACTAAAAAGGAAAGGTCTGTATATAGTTACACATGTGAGGTGCCAACAGGTCCTGGAAGTTTAAAGAGTTAATAGCGGATCGGACAACTCCAGAGTTCCCAGTTTGGATCTCAAGCTTTCGTTACTGTCTGTGCAGATTATCTGTTTCTCCCTCCTAAAAACATGCCAGTAGGAGGACTGGCTACTCTAAACTATGATGGACTGGCATCCCACCCAGGGTGTATTCCTGCACTTACACTTACTCGAGATGAATGAATGAATGAATGAGCATATGTCTAAAACACACATGCCATGAATGCTCTTCCAGAGGTACGGCTTTTTATACACTGTCAGACTGCAAAAAGACATCACAACAGCAGGCACAGTGCTCAGAGTTTAACTATGCCTTTAACTGTTTCGCAAATTGGTCCAATTAAGTCAATTAAACTGGTTATTAACCAAATGAACACTGATTAAAAAAGTGAGCCCCTTTTTGGGGGTGCGGTGGAAATTAACCAGTTACTGAAGTGATTACTGTAATGTGAAGGAGTCTGTCAGTGTTAAATTGAGTCACCAGGGCTTTGCTTCATTACTGCGTCACAGGCCCTGTGGAGACTGATGAGTGGCAGCTCACTAATCCATGTGGAGCACAGATTACTGTGAATTCAGTTTAAAATTATGAATCACTGACTGATCTATTAGTAAAGTAATGACGCTGAAAAGAATCAGTATTGTAGAAAGATCCATACGACAAGAGGTGAACTACATGATTGAATGAAATACATTACAACACTGACAGAAAAGTCCTAAACTTAAACTGCTTAAACTGGTAATATAAGCTAAAAGCCCACATTGCAGTTTCTATGTAAATTAATGTCTTTTTTTATAGTTATGTATGCAATATGATGGACTAATACAGAGAAGACTACACACATTATGGCACAATAAAAACCACATCTTTATTTGTATGAAGTAGTGAATGATTTTCTTATGGAATATTAAAAAGAGGTCAGAGCAGTGTAACACTAATAATAAATATGGGAAATTAGCAGGAAAAAAAATGTCTCATAACAGCTTGGAACGCCATGCTCTCAGAAAGCTCTGTGGGACCTGTGGTCTCATTTTTATAGTTTGTTACAGCAGGTACAGATCGAGGCCAACAAACATTTGGTTAGAGTCTAGTTATAGCATCTTAAAAATGTTATTTTGGGTACCTTGTCCTGATGAACTTCAAAGGCATGTCTAATATGTGCAAAAATACAATGTCATGGTTATATAGATATCACAACAATTAACATTTTCGGATGCTTAATTTATAAAGATCATAAAAAAAAAATAGAGAGAGTAGAGCATATCTCCTAAAATAAAATCATTTTCTGATGCAGTACAGACACAACTTGATTAACACTGGCATGAAATTGGGACACTGGCATGAAAAATAATAATACTAAAATATAATTAAATGTCAATATCTAAATGCATATCACACTGCCTCAATCTTACTGTCAGAGTAAAAGTGATCTTATAGATGTAGTGTATCAGCCAACAAATGACTCAAGTTGATGTGACCATCCTTTACTTTCCAGCATGAAATGTGTTAGGAGTAGCCAATTATTCTGACACCACAGTGGAGTAAACAAACTATAAATCAGAAAATAAGCAAAACATCCACTGCAATTAGAGTCAGATATACTGTCAAAGAAATAAGTAAGGAACAAAACAAGTTTTGCTATTGTAGAAAAATAATCAGCACCAGTGTGATGTGATGCAGCCCGACACAAGATACACGTTGTACTATGTACAGAATACTATGACTTGTACTTTTTAATCGTTTGTAGTGATGTTTAATTTACATTTACTGCATTTGGCAGCAACCCTTCTCCAGAGCGACCTGCATTTATCTCATTTTATACAACTCAGCAGTTGAGGGCCCGGCAGTGGCAGTTTGGTGGTGCTGGGATTTGAACTCATGACCCACTGATCAGAAGTCATTCCTTCACATGCCTCTCTTTTCTTTCTATCTTGAAATAAAATGCAGCTTGTGATGTTACAGAGAAACCTGAAGATTTTCCCAAGTTGGAAAAATTAAAGGAACTGCTTTACCTGTTACCAAGCACTGACACTGGAGACTCCTTCCAAAAATGTTTTCCCTCAATGAAAACTTATATCCATATCGACGTAACAGCATAACAATTACAAATTACAAATTATAATCATGTCCCTGTGCAAGTTGGTACTATAGAAATGATCATTTATTACAATGTGTAAATAATTTGAATTACAGCCAGAAATAATGCCAGAGCTGCTGTAACAAAAATAATCAACATCATTCAGAATCAAGCGTTCAACAGAGCTGTGGTACAACGATTTTTATTCAAAAAAAGGTTGCATGTTTCTTCCCTGTGGTCAAAAGAAGTGTAGTGGCATTAAGAAATGAAAAAAATAAATGGAGGGGAAAAAGATCAGGCCTCCTCCATGTGGCAATTAGCTAAGCACCATTACTGTGTACTAGTATGTGCTGAGACTGGCACTAACGCTTTGGCTGACACAGACGTGTTTGATAAGCCAAGCCTAATTAGACACACTCCAGTTTAATTGTGGAAACCTGACTTTGTCTTTAAAGCTCAACTGAGACCAAAGACTGGGGCTCTCATTGATTCATAATGATGGGAAAATCAGAGAGATCAGATGTGCAGCATGTCAAAAAAAAAAAAAAGTCAAATACAATACACTGTTCAAGCATTGACATGTAATTTCAAACAAGAACAGGTGGTAAACAGCTAAAATTCATATGTATTATAAATTGAAAAATTCAGGCTTTATATAGTATTAGTATTTAGCAAAAATTTGTATCTGAAAGATTATTCACTGAAAAAAAAAAACATTACGTATAGTTTACATAAAAATATTTGGTTTCTAATCAAAACATGATTTCATTGCTTATATTAAATTTAATTTAAACACGTTTCTAATTACTAGTTTGAATTATTTAGAGTGAGCGTGATCAATTCATGTAGTGTTATCGTGATCCAATTACGTTATAAAATCTTGCGAGGATGTTGGCACTGACAGGAAGAAATAACTATAGCATTAAATTAACCTCATTAAATCATGTGCAGCAAGATAGTGCAGTGGGTAATGTTGCTGCCTCACGCCAGCGACCAAGACTCCATCCTGAGCTTGAGTAAGAGTGCAGGGTTCGACTTTATTCAGGGCTTTAAAAATACATGATCAAATCATGTTACATGTACACAAACAAATTGCGATAATGGAACTCAAATCACTCGTGTGAAACCGATGCACACACTTGAATTAAATAAATTCTTTATTTTAACTGTAGGTCATTATCAGTTAAAAGGGCTCTTAATATAATGAGGTGAAAATATTAGTAAAGTAAAAATTAGTAATGTAATGCTGAAAAATTAGAAGAACATCTTACTGTTAATTTAAAGCCAACTATGACATCACTTATCTGTAATATACAACAGAGTTGTATACAAGGCATTTGAACATTACTGTGTGTATGTATTTAAACCTCCTTAATGAATCTCTACAGGAGCTAAACCAACTCTGATAATACAGCTCAATAAATGAGGTCAGGAAAAAGCATTTCATTTTGGGTGTCAACATGATTAATCATGCACAAAAAAGATACCGAGACCCAGTCAAGGTGGCGATAAAGAAAGCATTTTGCATCTCAGCAGTCCTGGCAACAAGACAAGCAGTTAAGTGAGCCAGCCCATGCAACAGTATGAATATTTAATTAATAATTAGTCATATAATTCCTCCTCAGGAATTATTATCCCTAGAACTGGTTTATGAATTTAATTATTAGCAGCCTTTTTGTTTCCATGTCCCCCTCATTACTGTCAGGATTGATATAACATAAACTTCATTAAAAATTAAAGCAAGAGTCTTAATTACAAGGCTACCCTGACTGAAGTTAGAATTAGCCAACTCAGTGATGTGCAAATGAGAGCATTATTTAAGAAACATGCTGGAAGTAGTTATGCTAATTTAGAGGGTTCACAGTAGCAGACCTTTTCACTTGCAGTTGCATATTCATTAAACATACTATGCAAATTTAATGTAGCAGTCTTAGTAATGCCTTGTTAATTTATTCAGATTTATTGAGTACGACTTGTAAAAAGTACCAATTTAATTACTCGATCTCCTTGGGAAGGTAGCGGGATATGGCTGAGGTTTTTAAACTGTGTAAATCAGAATTATTGTGCTTTGATGGAGAAAAGGGGGGATAAGAGGACACTGTTTTAATAACCAGGTTTAATAGACGTATTTGATTTACTTAAGATGCACACTAAGGATAGGATCACTTAAGCCTTTCTCACGGAGGGTGAAGGTAGGGATGTGTGTAAAAATTGTTTTGACCACAGGTATGAATGTGGAAGTGGGTTCTTATGACATTACTGACAAATAAATGAATAAATAATGGTCAGCGTAGTAGCTTTAGTCACTTAGAAGCATCTAACAACTGCAGAGATAAAGCGCACTATGCCAAATGATGTGTAATTATCTGAAGTCAAAGTAAATCCATAAGTAGACAGTTGGACTTGTCTCAACCCAAGCAATTTCCTAAAGCAATTCACTAAAGAAAAAAACTGCTGCAATGTAATTACCAAACTGCAAAACCATCCAGTAGATAATCTAATAAAAAGAACATTGCCAAACAATCAAGACTCAGGTACATATTTCTTTTTCTCTCCAACGTGTTTTGTTCATTTCCCTTTCTGTGCAAACATCCCCGTGGGAGGCAAACAAATCCAGTAAGTTAGGATACAGGGTTGAATGTGGATGAGCCTTTCATTGGATTTACAACTTGTTTTTTTGTCTTAGGGGTTTCTTTGAGCTGATGGCTGCCACATCTAAAGAAAACATCCACCAAAACACAACTTTCATCATCTTCGAATGCATTTTGACTTTACTCTGTACCGACACTCCAAAACAGACATTAAAAAGAAAACCGACTGTATTTTCTCCAGGAATACATCCAGCTTGTCTACTTGGATCTTAACTCCATGGCCAGTTGTTAATGATGGATGCTGGTCTCCAGAGACAGTTGTGGAGCTAGAAAACATCCCCAAGACTGCAGGCTAACAGAGCTCAAAGACCACACAGCCTAGAGTGGATCCACAAAGCCAGAAACAGCACCAGCCACCGGCGAGAGACATTCTCACACCCCAGGATCTAATTATATACTGCCATCACTCATATCCTCTCTCTTTCCTCCAGGAGAAAGCGCCACATTCCAACCCCACACGGGGTGCACCAACACCCGGGTGGAAGCCAACGCTGTCCATCCCCATCAGGAGACGTGAAACTACTGGAATCATCTCACATTTATCTGAAAACCTAGAGAATAAAACTCATTTCTCAGAGAATGCTAAATAAAATGTAATAGACTGAAAAAGATCATGCAGATTGGGAAAAAAGGGTGACAAATGTTGACTAAAATGAAGACATTCTTTCATAGTTGGTGTCGCACGATATTAAAATGGATTTAATAGTACATATAACAATTTAGAACCTACACTTCACAGCGTAAGATTGTACACCACTGTATGAAAATGTAATTTTGTGTATCTCACTAATTAACTGATAACCACCCCAGGATATGGATGTTGATTCAAAACAGCCAATAAAAGAGCATCTTGCTTGCTGTGTTAGCTATTTGCAAGAAGAGTAAATAACACTAAGAAAACAAATGAAACACAAGCACCCAGAGATTTATATAATCATACAGTGTGTCGCCTCTAAAGCATTTTTCAGATGCACACAGATGGCTGGTTGCTGTAGCATCATAAAACTTAAAATTCAACGCATAAATTTCAAATTAATTAACAAGATATTTTCCCATTGTATCCAAAGAAAGCATTTGTCCTAAAAATGTGTCCTAAAAAGAATTTAAGACATGAATATGCATTTTGTCTTAGTAGATTAATTATCTGCGTAAGGACCTCAGAGATTTCAGCACAGTAAATCTTCTGGATCTGCCCACACACTAAATCTTTTCTGTACAGGCGGTTTTAATATATTTGTTTTATACATTATCTAATAAAAGTAATCTCTAAACCTCACAACGTCCTCCTATTAAGCTTTTCACACAAGTAGACAACACTGTCAAAGTGAATTGATGAGGACAAGTGCACTTAATCTTAATTAAATCCATCACAGTGTATACGAGTGTGTTAGAGAGGGAGAGAGAGAGAGAGAGAGAGAGAGAGAGATGATCTGTCAGTCTTAGACATGATGACAAATGGAAGATTGATAGGAGTTCAAACATGTCTCCCGTGTTGGACAGTTGACTCCTCTTTTAATGATTTTGATGACACTGGGTGTCTTCTGCTTATAGGTGTAAAAGTGTGTACCTAGAATACTATACAGTGTTGTAAGTAGGGATGCATCGGTACTGACACTGATATTGGATATCAATCCGATACCATGCTCTAATACCAACATCTGACACCATGTTATACTATGTGATGTATCGTGTGGTATCAGATGTAACAACATGAAATGACAGTGATCTGGATGTATTTCACAGTTAATGAAGGCAATCAAAGCAAATCAGGCTACAGACTGTGCTCTGCGAAAATATCAATAGGAGAACTCAGTACAAGCGGTTCACTGCTAGCAGCACACAGCAGCAACCAGCACTGCAGCAACCATCAGCTAGACAAGAAAAAAAAGTCTTCAGGCAACACTAGGTAAGTGAAATTAACAGCTCTTACTCAGTATGTTGTGCTTGATGATTAGCCACTATCAGTCATTTAAAAACATTAGATTCTGGTGCAGTTAAAACTAAAACATACTTTACTTACAGCTGTAGCAAAGCGCTTTTCCAAAGTGAAAAGAACCACTCCATGGCAACCCTACTGAACCCAAGATAACTAAAGCTCGCTAATGTTATAAAGAGGAGGCCTAGGAGCCTAAGCGTATGAACACAAGCACGCTTTATGGCCACTATTTAAACTGGGGAACATAAACAGAGCTAAATAAAATGTTCACTGACATCCCTGATTGAGTAATACTCAGCAGAATTCAGTATCAGTATTGACAAGTACCAAATAAATAAATAAATAAATAAATAAATAAACTTTACTTGTAGTTGGTCAGAAAAAAAAATCATACAGATACATCCCTAAATAACAGCACAGAAGTAGCTGTGCTTATTAAAAATCCACTTAAAATATGATTTTTTTTTTTTTTTGCACAAACTGATCATCACCACGACATACATGCATCTTTACATCTATGCACAATATATTGTGGTATTCTCCTCAATTAATGGTCTTTTTCAAAGACCCAAGTAGCTGCCTTTGCATATCCTGAAGGAGTGAAGGCCTGAGGGCCCGACTCTCTGCCACTCTCTGGCTGGTGCACTCGCCTGAGTGCCTGTCTGCCTGTAATTACCCCAGCTCTGTGAATAATAGCATTCCCACAAGCCCCGCAATGCTTTGATAGAGATGAGATTAGCTTAATCAAGTCCATGGGCTGGGTGAGGCCTCTGAATTTCATCATCCGGCCCCTCCAATCAGCTCCACACGTCCAGCCCATCTGCCACCACTTGCTCCATTCACTAGCTTGTTAGTTTCACACATGCTAACTATGCTAGGACAGGATATTACTTACTGTCTTGTTCATTTATGACCATTTGTAAATGGTCCATTTCAGTTATATGAGCTGCTACGGTTTTCTGTGCTGCTCATCATGCTTTGATAATCTGCTGACTAAATATAGGAAGAAAAGTATGCAATTTATGCATTAAATTAACTGCTCAGACCACACTAGTAGGATGTCACATGTAAAACACATCAAAAAAGGAGAATTTTCACGTACAAAAAGGTGTTTCGACTTCCATATGCTGAAATTTGACAGAAATTAGCATCAAAATGAATGGATCAAAGAACTGAATCAAAGGAGATTGTTGCTTCTGTGTTGCACCATAACACCCTACAGAAGCTCCCTGAGGGTCTGCCTGTTAAACTAGAGGATTAGTGAGGGTCCATTAAAGATTTAAGAGGTGGGTTTAGTTTATTATCCCAAACCTACAACTGTCACTACCATGGATATTCCCATCCTCATTCAATTGCTCACATCGTCAATAATTTTCGCAGAGAACTGTTTTATGGGTTGATAAATAATGTATGTCAGTGTTTTATGCTCAAATTGAATAATTGTTTTTGTTTGCATCTGATTAGGGGTAGTTATTCCCCAGAGACATCTCAACTAAAAGCAAATTTTAAAATGTGTTTACAGTTATTTGTAATATTACAATCAAACTTTTCACCTTGTTCACTTTTTTAATTTAAGGTTGCATCATTTAGCAAAGACAAACACCAAAGATTAATTAAGGCAAATGAAAAGAAGATTGAAGAAAGAAGAAAGAAGAAAAAAGAAAGAAAGCAGCTAGATCTGATTGAAGAATATGTGGGCAAAGGCATGAACATCCACTGTTTTATTTTGTGGCAATCAGGTAATTAAGCATTTAAGAATAATCCATTATCATGACCTTGCTCTACAGAAAATCAACTTGGATGAATCTCAAATGTGTAACTAGAGTTGGTATGTTTAAGATCGCTTAAGCACCTATCGTCAGAAATATCAACATTAAATTACTCACACTAATGTGTTTACCCCCTGAGGCGCTCTATTTTTACCAGCAACAAATCATTTTTGTCAAATCTGACAAACACACCCTGGGCTGAGAGAGACTGAGGAGTGTAACACGGGGTGGGGACGCCAGCAGCTGCTCCATCGACTAGTACAGCATCCAGAAACTTCCCGAACAAAGCCAGAGTAAATGCACTCCCTACATTTTGTCCCTGTTTTGACTTTCACACAGCCTCTGTCCACACAAGACCCCAAGAATAGAGAGACAACACACCATAGCAGAAGACGACTTGAGAGTCATTCATCAAAACTGGACAGAAGATTAATTAAGCACCAAAGTCTGATTTACCCTCAGTCTCTGTTCATCACAGTGTCCAGCCTCAGGTAAGGTGAGGTGTGGGTCCTCTAAAATGGGGTGGTGTGTGTGTGTGTGTGTGTGTGTGTGTGGGCACGCATTAGCTACAGAATTACAGTATAGTATTAGGGAAGTGCTCTAAATCGTACTCCATTTTTAAATTGAATGAAATGTCTAGTCGATTAAATGGGCCTGAATTTTGCATGTCATGCAGTTCATATGAATATGGAAACACTATTTAAGCAGAAATGAGCATCCAAGTACATCCTGTGCAAAAAAAAAAAAAAAACTATCAATGATACCAATTAGCTTAAAATACACCAGTCACTTCAGTGAGTCAAGTTCATCTTCAAAGCTAAAGTGTTAAATACAGCACATTGATATTAACATGATAGATAAATCTTGGCCTCCTCGAGTTCATGGTGAATATGTTTATCTCTGTCAGGTTTACGGTTTGCATAGGCATACAACATCTCACATATATATCACTTCTCTAAACAGCTATCATACAGCACAAGATTGATGCATACAATCTGAACTTTGAGGAGGGGCTAATGGTCTTGCATCGCACTCCCATTTTTCCTGCCGATGAATCCCGGGCAAAGCGGTCCCTACTTCCCGTTTGTACATATAAACATTATGCATTAAAAACACACACAGGTGAACATACACACCCGCATACACGTGCGTGCACAGCACACATAGATATACGCAAATTTTAATGAGTTCATTAGCCCGTTGTATCCTCTCGCTCATCTGAGCAGGTCAAGCCGGTGATAAATGTTGTGTGTGGTGTGTAGCTCGGGGGTAGGATTTCAAGAGACAGAGGGGGATCGAGAGAGCAAAACAGATAGAGGGACTAAGCACGGATGGTGGAAAGAAAAATAAGAAAGGATGGATATGTGGGTGGTGGTGGGGGGGCGGGTGGTAAAGAACAAGGTGTTTAGCTCACCAGAGAATTCTTTTCTGCCCGGATGCGGCATGGAGGAGACATTAGGAATTTAATGTGCTATTATTCTCCATTGCCCCCCTAAGCTTTCAACATCTGTCCTGTGGGTCTGTGCAGTAATAGGCATGGGCTTTAGGACCTGTTTCTCTGACAAGACACCACACTTACAAGGGCCCTTGACATGCCAGCAACTTAATCTGTGACTCCTTCCACAAAATTGACATTGTCTAGAGAGTAAAGCAATCAGCAGAACTGGTATTACAGAGCATTTATATTTGAGCTGGGCATTCCAGACAGACAAATCTTGACCTTTCCGAGAAACCCTGCTGCTATCTTCCATTTCCCTGCATGCGCCTTTCCGAACTTCCTTGAAGAATTATGTTTGTCATTGGACTTTGCTTTTCTCAAGGCTGTCTGTGGGTTTAAATTCACAGCAAGCAATCTTTTACTCCTAATACCGCTGTGGATTTGGGGCTGAAAAGAATGAGAGAAAAGAAAAAAAAAGAACAAAAACACTAGAGGAGGGGGATATATTCCTGCTCTTGAAGGATGGCAAGAGACATTCATCTCTGGACAGCTCCAATTCCTCAGAGTGATTTAGGTATTTGGGGCTAAGCTCTCTTGGACATCTAGTATGAAATGTGTTAGATTAGAGAGTGGACAAACGTGTCCACCAAACACCAACTTTCACTCTTGTACCGCTTAGAACGATATTCACCCATTTTAGCAAAAACTATAACCTGCTAAAACTAGGAAAAATAAAATCAACAAAGAATATCACCTTAAACACAATAAGGCATTGTAAGGAGTGTTTAGTCTGTTAACTGTATTGTTTAATGTATAGTTTATAGTTGATTGTATAGTCTATTGTCTGTATTTATAGTCTTTATTGATTTTGCACTGTCACTGTGTTACTTATCATCTTGCCCGACATTCAAGTGTAAGCACCATCATTCTGAGATACCTATATTTCATTCCAAAAATTACATGAATGACAAAGACTACTTTATGGAGTCCCATGGAGTAGGACAGTAACATCACACCCTGTGTTAGATTGGCTCAACCCACGTTAAAAAAAAAACGGTATGGTCTCTATAAATTCTAACTTTATAGCATTATTATAAAGAGTTTTGGCATTACTGAGGTGTGGAATCATGAAATGGAGAGAGCAGGTATTCAACCAGACTGGGATACAATTTAGGCAACTTAAAAGAACCCAGCCCATCAATTGATATATTCATATTGATATATCAATATTGATATATTGATATATTTGAATCAATTTATAATTTACTGCATGCCAATAAGACAATTTAAAATGAAGCTTATCCCCACACCCATATGTGATAGATGTCATAATGGAGAAGTGGGTACCTATATGCACATATTTGGGAATGTCCAGTTATTTCCAGTTTTTGGATACAAGTATCTAAAGTTTTAACACATATACTGGATTTAACAGTGGAGGCTAACCCATGTTTATTTCTCCTCAATGATCACTCTATAATTCTATTACATTACAAAGGTTCTGTTTGCAGGGTTAACAAAGAAAGCTATGGTTCCCACCTAAAGGTCTGTCAAAACATCTGTGATTATCCTATTTCATAGACGCTGCCTGTCTTCAACGATCCACTGCTTCATATAGAGGGCTAAAATCAAAACAATTCAAACTTGTGATTAGACATGTAAAACCATAACCAAGCTTCTTAAACATTAAATAATACATACTGTACATAGTTTAGGCTATTACTATCTTTTTCTCTCTGTTATTTTCATTTGCTTTTATTTTGACATACATACACTGTATGAATACACTTGATTTTGGTTTATAAAACCAAATAAAATGTTGATCACAAAAAAGACTACTTGATTTAACCAGTATAAGCAAAATAAGTCAAAGTATCCTCATATCTACTTTCGAGCCACAGTTCAGACGAGCTGAACAGACTGACCTGCTGTTCATCATTACCAGCGCTGCTATAATGAGCTCCTGTCTGTCTCTATTGTTCAGCTTTGTAGTGTCACTGTCATTTACACCAGCCGGGTTGAATGCTTCATCATGCGCTGAGCTACGACACAAAACTGACCACAAGGGATTTGAGCGGCAGCTAAGCCGAGCAGCCATTCATATTTATAAGTCAGGCAATCTCGGTGAAGAAGAGGGAAGACATTAACGCCATCAAACGAAGCAATTTACAACAAACAGTCTTAAAGAGATAAACGGGTTGCTTTCATTCACATTTAGCCTTTGATCCAATGTGTGGCCATTAGATTTGGCTGATTTGGCTCATATGACAGGTGACTGGCATTTTTATTAACATTTTTTATTAATGTAAATTTATATTAAGAAATGAGACTTCGATAAGAGTTCTTAATAGCAGTGTTGCCAAATAATTTGTACAATTTCATTACAGATACTCTTGGAAAAAATGGGCTTGTCAACGGTTTTTGGGATGTTTATCAGGTCTTAAAAAAAAAAAAAAAAAAAAAAGTGGAAACCCTGTGTAGGCTTGTGTAAGCCTTGTAGGCTTCTACATAAAAGTTTAAAGTGTCTTCCCAGAGGAAGATGCTAGATGGAACCTTGTTTCTAAGTGTGTATGCACAGAAATTGTAAGAGTGAGATTTAAAAATTTAGTTGAAGTTGTTTAATAAGTTTCCAGAGAGATTCTTTCCTAGTTAGTTAGAATACTAGGACAATAAAAATGGGGTTAGAGTCTTTGACTGCAGTCATCAGTATTGCACTTTTCCCACAAATAATCAATATAACATTTATTCTTCATATTTGTTGGCCGAATCTTAATCAGACATATAATTGGCTTTAAAAAAAACCACATGACAAGTGAAAAGTAAAAAAAAAGAAACAAAAAAACACTGCATTTTGTTGACTGTTTTCTCAAAGCAATTCACACAAATCTAGTCTAACCATAGACAAATCTGACTGAAAGGTTCCCAAACCTTTCCTCCAGGCCGTATTAAATATACAATCTTGATACATTAAATATTAATATGATAGTGAAAGGCTTGTTGTGTTCTGCAGAAATACTCCAAAACAAAAAGCGTTTTCTCATAAATACCAATCGACAAAAACTGCAATGCAAACTGACATCAGACATGTTAACAGGGGGCAGCAGTTAAAGCAGGAAAAACAGAAGCAATCTCTTTGCTCTTTTGTTTTACACAAAAACAACACATCCTCTCCTCTGTAGGACACGAGGATAAAAACAACACCAGCCTATCTAAACAGTTAACAGATGGCCAAAGCCTATGTCTTTAAACGCTGTTACTTCAGCAGCAATTAAAAGTTTTTGCTTGTTGTTTCTCTCCCCAAGTGCAGACTGCAAACAGCACAAGAGGTCAAATATCTACGAGGGAGAAAATGGAGAGACGAGCGACTCATCTGGCGCCGAACGGGATGCCTGTTCACCTGAACGGGCGCCCATAATCACCCAGCACCTATGTGAATAATTAGCGCAATAATTACCGACCCTAAAACAAAGCTGTGTGCCGCCCTTTTATAACACCGGTGAGGATAACAGGTGTTGCCTGTGCCTGGGAGGGACAGAGATTAAAGATTATTTCACCATCCTGTGTCTCCTTCTGGCTAAAGTCGTCTTCCATTTTCTTTTCTCATGCATGCAGCAGGGCTGCACGGGGCCTCGTTTTTTTGCTCTGGCTTAGCAGTTTTGGGAGCGGGGGCATTCAACAAGAGAGAATGACTGTTGTTTAATCTAGGAGAGCTGATATGTCCTTGAGATTCCTGAACATCCTGTGTCCACAACACCTGCAGCCATGTGAAGGTTGTTTTTCTCTCCCCAGCAATGTGGCTAATGAGCAGTAGTACTATGAGAATATGTTTGTGTATTATGGGCAGGTAAAGCAGAAACAGTGAGGACAAAAACAGTGAATTATGCATTATGTTATACAGTATTTAAGTTTTCAGTAGAAATTAATAATTATTCTCTATATACGTTTCTGTTTTGGTTTGTTTTTTTTGCACACATAAAATCAGAGAGCCATGGGATGTTTGTTCTTGATGAAAATACTTAAAAACTTACTACCATCATCACTCCTTGGGTACCCTGGCTTTCAGTGTTTGTTATTCTGACTTCATGTGTGTTTTTAAAATTACTTCAGCAGGTATAACAGATCACATCGAAGGAGTGATTTTATTTTCATGAATTAATGAGCCGTTGCTTGACTCATTGCACTAAGAGGAGATTAAGGTTTTATTTCTCAATGTAAAACCAATTTTTCTCTGAGCGTTTCTGTGCGCATTTGCAGATTATTAATCATCCATTGCAATGACAAATTATATACACACAGGAGTCTTAGGTCTGAGACTAATACATGCCTTTAATCTAAATTTCCACAAGAGATGTGGCATTATATTCCCTCTGTCGTCAGCACTGCCCAGGGAATCCTAGATACCTCAGTCTAGAAGGATGAGGCAGCCTCAGTGTTCTTTGTCATGATTATTTCTTTCCATTCATCACTAAGAGTACAACAAAGAGCCTCTCTACTTACAATTTAAATAAGGCTTTGTGTGACACTTTCTGTGACAAGTTGATGTATCCATCCAGCGTTGGGCAGAAGATGTGCATGTCTATGCAAAATCAAGATGAATGCAGGGAGAGAACAGACAGCGGTTGATTAAGGTTCAAGAAAGTGCACTCTATCTTTCATGGTATCCACTTGTCTTATGATATCTTATCATTAGTTTCCCTGACAATGATTTAGCAGTCGGTATACCTTGCATTGTCTTTAACTGTAACCTTCTTTCAAATACAGCTTCCATTTTTCACTTCTGAAGTGTCAAGCACAAGGGCCGCGTGGAAAAATTGGACACCTCCATCCATGGCCTCCGCGTCCTGACAAAGGCAGGCGAGTATGTAGAATCAGGATGGAGGACAGAGCTGTATGTATCCATAACATTTAGCTGGTCACAGAGGATAACTGAGCCACCGCTGAAACATCACCACCTTTAATTTCTTTGGGGAGAATGGGATTCGGGTTCTGTTGCCAAGCTGTTTTTTTTCCCCTCTCCTTTTCTTTGCCCTTTTGTAATTTTACCACTTCAGGTCATGGCCTCCTGGCTGTTAAATAAGAACCAGGGTAATGTCAGCACGCAGGCTGGGGACAGGATGTGAGCATGCCCCCTGCTCTCTCTCTCTGGCAGCCAGCAACTGGCGCAGAAATTCACCATCCATCTCTAGCACAACACTAATGATGCATCCTAAAACAGAGGAGACTTTGTGCTAAGACCCATTTGCAGGTAATTCTCAGCTGCTCCCTCAGCTCTGAAGCCTTACACTAGCAAAGTATGAAACCACAGAAAAAAAAGAGCCTCTAGTATCCCTTCAAGACATAGGCAATGCGTTTGATGTCCTTACAGCCCCGGTTCAAGCCTGTGGTTGTCTACTTTGAGCAATGCTTTGGAGTCTGATTTGAAACTGCTCCTTTTTTTTTTTACCAATTTTTTTCACACCTTCTCCATTTTTAACTTTCTGGATCCATATATTGAATAATAAAACTCTATCAAAGCAAACCTTATGCTAATGCCCCTTGATAATACTTTGAAGCCATTTTCCAACTGCTGATTGTGCTTGGCTGCTCTGGCTGTGAAAAAAAAAACCTCTTTGGGGATGTTAACTTGATGATAAGCGACGTACTCCAGGAGACTTCGGTGATATTTTGCAAATTTTTAACGTGCAGATGAGATGTATACAAGTTAGCCATGTTGATGTCCTTAATTAACCAAACACAGCAGACTTTCTTTTCCTCTGAGAATATCTATAGGCAGTAGGAAAAAAAAATCATAATAAATTTACTGAGACTAAGATACAAAATAGTCCTTTGGTAAGTAAGTAATTCATTATGTTAGGAAATATAAAGCATCCTGAAAGAACAGCAAGCCCTAAGGACACTAAAATCAAAAATCAGCTGGTTTATAAAATGTGTTTTAATAATTATTCTACTGAATAATAATTCTAAAATAATTCTACTGACACACTTGGAGAGAAATATTATACAATATATGAAATTCCATTACAACAGCTTACTTACACATGTTAATCATGACATTTTATTGTATGTATGTATATATATATATATATATATATATATTTAGACATAGATTAAAAACACCTGCTACAGACAGCCATAATGGACAAAACATTTAATTCGTCACTATGAACATGTATAATCTGTTAAAAAAAACTGACAGTCAAATAATAATACAGACATTATTTCATAGGTGAAAGAACCGGTTCTGCCTCAGGTAGAACCTTCTACTACAGCAAATGTCAGTTTTTAACTGTGCTTGAGTAAAGTTTTTGCAGGCAGATATAATATGTTTGCCTTTCAGTTCAATTAGTTTACAAAAGACCTTGAAGAAATATTAAACTGGAGCAATCCATTATAAAATGACATACTTTTACATTGCCATAAGCAGCAGTGACAAAGAGGAGAAGGAAAGTGTCATTTTTATTGCCTTGGTATGACAGACTGCAAGAAAAAAAAAAAAACACACATGCACACAGTCTACTGAAATCATCAGTCTGGATTGGATTTTATAGAAGGTTCCAAATGCATGAATAGACACAGTGCTAAAAATGAAATAGTTCCAACAACGGTATTTACACACACTGCAATGAGGACCAACAATGCTTAGCAGCTGAAACAAACACAACATATCAAGAAACACACAGCATTATATCCTTGATAACATATTCTAATGGACACAGCAACCATTAATGGTCTCTTTTCCATAACCATGTGGTCTATCATTTCATCTAATTTGCCTAACAATAAAAGGGCCAATTAAAGCATAACTGCATTACTTTGTTAATAAAGCAGACAGATTGACTCTGGGGAGCACTTCATTGGTAGTTAATTATGCGCAATGGTAGTCCCAGATCCACTGAGCAAATGTGAAGCCATAAAAGCGTTATAGTCCTGACAATTCCCACTCATGGCCATACACACAGTAAAATCCAATGGTTGTGCATATTGCTAAGGCCAGAGAGACACTCACTGAAGAGAAATGGAGCACTCCGCAATTGTGCAGCTACCTCAGAGAGTTGCAGCTTGTCCGTTTTTTGAGCCACAGTGAACAAAGGAACAATAAAAGAACGGCATTCTTGCAATAGACGCTCTGTATGAAGGGGTCATTGTCAGGGCATGGCCGGACTGGTGCTGATACACTCTCAAACAATCCATGACTTCATTTTCCCCATAAAAACAGGTCATAAATGCTAGGAATGCTCATTTTAGTCAAACATAAGCTATATCTGTGTTTTTCTAGATTGTTATAGTGGAACACTCGACACTGAGCCTGTCACTATGCTGAATGGTTTGACCCTGAGTGAGTCTGGCTGCACTTGCCATGTCGGTATCCTAATAAAGAGGCATAGAGTTGTGTGTGAATAAGGGCTTCTAGCAAGAACGTGACATTTTGTCAATACTATATTGGCATTCCACTTAACCTCTGAGACAGGAGGATCATTTTGTTGTTGCAGGCTAGTAAATGGCTTGTTTGTACTGCAGTTGTCTCCAGAAGACATCTGTATTATGTATATAATTAATGACTTTCACTATATAAATTTACTGACTTTCACCTCATGCTATTTTTCTTATTCTAGAAAGAAAAAGGAGAGATGAATACAAATGAGATTATCACTAAATGAGATTAATGAAATGTTTACACTTGCTTACTCCTTTACTTAATATGCATATTAACGTGTGTTAATTACTATTAAAGAAACCATTAGGATTATCTTCTTTTCCCAAGTGTGATAAATGCAATAAAACCCATCATTCGAAAAAGAATGCCATCAGCAACACAACAACTAACAGTAAATAAGCTGTAGTGCTCTTGGTGCTTATGGCATGCTTCAACATATATAATTTTAGAATTTATCTATAGCAGGATTGCTCTTTTTTTGAGGAAAAAAAGGTATAATGAATAGATATATTATTGCCAAGTACCTGACCTCTCCAGTAATTCCGGCTGCTCTTGCTAGTTTAAAAATTAATTTCTTTATAATTATACTGAATCAGTTGGCCATTACTAGCTTTCCCCAGCTGTACAATTCTAATAGGTTGTCAATGACTGTTATTCTTACACATTAAGATCGGTTACAACCCCGTGTCATGGCACACTGCTGGAGAGCCGTCTGTGATAAATGATGCTTGAAAAGCACTCAGATCAGTCACTGTTAAGAATCTGGCTTCAAGCGCACTGGGACAACTCCATTTCCAAGGGTTAATATGACATGCCCTCTTCCAAAACAACAGGAATTTAAGCATATCAGTCTGTCATTTGGAAACCTTGGGTCATTGGTGTGGTGATCGATGGGAGAGGTTGATGCTTATATGTTACAATGTCATATACATCTTTATGGAATTATTCTTCCTGCCCATTATTCAAGCACAGCGGGGACTATGGGTCTCTCACCATTCAGACAACAGAAACTGATACTGACAGCCAGGTATGGTTGAGTCGTCTTAGCAATCTGCTCTAATCAAACAGCATTAAATCAAAATGCATTACTGTCTTATTCAATAGAGTAAAACTCATATATACACTGAATATTATGCACTGATTTAAATTATTTATTTTTATTATTATTAATTAATAATTGCATTATTATTATTAATATTTATTATTATTATTATTATTATTGTTAGCAGTAGTAGTATCAATAACATAATCAGTATTAATATTATTCAACAATGAATAATAATGACATTATTGTTTGATACAAACAATAATCATATATTATATATGATTACATATATATAATATATGGATAAATTACATATATAATATGCACTGATTTTAAACAATATGTGTACAAAATAACTATTATTATTATTATTATTATTATTATTGCTTTTGTTGCAAGTATCAAATACTACTACTACTACTACTAATAATAATAATAATAATAATAATACAGATAATGATGATAATAATAATTTTATGTTTTCAGTACACACACACACACACACGGCTATCATGTCAGATATGTACACTGAAAATTACGCACAACAATATATGTGCTCAAATTAACTCAAAAAAGTATGTGAACTTTATCCTGGGGAAACAAAGGCGAGTTAATATGTGACTTGTCAAGGCCTGTTGGGTTTGTTACTTTTCTCTTTACAGTAAACTTTCTTTTTATTACGTCTTCCGGTGAAAGCTAGGGGAATTGTGTCTATCCTCTCCGAAAAAGGAGAAATATTGTCTTTTAACAGCCACATAAAAGGAGAGATGCTGCAAGCCACTTCAGCACAGTGGAACAGCCTGCAGGGATTTCAACCGAGAGCAGCGGCTCGAGCAGATTCAACGCTGTCACACACGCAGCACAAACTTCAAATGGTAGCAAATAGTTATTATTTTCACAAAATTAAGAATTTCTATTCTACCTATGAACAGTGGCGTTAAAATATTGAAAAAATACATTAAACATTACATTTCTGAATACTTGGTGCATCTGTCTCCAGCTAATTGAGATGCTAGTAAGAATGTTAGGGCTCAGGAGAATAATTTGTCAGTGGAAAAACACAGAATGGTCCAATTTATTGCTTGCTGCAGGCTGAGATGTTTCAACAGTCTTTGATCAACCTTTTTAGGTCAGTATGATTTGAAATACAGAGAGAGGTCTCAGAAAAACGGAGAAAAAAGATTGTTTTTTTCCCCCACAAAGAATGGAATAAGTATTTCTGTGGTTGTGCACTGTTTGGTTGTACAGGATTTGATGTATTCTTCATAGAACTACAGGGGTTGAAACAGAGAAAATTCACCTATGCTGTTTATTTGGAATGATGCCTAGGCAATTAGTAAAACATTCATGATAGAGCAACTGCAAGTTTAGCTGCCAAGGCATCACTCAGATCACATGAGATCAATGGACAAGTGCAGATTATTAATAGATTTTCCTCAAACAGAACAGTTCAAACAAGTTTGTAGTCAGATTCAAAGTGGAGAAACATAAATGTGAGCCAGTGACAGTGTGCTTGTCAATTCAATATGACAATTTCATTCAAAGCTATAAACGTTCTGTTACATACCATTTTTGTCCAAATACTTTGGGATTTTTTTCAGTGAATGCAAACCTATATTTAATTTCCTGATGAACCAATATTAAGAATGCTGCATGCAGACAATACAGGTCATTCTGCATACAGTATCCATTTAAAAAGCTGGTGAAAGTTTAAAATATTCTGTTCAATGTGCCAGAATTATAAGTTCTATGCATTTAACAAGCATTTGTTTCAATAAACATTTAGAGGGTTAAGATAACCCAGATTTCTTCCATTTTTTTATTATTATGCCAATTTTTAAAATGTTCTAAAATGTTTTAAATGTGTTTGAAACTCCTATATAGATGCCTATTTATACTATATAGGTCTACCTAGATGTTAAAATTTTAGACATATTTTGTCAGCTTTAACTGTCACCTTATAAAAATCACCCTAATGTGCAGCAAGGGTTTATGAAGTGTAAGATGTAGTTCACTGATTTAAATTCTCTCTCCATATTCTGCCTGCTAGTGTCTGGCTAACCTTGACAGTGTTTGGAGCTGCAAGCATTCACAGGGCATGCAGGAGTCTACTCCACTCATGCCCTCAGCCCATTCATTATCCTACAGAATGATCCCAGGTCGCAGGGCCGGAAATTTTAATTACGTGGGCCGTAAATGGAGAAATTAAGTAGCACGTTTTAAAAATGCTGAATCGGTGGAAAGAAGGGTTTTTTTTGGAAGGCAGTGCCAAAGAAGAAACGCTGCTGTGTCCTACTCTGTGCACACTCATTTCTTAAGAAAGAAGCCATACACATCTATCTGAAATGCATGCTATGGCAGCTGTCTTTTAGAGGCAACCACTACCATTATTCTGTTTTATGAGCTTGGGTTAAAATACTACACACCACTCGCGGTTTAACAACTAGTGTATGTCTCTCCAGCTTGTGCTTCATCTTAGCAGTAAAAGGTGACTTAAGGTTTATACTCCAGGCTGGCCTGTAAATTAAAGAGAGATTCACCTTCACTTACATTTGGTGTCATGGCAGGAGAAATGAGTCAGAGCTGCAGTCGCTTGGTCCTCCGAGGCATCTGTAGATCAGAGATTCAGCCAGCTGCCCTGTGGGTAGTGGCCATAATTATTGAACATCAGGCATTAACTTGGCACATGCAGCTGGCTACTGATTTGGTGCAACTTGCCCTGTTTACCAGCTAATTTTAATTAACACGCTCCATTAGAGAGTTGTGCTGTTTGTCCTGCTAGCAGTGCTGGGCTCATGTCCATTACAGTTTTGGTTCAGTAATTAGTTAAAAATAAGCACAGCTTAATACAGTAGAATGTGGCATTGTAATTTAAATATCAACAGAATTCAATGAAACCATTGAATATGCAGTAACCATAAAAAACATTTTGTATTTAAAAGTAATGACTTCTTATAAACACATTTATAATCTATTTGTGATATAATAAACTGTGAGATAATATTGTGGGAGGGGGAACAGTGGCTTAGTGGTTAGTCACTACTCCAAATTCCTCCCCCAGTCCAAAGACATGCGCTGTAGGCTGATTGGCATTTCTGAATTGTCCCTGTGTAGGATAAGCAGTACGGAAAATGGATGGATGAATGGATGGAATATTGTGGGACATTAATGATTAATCTCTTCAAACACGTTTTCCTGTAAGGCTGTTCTGTGATGTAACTGTGATGAGAAAAACATGGAGTGGGAAAAGCTAAAACATGGATACCTGCATTACAGCCCACTGTAGCCTCACTAGAAGGAGCATGTAAAAAGTCAATCAGGACTGTTCACGTGAGCCAGAAAAGTCTATTTCTCAACTAGAAGGTGTGAAAATAGAGGCATCTATGGTTATGCATGAATTAGACAGAAGGCTAGAAGGTGGCCATACATTTGAGATGTGCCATTCTCAGAAACCAATAAAGACTACTATGGGGGTTCTACAGTTCCCAATACTCGAAGATGTAGTGAGTAAGCAGCACGTAAGGGATTCAGTCGTACTAGAATGCCAGATTACAGAAAGAATTTAAAGATCAATGTAAATACCCTACTGGAGCCACTTGAACTTAGGTATACAAAAAGCATGCTTACTTTAGCTGATTATCAAACCACAGGGGGAATTTTTACCTCTGAATGATATTAAGCCTACCCCATGGAGCGAAGCCTAACACTAAAACAGCTAACCCCCTCCCCATCCCCCCCCAGGCCCTTGTCCAGTCAGGAAAGACTGAGGAGTTCACTCTGGCGATGAAGATGGACGAAGGCAAGTGAATGAAAGAGGGCCTCATCCTTATGTTAGAGTCATAAGCACACTAACAGAATGTGAAGGGCTCTGTCCCCTGAGCTAACCACAGAGGGAAATAAAAGTGTTCAGTCGAGGCAGCTCGGCCGTAAGTCACAGGGGTAATGATGTTGGGCTGTAGGCAGGGTTAGAGCGATGGCTGCAGCAGGCCCCCTGAAGCTGTCAGAACATAGACATACACACACACACTCTGATATATGAGGCACACAGGTCAGTGACATTAGTGCCACAACATTCAGTACACATTATAATCCAGCTAAACACAGGTGGCAGCGCATCACTTTTGTCATGGGCCAATGCAAGATCCCTGAGTTACACAATATGAAGATGGTAAACAGAAATCAATCTCGGGACTAAGGGAGTGTTATAAAATGATAGTCAACAAAATACATTTATGTGATCTAAAGTACCTTCAACATGTAATGCAGAGTAAATTTAAATGCAATTAAGAAACTAAAAAAATAACCAGTTTGCCTCTCTCCCTCTCACACGCGTGCACACACATACACACACACACACACACACACACACACACACACACACAGGAAGCAGAAAGAGCACTTGCGCCACTCAACTATTTCGTAGCATGATAATTAACCAATTCACTATGCACAGTCAATTCTCAAAGGTGTCTTTGAACTAATTGTTCTCATTGACTCAATTAATTATTTGTTTGCTGGTTTAATTATTTTCTGATCTTGAAAAAAAAGGAAATTAAAAGAAGAGGCCAGTGACTGACAAAAAAATAGAAAAATTTAAATAAAGGTGTACAATGAGTTTAACATCGCATACCTTTAATATATGTTTAACACTAGTTAAAGCCTGCTATAGCAAAAAATGCTATGGGTGGCTGGACTTATTTCAAAACATGATCAAAAGGGATCTAACAGCAGGAGCAAAAAAAAAACAATTAGATCACACGTAATTTGTAATGAGTAGACGTCATCTTCCAGCCAATTTAACTAATTTAACAAGTGAATAATTGTGCTAAATAGTATTTTTACTAGACTTTAAATTAAAACTTTGAATTCTAAAGTGGCCCCGTATGGGTCAGCCACTATGCGCAGTGGTGGTTCAGTGGTTAAAGCCTCTGGGTTACTGATCAGAAGGTCACTGCCAGTGTTGGGCCATTGAGCAAGGCCCTTAAACCTATCTGCTCAATATCTTGGCTGACCCTGCGATCTGACCCCAACTTCCTAACAAGCTGAGATATGCAAAGAAAAACAATTTCACTCTACTGTAATGTACGTGTGACAAATAAAGGCTTCTTCTTCTTTTTCTTTTTCTTCTTCTTCTATTAAAGGTATAGCACTAAAATGTATACTGTGTATAAAATGCTCGCAGGGAATGCTGAAGCCTTGTTGTCCTAAACTGTGAGCTTCAACCTAGAATTTACACTGATACAAAGCTAGAAGCAGTGACTCATTTGACATGAATATGAATATAAATATGACTCAGAATGCAGACAAGTCTGACACCAAATGTATATGCGCTATTACGGCAAAACACATAGAAAGTATGTTCTGTATTAGAGGAATATTCCTTTGACTCTTTGGAATCCTCCAAGTTGGAATTGTTTATAATTAAATTCCATATTATATAAATGACCATGTTATTGTATTCATTTTACAACTTGAAAAGCTGAGAGAGTGTAGTGTGCTGAATTTCACCCAAAGTGAAATTTAGTGCTCCAAGTTAATTTAGCCTTCTACCAGGAAGTCCTCTCCTCTGGCATAAAATTTCATCTCTCCTTCTGGCCAGTGCCAACGTCCTGCCCTGAACTTGTACAAGACCAGCTGAGGCATTAAATTCTGACTGGCCTGTGGCATCCATCCAATGCACCCGCAACAAAAAGCCAATATTCCTTTGCAAAGTGCCAGACCTGTCTAACCCTTCTAACGACTGCCATATTGAAAATAAATAAATAAATAAATTGCCAAGGCTGGGATCAGACACAAGTGGGAGCGTGGCAAGAATTCTGAGGACCGTCTCTAATAACTGGACCTCTTTCCTTATGACTCCCAATATTATTTATCACACTGCTTTAAATGTTTTGCTCATTTGTTTCTGTTAAATATTTCATCCTTCCTTAAATATTCATTTAACATCTTTTACATTTTTTACCAGGTTCTTTTCCTCTCTCTCTCTCTCTCTCTCTCTTTTTCCATGGTTTCCTTTTTTGGCTTCACAAGCACACATCATTATTCATGGGCACCCAGAAACGGATTGCATAAAACATGCACATGAATTCCTTTTCGCCTTTTCTCATTAAGAGATATACTTCAAGTAGCCTAAACACTTCCCAATGCTCCACTTGTGGAAATTGGATATTCTCTTAGCTGTACAGGTTCACAAATGGTTTACATTCAAAAAGAAAAGGGAAAAAAAGAAACTGCGTTCCATTTCAATCCTTTTTATCCTTAGTGCTTATTTCATACAAACACATTAAAGGCTGAATGATGTATTCCTAAAACACTAAATCCTTAGTTGTAAACATTTAGGCATTAATTCTTTAAAAACTAAACTACTGGGTTTCTTGCCCTGAGTGGTTCATGATGTCAGTTGAAACTGGGAAAACCGTTTGCTTAATAGCTTCCTTGTTATGTCCTCGTAAATTAGTCACTCATTTCATCTCACTCTACTCCAGATAACAATAAGATCAAACATTTCAGCACTCGATTCTGGGAACATATATATCACTAGCTAGATCTGATACTCAGTTCTATGGTCAGGTGAATCAATTCTCCCCGCACATACACACTTAAATCCTGCCGCTGCAAATGTTTGGGAAGAGGCTGCTTGGTGCGTAGAAGAAGAAAAACACACATTTTACTGTGTAGTCTAAATTATACTACAGAAATACAATAACTGAAATCAGCATTCAAATCAAACTGGAAATAATGTAGGTTCAGTTTTTCATTTAAAAATATGTTGAGATTTTGGTTGTTGGAGGGGTGTGTAAAGACTTCTCACTAAATTCCCCATTGATCCACAAATAAAACTGAGAATATCACTGTTTGCTACATCTTCTTCAAAGCATGTTAGTGTTTCATTAAGTAAATTTGCTTTAGTTGATGAGAAAGACAAGGCCAACAATCAAGAGGCCAAAATAATTCTGCCAGTCTTGGAATGCACATAATAGCAAAACCCTAAACTTCAAAGTCTACAGCAGCTTTTATTTGTGAATAATACCAATAAGGAATCAATGCAAACATTACCATAGTGAGAGATAAAATGGTATTGTAAACTTTCAATTTTGTTGGATTAATGAGACCGCTTGATCAGACAGAGCAAATAGCAGTGTGTTAATTAGAGATTATACCAAATGATCCTGTGCACACAGTTGAGGCATGGAGCAACCTTCTGATTTAGCAAAGAGCTACTGTTAAAGAGTTGCCAAGACATTAATACATCCATCTCTACAAAAACCAATCTGTCTATCCTTTAAAATAATGGAATACTGGTACACAAAGTTGAATTGTAACAATGCAATGTGAAGTTACTATGATGGTACTAAAGACAGACACTGGCCCATAAGGAGGAAAACTACACACATGCAGCCGCCAGAGCTGTGTGCACGTTTCTTTGTTCATCTGTCAAGAAATTAGTGAAAGCTTCCTGTAGTCCTTTCTCATTTGCATACACTAATTGCTAGTCCTCATCATGCAGCATGAACGAAGCTCATTTAATAATAAGACAAGAATAATAAATCATAAACTTAATCATGCAAAAAAAAAAAAAAAATCAAAAGATGATAGAATATTTGCAAAGAAATACGCACCTGTCTTCTTTACTATTCACTTTGCTGAAAAGAAAAAAAAACTCTTCAGTTCAATTAGGAAAAGTTCAGGAATTTTTCCACAATTCATTTTTATCATTTTAATGAAATCTTTAAAAGAAAATATGTAATGGGTTTAATACTCATACCTACCTTTCATGGCCATGTACTAACAATAAAATAAAACTGTTAGACAAAAAGAGTGTTACTTCACCCATGTTTGTCTAATTGCTTCTTGGTGTTTGGTGCAAGAGACAATGGTGTATTAGATTCTCTGCACTTAAATAAGCATCATTGTTTTATTACTGAATTAAGCTGTATTGTTGTGATGTCAACTCCATAATTCAATTACAGTTACTATAGTCCTTATTCTATTTCTGTGTTTTTTTTTTAAATTATATATTTACATCAAAAAGTATCCACATTACTACAGCCATCCAGTTGTTGGTAAAATTCACATTTTCTTATTTTGTAAGAAAATAAATCTACAGCTACAAAACAAGGCACAGGTTTGTAGGCTACCTTCATTTGTTTTTCTTCATAAGTATGTATGGATGAATCTCATCCTAATATATAAAGCCTAGACTACTAATACTGAACCAGCTGGAGCCCATGATGATGTATACGAACTTATTCAGACTAGGTCAGGATAGTCTGACTTACTTAGTGCACTGTTGCCATCTAGTGAACACTAAGTGATTTTTCTTCATTTGTCCTCGATGTGAAATGTCCCCAGTGTGATGTTGTGCTGTACTAAATTAGAGCCGGGAGGGACTCTACCAACAAAGTGTTGACTAAGTTAATAAAAAGCAACTTTACTGGTAATGTTGTTTACATGGTGGGAAACCATAACACCAAGACATGACAATTCTGCGTCCTCATAAACCTAGTTTATATGCCTGCTGTAAAAGCCAGTAAGTCCAGCCAACTACCAACTGCCAAATCCCAGGCCACACTGGTCAAACTGCTACAGTATGGTTGGTAGCTGCTGAGTACTGGTAGAGAATAAACAATTTCTGAATTGCCATTACTAATGCAACATCACAGACAAGGTTTTTTTATTATTATTATTATTATTATTATTATTATTACTACTATTTGATACTGATCAAGTGATAAGGAAGCTGAAAACATCTTACCTGCTGGTACAGATGGTCTACCAGTTTGAGCAGTTTGGCCTGTGTTTTGGTAGCTGGTCAGATTAGACTGGATTTTTTGAGCAGGGATAGGGCAGTTAAAGTGCATGTACTGAACACACATAAATTAGCTGCACTTGAGTCCCCAACACACACACACACACACACACACACTAGATACTTTCTTACTCATTATTATTTTAATGACATTTTTAACAGTACCTTTATGTGAGTTCTGGTGAACACTATTAGCACACTTTATTAGCATGATGATCATGAGAGATTGGCGATTTTGTCTACTTTTTCCAACTTCAATATACAAACTTTCCACTTTTCCAAAATGTTAGACCTTCCACTAGTAAACGAGTTACAGAACTGAATCTGAAATATCCTGGCTTTGGCATAATACAAGCAGACTTAAAAGAATAATCCACATAAAATTGTAGACCGAGACACATGATGGAAAGTCGCTATGGATGATGGCGCAATCCATCTCAAAATATCTTATCAAAGTATTTTATTAGGGTTGATTAGCAGGCATGGTCTGTGCGAGCAGTACTGCCACCTGCTGATAAAACTGAACGTTTAGATCTGGGTTGTGTTCCAATCCCCGCACTTATCTGGGGAAGTGCACTCATTGCGCGGCCCTGCGTGCTCTGCTCCTCCTGCGTCTGCCTGGGGACTTCCGGGAACGAAGTGTCACAGTCTATCACATTATCCTACAGTCTGTTATTTGTTTAAATGCCGTTAAAAAAAAAAAAAAACTTAACAAGCCCCCGTGAATTCCTGACCCTAAAGCTTCCACTAGTCCGCAGGTTCCCAACTCTGTGCTGTAGGTTTTAGTGTTTTTCCTGCTTCACCACTTCAGCTCAGGGCTGGTAATTAGCTGATGATTTGAATCAGGTGTGCTGGGAGCAGGGAAATCACAAAAATTGGAAGGGCAGTGGGTACTCCAGGACCAGGTGCCTCATTTATCAACCGTGCGTGCGCATAGTTTTGTGCGTAAACCGTGCGTAAACCGTGCGTGCGCATAGTTTTGTGCGTAAACCGTGCGTACGGTTTGTTTTGTGCGTAAACGTGCGTGCGCATCGTATTGTGCGTAAACCGTGCGTACGTTTTGTTTTGTGCGTAAACCCTGCGTACGCACGTTGCTATGTATTGAATGGGATTTATCAAGTTTTGCGTATGTGTGAGGATATGCGCATATTTCCGCACACTGCTGACCATGCGTATGCAAGAACCCCTTCCTAGTGGTAGAAAAGTGTAATGGGGTAAAGTGACTATGCGGAGCTTCTGTAGCACATACTATCATAACAGCATACCTGAGAGTAGTTACTGATTTCGGTGATCATAAGATGCAGACATTATGGGCCTCAATTATCAATCTTTTAGTAAAGTTGTGTGTCAATGTTTGTGTAAGCCAACCCAAACTAAGAATCAGGAGCCTCAGAAATGGTTAATTAGATGTGAATGAAGTGAGTTAAAAATCAAATGTTTTAACGTGAATATGGAAAATAAAAAAGGTCCTGCTGTACCCAGGTGATCCTGGACAGCAAGTACATAAGGGAGGGAAACTGCTGTTTCTTTTTTTTTTTTTTTTTTCATTTTTTTCAAAGCAAAGTGTCTTGGTGACTTTTGGCCAGAAGTTTCTCACACACCAGGGCCAGATTTAGCCTGTCTTGACTGGGGTGCAGTCGAAATGCTTGCCAATAAAATATAATATTTGCATCATAATAAAGAACTGCAGGCTTCCTACTGCATGTTTTGTTTACATTTTATTTTACTGTTCATTTCTGCACAGCCATCCACAAAGGGCAGTGGGATAGTGTCCCTGCAAGTCAGTACTATCCTGTAGACATGTCCGATTTATTTAATTTGTTTGTTTACTTACTCACTTATTTATTCTGGTCATGTATACCTAAGCTAGGAGCGTCAGACTCAGGTTCTGCCAGGGCCACACATATTTAATTAAGTAAATGATTCATATAAATGTAAGTCTACTAAATGATTCAAATCAACAAAAGTATCGTTTTGCTTTACTAAAGTTTGTTTCATAACTTTAGTTATGAAGGTATAGCGACGTTGCACTGAATATAATCAACCTTGAATTATAACCTATTTATCTTATATTTTTATCAAAAGCACACAATAACTCTTTAAATCCTCATACATACAGTCAGCTCCAGATTTATTAGCGCCCTTGATAAAGATGGGTAGTACTGTTGCCTCACACCTCTGGGGTTGGGGGTTCGATTCCTGCCCCCTGCCCTGTTTGTGTGTAGCTTGCATGTTCTCCCTGTGCTTCAGGGTTTCCTCCAGGTACTCCAATTTCCTCCCCAAGTCCAAGCACATGCATTGTAGGCTGATTGGCATTTCCAAATTGTCGTGAGTGTGCGTGTGTGTGTGTGTGTGACTGTGACCTGCAATGGGTTGGCATCCTGTCCAGGGTGTCCCCTGCCTTGTGCCCTGAGTCCCTGAGGGATAGACTCCATGAAGGATAGACTCCAGGTTACCCTGTGACCCAGTGTAGGATAAGCGATACAGAAAATGGATGGACATCTTTTTTTTTTTTTTTTTTTTTTTTACCAAACTCATATGCCAATAATTTTCACATTACATTTAGTAGTTTGGTGGCTCCTTCCTTTGCCAGCTTAACTGTGCATTTTCAGTGTAAGATGAAGCTAATTAACCACAAAGTCATTCTTCCATAACCTGTTTACCCATAATTTTTTCCCCAAGGGTGCGAGTAATTTTGGAGCTGACAATAAAATCTGCACAAATTTTGGACAACTCAGCCCAGGGATTATCACTCTTTCACTCCAAGAAAGTGAATTAGCGTTTATTGCTAAATAGAGGTGTTGCAGTGAGACTGTGCGTCGCTTGGGCAGCACAGGGACTTTTATTTTGGAGTAAATCCCGCACACTTTTGTTGTTGTTCCTTGCAGTTTCGTTGTGGAGTCTTAGGAAGAGTCGCCGCTAATCATGCTCTGGAGATAGTGTCAGTGCGGCTCGTGTTCTGTCCAGCAGTGAATAATGTCGTAAAGATAAGAGCTCATTTGTGGAATCTGGGTGATATTTTGGCCGCATGGGTCTCGGAGAGCTTGCTGTTCAGTGTGCTGTAAGTGTCAGTTCCTGTCCGTCAGCAGTCCAGCTGAGAGCTAGCTGATTAGCTGAAGCGGCGTCAACACTTCTGCTGCAGGAAGGAAGAGACGGAGAAGTAGCTCAACAAAGCCGGCCACTGGACTTTGACTAAAAACGGCGAGTTTCTCATATTATATGACAGTTAGACATGTCGGTTGCTTATTCTGAGTGAGTTAATAGTAAATGTTTACTGGTGAATTCAGTGTTATGGTTAGTTTTTAGCTGGTAGGCCGAGCTGAAGAATTCTTTCCAGCCTGACTCTGATTAGCTAGGCTAGGCTAGGCTAGGCTAGCTGGTCACACTGGCTTGTTTTGGTCGGGGTGCTGGTGGAGCTTCCTGCACTTCAGCTCTTCACTTTTTTCTTATTTAACTCGACTGTCCAGCTCGCTCATGGCTACAGATGCGACCGAGAGTGAAAGCAGCTTGAACCAGACTGACACTAATAACAGGGTGATTAAGGAGAGCAGTGGTGAAGCAGACACACCCAGAATCAGTGCGACGCTGGAAAACAAGTCAGGTCGCGTCGCTGAACAAGGAAGCGATGAACACGCACTGACAGCAGCCTGCACACCCACACAGGCCATGACTTCTGCAGATACTCCACAGGATCCACCTGTCCTGTCCAGTTCGAGAAAACCAGAAGGTGTGCAAGAGGAAAGTTCACATAAAGAGCAAAGTGAGGAGTCGAGACTTATACACAGCAGCGCGCCGGTGACGCTTCCGCACGCGCACTCTGCACTGGAACATAATGGCAGGTAAGAGAGCCAGTCCTCTCATCCACATGTTACACCTTCACCCTCTGTCCAGGCTTCCTTTAACAACCTGCCCGCTGGAAGTTCATCACAAACCCTGCACTGGACATGGGAATTGTCAGGTTTCTACTTATGCATGTCAACACAGATTTGTTACTTTTCATTTGTGCATTCTCTAATACATTGGGTCGCTTTCTTTTTTCTTTTCTTTTCTTTTTTTTTTTGCATCCAGATCACCCTTTTAACTGTATAGGTTTATTTCATGTACATTATTTACTTGTGTGCAATGATAATTTGTCTGTTTATTACAACGATTATATTTATTTCTGTTTATAAACTTTCCACCAACAGAACACATTAGAGTCATTATTTATAGGCTTACTTGTTTTCAAGGTATTGAGGTTTGGATCGAATCTTTTGGGCCTTTACTCTGTAAATTTTACCTAGATACATGACTAAGAAGTGCTTTTAAAAATGATGTAAGGTACATAATCGGACTGTAATTACCTTTTAGAGTAAAGCTTTAAACGGTACATTATATGGACATTTCTAGGGAAAAGATCTATTCCAAAGGTACCAAAGAGGGGAACCACACCAGGGGTGGAGGAGTGTCCAGCTTGCTCATGGCTACAGATGTACTGTTTAGTACCCATTTTCTGAGAGTGTATACTTTGTAGTACCCTGGCAGTCCCCGGACTCCACAGTACCACTGCTCTGATCTACCTTATGTTGATGAAAAATGAAGGAGTTTTGGTTTCTTATTTATACCAGAGTGAAACAGGAAGTCATAGATGACCACTTGAGCCCCTCAGCATGTAGGTGAACTGTTAAAAAAATGGTTCAGTTACATTTATATATTCTTGGCCAATTCCCACCCACCAGTTAGGCCTCCCCATCATACAACAACTACCAAATCTGAAGGGAGAGGGCTATTGCTTCCTCCGAGTCACGTGAAGCCAGCCAACCACATCTTTTCGAACTGCTGCTCATGTTGCATCACAGGGCAGTGTAACACACTCTGAGGAAAGCGCTATCCACCCCTTTCCACATGCATGAGCTCACAGATTCCCACAATCTCATGACTCAGACTCCGGACAATAAGGCGAACGTTTTCTGTTGCGAGACTTGGGAGCCAATTTTTACAGTTTCAAGCAGTGGCAATAATTGTCATGTAAATGCGAACCAAGTTTATGTTTCTGTGTCCAATTCCTTCTGTCACTCTTGTATTTTTCTCTCTTATCACCTGTACACACACACACACACACATATATATATATATATATATATATATATATATATATATATATATATATATATATATATATATAAAACGTATGTATGTATTCACCACCCTTTTTATTAGGAATACCTGCTAATTATTTATGCAGTTATCCAATCAGCCAGCACAATACATAAAATCATGCAGATACAGGACAAGAACTTCAGTTAATGTTCACATCAAACATCAGAAAGAAGAAGAAAAAAAAGTGTGATCTCTGTGACTTTAACCATGGCTAGTTGTTGGTACCAGATGGTTTGGTTTGAGTATTTCATAAACTGCTGATCTCTTGGGATTTTCACACACAACAGTCTAGAGTTTACACAGAATGATGCAAAAAAAAAGAAAAAGAAAAACCATCCTGTGAGTGGAGGGTCTGCAGGCTGAAACCCCTTGATGATGAGAGAGGTCAGACAAGAATGACCAGACTGGTTTGAGCTGACAGGAAGTGAACATTAACTCAAATAAGCACTCTTTATAACTGTGGTGAGCAGAAAAGCATCTCAGCATGCACAGCACATGAAACTTTGAAGTGGATGAGCTACAACAGCAGAAGACCACATCAGGATCCACTGCTGTCAGCCAGGAACAAGAATCTGATACTGTCATGGGCACAAACTCACCCAAACTGGACATTTTGAAGACTGGAAAAAGACCAGGTGATTTTTTTTCTTCTAATCTTCACCTATCCAGTTTGGGTGTGCCTCTGCCCATAATAGCCTCAAATTATTGTTCTGTGCAATAATCAGGATAATAAAGATGGAAAAATAATACCTTCTTTACAATCAACCTTTACATAGTTACATGCATATTTTTTATGATGAAAAATGAATGTGAAAACATTAAACCTATGGATATGCAATTTGACACCTTTGACAGTGGCAAGCAAATAGTAGAGTAACATTAGAATAAGCTCGAAAGCTTTTTATTCAGTATTTACAAAATTTGAAAGTACTTAACGAGGAGCAAGAGGATAATTAAGCATTCTAACGTCTAAAGGATACTAACGTCTATTTAGTGACTTGCTAGTGCAAGTAGTAAACGCATGTTCCCGACCCCAGTCCTGTTCTGACCCAGTCCTGTTCTTTCCTTGCTCTGACACACCCACTTCAACTCACTTCAAAAACTGTTAAATCAAATATGCGGACCAATGATCTGCTGTGGCAACCCCTAACAGGAGCAGTGGATGGCATGGTAATTAGCTGTGAGACAGTGTTTATGTTCGTTCATCCTCACATCTGAGGGCCACCTTTTAAATGGATAACCAGCTATTATATGAATGATTTTTTTTTTTTTTTTGCTTTTTGATATGGAGGTGTGATTTAATTATTTTTCCAAAAATGTTTTCAGCATTCCTTGTTATTACTATGTTTTTGTATGTCAAAATTATATCAAAATATCTTTTGTGGCATACATACATTAAATTAGCAAAATGAACACATTTTGCTTGAACAGTCATATATACAGTATACACAGCATTAACAATTCCCTTAAATCAATGAATGCATTTTACCGTTTAATGAAAGCAAAAATGAAAACATTTGTTTTTTCATCATTCTCCTCACCATTAAGCAATGCTACGATTTAAATTTCCTTCACAATATAGTAGCAGATCACACCTCCACTTAACATACACATAAACCGGTTTGTAATGTACAATGCTGACAAAAGAGTATCCTACAAATAGCCTACTGCAACTGCTTTAATCCCAAACAGCAAAACTTCCAAATATGTTAATCCTCTGCTGCAAATCCAACACTGCAGAAATCTGCGACCATGTAGAAAGATTTCCCCTGACAGTTTTTTCATCAATAAAGTGATGAAAGTTCAGCTTCTCATTATCTTTTATTCAACAGTTATTTTCATGAAGTTCTGTGGAAGTTTGTATTATTCTTTGGTAGGCCCTGTATACTGTACAGACTCCAAAGCTTGTGTGTATGTCAGCACTTGCCTGCATGTAGTTAAGTAATTTTCGGATGACATAGGCAGTAATGCGTTGTCTCTCAGAGTCTGAGTCTCTTAAATCCAAAAGCCTTCCTAGGAAACAGTAAACCTGCTCAACTCCAGAGACAGGTTCAGGATGACTGTAACATGATTCAGGTGGAGAAGCAGCAGTGAGTCACACTGAGGCTCAGCAAGCCTAGTTTTGTTGCGAGTGAATTACCTGCTAAACCACAGAAGTTGACAGCAACAAAAGCTCTGGTTCAAAGGCAAGCAAGCTGTCTGTCAAAGCCAAAGTGCCTAAGTGATTGTATCTTTTATATTTTAGTTTTGAGCGTCAGGAATCAGTCAGCACTACAGAGGCTCGATTACGAATGGAAGGAATGGAATTCAAAGAGGAGTGGCAAGACGAGGACTTCCCCAGGTAATTAAGTGCTAAATGTTAAATGAAGGTGCGTTTAGATAAAAGTTATTTAAATTTCTTTTTTCCGGGGACTATACAGTGAATTTTGTTCAATAATGGATGTTTCACTATTGTTGAGGTTTCACCTTTCACCTTTTATTTGGCTTACCTAGTGCAATACTAAGTAACAGTCTATGTGTCCTCTCTATGGAGCCATATATGTTAAACACATATTTTGTATCCCAGTTGAAAATTTACAAGTTTCACTTTTCTCACTAAATTTGAAGACCACTACCTGAAGAAGGGGAGATTCACCTTGATGATGAACATCTCTTCACCCACACATCTGGAGAGGAAGATTCTGGTATGGACAATAGATGTACTGCCAGAATTTTTTGGGGGTTATCTTTTAAACGATGCGTCGAATTTTTTTGTTCGTCAGATGCTTGGCTTTGAAGTTAGAGATGGTGCAGAAATGACCTACCACAGACATAAATTTCAAGATTGCAAAATTTAAGAAACTGTAATGCACCACTTCTATAACAGCTAAATTACCACCAACTGACCCAGTAAAGGACAGACCACTTGTACACCATGTAATGTAACTTGGATTACGTTAGTTCTTCAGGTTGAGTAGTTAGTTCTTCGGGGAGTAGTGTATCTCTTTCCCCACTGAACCCAAATACACACTGCTCTGCTTTGCAGAATGGATAACAGTCCAAATTAGCAAGCACTCCTTTAGCATTACCTAAACAACAAAAAGCATAAGAAGACAGGAAACAACTAGACAGTTGGTTGCTTTTGTGGCTGACATTTTTCCTAAAGCTGTACTAGAGCATGCACGTCCAAAAGTATTTAAGTAAGTCTGTAAGTATTTTTTAATCCCACAAAATGTGACATTTCTAGCTCAATGTTCATAAACAACTGTATATACGTAACAGGTAACAGACCATAAATAATAAATGCACATACCTTAATGCATGGCCTGACACTTTCTACATTGTAAAATCTGTATTTCTCTTTGAGTGTTTAGCCTCTGTCTGCTGCATATTGTCATGGAAATTGATTCTGATACTAAGAGCTTGAACAGCCATAACAAAACATGTAACTATGCTATGTATAGAATAATAGTCAAGCTAATATGTAAATATTTTAATGTTATGTATTGGAAGATTCATTAATAATTTACAAAACCTAGCAATGTGAACATTTCAATTCCTAAACCAAAACATGCTCTGAAGTATCTATGGGAGGTCATTTTTGCACCACCCTAAACCAACCATTTGACTAACACACCATGAAACCTAAAAAATGTGTGCTTTTAAGGTGTAATATTAAGTATCCTTATTGCTTATCCTCCTTGCTCATTGTAAACAATTCTGTAGCTCCGAACAGTGGCAAAAACACAAAGAGGAGACTGTTGGCCCCAGATATCAGTCTGAACCTCGATCGTAGTGAGGGCTCTGTGCTTTCTGATGAGCTGGATGAAAGCACAGAGTTAGACCTGGACGGCATGGACACCCCGTCAGACAACAGCAACGAATTTGAATGGGAAGGTAAGAGTGGAAGGAGAACCATTGTGTTTGATATCTTCTCAGGTCTGCTGTATCTTAAGATTCCCTTTTTAGTCCTAACTCCAGATAAATAAAGAGTTCCTAACACACTTGATTGACCTAACTAGCTATAGGTATTGCTCTAAGCTCTTAGGCATTCCTGCAGTACTCTTTAAGACCTGCAACCTTTTTCAAGTGATCTCTCATCAGGAAACTGAGTCCAAGAAGCCCTTATATATTACCTTATGGTTAAATAGTGTTCTTGTTTTGTGTTTCCACTCTGCTGCCATCCTCTCACTGTCCTGGATGGATTGTTTCCTCCTAGTGGTTGGGAGTAGGCCTCTGGCCTGCCCTCTGTGGTAAGGTTACCTGGGTGACTATTCATGCCAAATCCATCCCAAGTTGATTTTGCACATTCCTCTTAATTGGTTATTCATTATATTGATTTTTTTTTTCCACACATGCCTTTGGAATAATTCAGCACTATCAGTGATTCCTAGTCCATTCAATTGTCCACTGCTGATTTTTTTTTTCTTTCCATTTTGTTATTATAATATATCATTGTTGCATGGTTCTAAATCAGTATCTGTGAATCATCCAGTAAATTTCAATAAATATTAAGAATGCAAGTTCATAGTAAAAGCTGGCTTATGATCGGTCTGTTTTTTGAAGAGAAAAGTCTGTCATTGCAGTTATCAACCTAACTTTATTTAAGGTATCAGTAGATGCACACGAGTTTTATTTTGTTCCTTGAAGCAGAGGTTTACATTAAGAATTATAGCATTTCTTCTGAAATACTTTTGAAGTGCTGTTCATCAATTGATTGATTTGATTGATTCCCTTTTGATTAGGTGTTAAAAATTGTCTTGGTTTGACCAGTGGTTTCTTTGAAGCTTTTGTGATTTTCATCAAGTAGCTGATGTTTGAGCAAATTAAGTCTTTCTCAGACAAATGTTGTAAGCAAAATGTGAGGCTTAAAGCAAGTAGGTACAGAGGGGTTTTCCCCCTTAGTACATATCATTTATAGACTTGATATAATGGATGCTATTTTCATCTGCTGGGCTTCCTAGTGTAGTAATCCTCAATGTGGGAGGAATTTGAATTTTGTATTAGGGTGTTCTTTTATTTGAAGAGCACAAGAGCAGCAGTGATTTATGAAAATGTAGACACTACAGGAGAAAACAAACACACAGATGTTTATCTTTGACTCTTGGTCCTGCCTTTCAGATGATCTACCAAAACCCAAAGGCACTGACGTGCTGCAGAAAGGTGTGGAATCAGTGACCGAATATTCAGCCTATGACGAGCGTGAAGATGGCCGACGCTGGAGGATCTTCCGTATTGGGGAGCAGGACCACCGGGTCGATATGAGGGCCATTGAGCCCTACAAAAGAGTCATCAGCCATGGAGGTCAGTAATAAAACCTGGCTCAAAAAATGAGCCAGCACTGCTGCCACACAATTGGCTGACTAGGTAATTGTATGAATGAGTAGGCGTACGTGTGTTCTTAATAAAGTGCTTAATATTGTTCTGTTAAAATTGCGTGCAACTATTAGTCATGAACCATGGGCATGTATTGAATTGGTGAGTGAAATTGCATTAGTTAGCTTATGTTGTAATAATGTGCTATTGATAATTTATACTGTGGTAAGGATTGTTTGCAGCTATGTTCAGACATGGCTCCCACTTTTATAGGTTACTATGGAGATGGACTGAATGCTATTATCGTCTTTGCGGTTTGCTTCATGCCTGAGAGCAATCAACCAAACTATAGATACATCATGGACAATCTTTTCAAGTGAGTTCACTCCAGTTTTTGGTGAAACATTTGACATCTAATGGCAGCTAGCTTTCATGTGTTCTTTGCTTTATCAGTATATTTGAAGCATTCTAGTAACTATTTGGTCTTTTATAACACCAAATATGTGAAATGGCACACAAATGCCAAGAACTTAAAAATATTGATAATTTTGGAATCAGGTATGTAATAGGCACTCTGGAGCTGCTGGTGGCAGAGAACTACATGATTGTGTACCTGAATGGTGCCACCTCGCGCCGTAAGATGCCCAGTGTGGGCTGGCTGAGGAAATGCTATCAACAGATAGACCGGAGGTAAGTTCTGCCAATCAACTCTGTCTGGGTCTTGACATATTTTAAAAGGATTTAAAAATGTAAAAAAAGAAATTCAGTTTATAAATGAATGTCCTAGCGATGCGTAGCAAAGATATAGATTTAATTTGTGCAGAGGATGCATTAATAACGCTGCTATGATCTGCAATTTTTTTGTACCTCAAATGGTTGTCCTCACAATTTCAACAGTATTTTAAATGTGTATTTTTTCTATTATGTGTGTTCTGTGTTTTGTTGATATTTGCCATATTCATGCTTATAGATTAAGGAAGAATCTGAAGTCTTTGATTATTGTCCATCCCTCTTGGTTCATTCGCACACTCCTGACCATCACAAAACCTTTTATAAGGTCAGTCCTAATTCTTTGCATGTCAATGTATCAGATCACTTAATACAAAACATGATTTACCTAATCAGTCTTTTCATTTGTCTGTTACTTTTCCAGCTCCAAATTTAGCCAAAAAATAAAGTATGTGTACAGTCTGGCAGACCTTGCTGAGCTTGTGCCAATGGAATATGTGTCAATACCAGAATGCATCAAGCAGTAAGTGAATTTCATAAGAGCTGTTTTCCTTTTTTTAGGAATTAATTTAGTGATTCTTGTAGTTAGAGGGACATTGATATGCATTTGAATATAACCTGGATGAATGAACAGTTCTTGTCCGTATGTGCATACATACCAAGAGGTTGCTACAAAGTCAGAAAGTGCCTGTATCAAGTGTTCAAGTGGGTTTTTATTGTCATTCCTCTATACAGCTTGTATACATTGGAACAAAATGTTGTTTCTCCAGGACCATGGTGCAACACAACAGTATGCAACACAACAGTATGCAAGACTACATAAAGTAAGCAAGACTACGTAGTCTTGCGTACTTTGTAGTATTTGCTATAAATACCGTTGTCATATCTTTCCCTGGAAACTTCTTGCCAAGTTCCCACAAGATTGGTGCTGGTTCTGAATGACCATGTCATGAGGAACACACCCACTTTAGGACTGACTGGAAGGTTGTTCAGGAGATGACCTCCACAGTCAGTTCCCTGTGAGACCCAATGTTAACCTTGTTAACATATAAGCATACATTACTTATAGGGTGGCATGCCCAGCCCGTAGACTGCGCTCAGTTCTAGCTTGTTGATGTGGTGTTCTCTCACACTCAAACCTGTGCCACTGTGGGCCCCACATTTTCCCCAGCTGTTAAAGGATCTCTTTCCAATGGGCCCCTGATCCCAAGAAGAACCCTTCCATGAGATAAGCCACAAGACTCTA
This sequence comes from Pangasianodon hypophthalmus, assembly GCF_027358585.1. Taxonomy (NCBI): domain Eukaryota; kingdom Metazoa; phylum Chordata; class Actinopteri; order Siluriformes; family Pangasiidae; genus Pangasianodon; species Pangasianodon hypophthalmus. Next base: position 17,284,868 of record NC_069718.1, on the reverse strand, counting down.
GCAAGGTACAGCTCATGCCCCTCTTGCTGGGATGAGGGTGTGTGTCTGCCTGTGGTGGTTGAAATTGTAATCAGCCACATGCTGATAACCCACTTTTGGAAGATCCCTTTTTCCAACAGACACAGGGGAATGATTTACGGGACTAAGAGAAGTCTGCAAACCTACTGTACTCAAAAAGAGCCTGTACCACACATAGCAGCCTTACTGGATTCATTCTGCAAGTGTGATAATGTCGGCCACATGTTGGAATGCCAGGGTGGCTAGCATTCCAAATGACAATAGTTTTACAGAGTGTTTGAGGCCAAGCACCGTAATGTATATAGATGGATTGTCTAAACGATGGTGGAGGCACATAAGAGCCAAATACAGGAGAATCCTGATGCCTCTGTCCATCAGAGGCAACAGGGCCGCCTGCATATATCTTAAGAACGCTTGTGACGTTAGAGAGAGGACAAAAGGAAGACTTTCAGTTGGAATGCATGTCATTGAAACAGTATAACTAGCTGTAAAGGTTGCAGTCCAGAGCAGGGGATGCCTGAACCAGAGACCGCTTCCTTAAGGTGGTCAAAGCTGAGGCAATGAGTACAATGTGTTTGACCTCGGATTACAGGGGAGGTATGTGGAGGCTGGGCAAGGAATTGCCAAGAGGGAAAAACGGCCCGGTGAAGAGAATGCGGTTTTATTGGAGGGAACCTGACTCCAATCCTGATGTGTTTTTATATCAACATGGCTAACGCAGTAGGCTAGCTATGAGTAGCACCTCAACACGCTAGCTGCACTTAGCAGAGGGGCATGTTGAAAATTTTGAGCAGAGATGGTGAGAGAGGACTGTACCCCAGTGGGAAGAATGAGGGCATGCTCAGGGAGACCCTATTCCAGACCCACTTTTGTGTGTTAGTGGCCTGACTATTTCAGCAGGTTAAACAGTGAGCAGTAGTACAGTAAGTGAGAGCCACTTGACCATGTTAGCCATGCTTAGCCACAAGCCTGCTAGTAGGTAGATTGCAGGGACTGAGCCAAAGCCTTGAGTAAGGCCTCAATCAGAGATAAGGGAAGAGGTGGGAGACCCAACTCTGGCCCCTTTATACATGTTTCTGGAATCCAGCTAACACAATCCAGGTGATATTATCTGCCCTGGTAATAGGAGGGGTGAAATAGAATTTAAGACTTGGTATGCACATGATGCACATGAATGATGAAGAGCTCATGTTTAATGATCAAGAATTTTGGATTACACTGTCAGGCAAACCCAGTTGCCCTATTCAAGTACAACATATTGGTTATGCCAGTTTTCTGAGGAATGAAAGAATCTTATGGCATATGGGCATATAATTGTTGACAAGCATAATTAAAAGTCATGTAACATGCAAGCGAGGGAAAGTATAGAGTGAAAACCCTTTAATATAATATTGCCTTAGGCATGAACACAGTGGGCACAATTCTTCCTCTGTGGTGTGGTAAATACAGCAACCATTTGTTTATGGCTTTTTCATGTAGGAAAAAGTAACCAAAAATTGAAAGGCATTTTATTCATTAAATGTCTGCCAACACTGTTGAATTCCTTCATCATTTTTACATCTCTTTAATAACAAGAATTCTGTCTGCATCCAAGAGCTTAAAGCACGTCTCTTTTTGACAGTAGAGTGTATGATTGTCTGCTGTTGGCTGTTTAAACCTTCAGAAACTCTCTTGTACCTTAACCCTTCTCCCTGCCCTTCTTCTAAGGTTTGATGAAGAAAAAAATAGGAAAACACGTAAAAGGTATCTGTATAATTCACCCTAGGGCTTTTGCCAGGTCTCCATAGCAATTACCTGCAATGCACAAACTAACCCTTACTGTTTTGAGGAACATTACTAAAAATAACCACGCATGTGACGTTTGTTGCTGGATGAAAAACTGCTGGCTGTCATGTCCAGTCACTGCATGTTCGTTTGTGATGGATGATTCACAGATTTTGTTTTTTATGTTTATGCTTTTTTTTTTAAGCTGAACTACTGATAGATTCTCATTTAAATTCACTGAATCGTGGAAACCAGTGTCACAGAATTCCTTAGAGGGGCCTCTAATGTTTACAGTGCGGACAGTTTAAGGAAGAGTGATGCCAATATATCGATCTTTATTTGTTTCATTTCCCCTGCAAATATATATATACATATATATAATCACCTTGCCCATCTTTTCTCTGAACAAAAGATACAGATTTGGATGCTGACCTCATGTAAAGTGTAGACTGAATGGTATGTACAGCTACAGAAGTAAATTCTGTCTTAAAGGGGATGGGTTGCAGGACTTCAGTCACGAATGGTGCCTGTTGGTTTTCTGTCACATGAGGTATTTTTCTGAATTGCACACTTCATAGCTGGTTTGCATGCCTCACCTCTTATCAGCTCTACCCAGCCCTGTGCAGCCAGCTATAGACCTGTAGTTTGTGCAGACCTTCCAGTTCAACTTGTATTGCACAAGGTTGTCCTCTTGGATAACCTGAATACTTCTTTAGCTGAATTCAAATGCAGTAGGGTTAACTGCAGTCATGCAAAAGAGCACTGTCTGTTGTTCTAAGCTCACAATTAATCAGAATATTGCAGGTCCAGTTAATGTAATGAATAGACCCTTTTCATGTGCTTTGAGTTAGAGACATGTGACAGTCAACAGACTGAATTTGCTTTATACATTGCTTTATACACTTTGTGCATTAGATTTCACATGTACATTGTAGCTTCAAACTAAGCTTCCAACTAAGAAACTCACTTGTAAAATTTAGCCTTAATTGCTGATGGTAATCAGAATCTGAAGTTTTAATTTAAATAAGTTAGAGTTCTTCAGTACACAATACCGTGCACATGAAAAGGGTCCACATTACTAATCAGTGTCTAATTATCTGAAATTTACACCTGATTTTTTTTTCTTCTCTGCTTGTTTTGTACCAAGGCACTTTAACTTAAATCCAAAAAACAGCCTCTTGATCAAAAAGACTAACATTCACTGTTATATGGCTTTGTATGTCTTATTGCATTTAGAAAATATAAATGCAATAATGTTAAAACATAATAAATTTGACTGCTGTAACTGTTGATGTCTGGCCATTTTCAAACACGAGCCTTATTCATGTGGTATTAGATGACTGTATTTTGCATAAAGCCTGGAAGGTGAAATAGCATTTGATTGGCTGGTAAATCTTCTCTACTCACATTGTAACTTCAACCTTTTCTCCTCTAGGATTGACCAAGAAATGCATGGCAAAGGGGAGATGGCAGGTGCAGAGTGAAGTTGAAGAGGAAATTGGGTGGGTTTTTTGTGTCTCTCAGCTGGAGGGAAAAAAAAAAAAAAAAAAAAAAAATTTGTGCCTTCCAAGACTCTATTGCCTGTTACATGGTGGGACTTTTATTCTTTATTGTATTAGTGTGCCAAACACGAGTTGAAATCTCAATGCTGTGCTTCAAGTATTTTTATAATCTTACACACATAAATTCGGAGTCAGTTGTCATTCTTGTCAGTAATTCCTGTTGCTTCTCCCTGATGTTCAAGGCACTTGGTTTTCAAGTTAGGTGATGCATGTTCTACTACGTTACATTTAAAATATATTTATATTCAAATGGTGATAAAGGAGAAAAGATTAATATATATATATATAATTTTTTTTCTTTGGACAGTCCTTTATGGTGTTACTTTGACTTGCTGAAATCTCACATCATACCTGTTACTGTTTATTGGTGGAAAACATTTAGATGTTGTATGAGGAAAGTGTTGTTCTCTCCATCTTTGCCTCTTAGGAATGATCCAAAGAAATGGATCATTTCATAAGTTTACTATTATAGTCGCAGATTGTGTTGATCTCTGTACCATACGTTTGGGAAGGGTGTTTCTTGTCTGTTCTGTTCTTGCAAGTAAAATGTCCACAATACAAAAAAAAAGTCTTCCTCTTTGCCAGTATGACTATAAGTACCAGTAGTACACAGCAGTTACTTTAGTACAGTATATAATGCAGGTCTTTATGAAGGTAATTGCATTTGGAATAGTTTGACGTTTTATTGCATCAAGACTCTTGATGACCACCAGTTGTCACCAAGCAGTGATGCACTCAGTTTGAGTCTTTATTTGTAAAAGAATGTACACGTTGTCACAGTTTTGGTAGTTTTCTCAAGTGTGAACTGTTTAACTGCTAGTGATGGTTGATAGTTCCTTTACTTCTGACATGGTCTGACTCTCAACTGTTGATTCAGTTTATTGATTTTAAGGATCCAGTAAACAAGATAATTAAATAAAGGGTAGATTTTTCGTTGGAGTGATGGTCAATTTATTATTCGCAAGCAGTTTGCAGAAAACATTAAACAATCAAGTCATCTTAAATCTGGTTGCTATATTTTAACAATTTTGACACTAAATAATAAAAGTAGCACTTTGCTTAATCACCCCTTAATCAGTTTTAGGTCAGGCTCATGTGTTTGGAATTACCCCAGCTATTTCTTCTCAAGTTCATGGGTTTTGTAGTGAAAATGGTAATATTAAAGGTCATTCTCTCACTGCATGCAAGTATGATTTTGCCTGCTTCTGTAGCAATACCTCAAATATTCCAACTTTTGATTTAGATTTTTTTTCTTTATTGTGTAATTTCTTTCCCTGTGCCTGTCACTAACTGCAGCTAATTATCTCCATCTGTCATCAAAGCTCTCTGTCTTATTTTCTCCATGATGTATTGAAATGTTCTGTACAATGTTGCTGCATGGTTGCGCTACTGAAGCAGCATGTGATAAACGCACATTGGATTGTTCTCTGTTACACAGACCAGACCAATGAATGTACCACCTGTTTGCTGATATTCTGTATGTTTGAAAGCGCAATAATACCAATAAACAAGTACCATTACGTTATGCTAGTTTTGATGTTTAACCAAAAGACAGCACTTTCATGATGCAAGAGTGCATATCCACAATTGTTAAAACTCTTGTTCACCCCGGACATGGATATTATTTTTGAATGAGCTTGTATCAACAATCTGAAATTGTCTATGCTGTTATTCATAATTGTAATAATTTGGATAATCTTTAAAAATTTTTCATTATTTAGGTCAACAGCAGTCAAAAAGAAGGTAAATAAAATTCGCCCAGCAGAAAAGCCAATTTATTTAGGACACATGATCAATGTGGCTCTGAGTGGGGTGAAATGAAATCAGTTAATTCATTTATCTTCAGTGAGGGTCATGGTGAATCCAGAGCCAATCCTACACTGGGTACAAGGCCTGGATGAGTTGCCAGTCCTTTGCAGGGCACCATTCACACACACATTCCCACCTAGGGGCAATGTAGCATAGCCAGTCCACCTTCCAGCATGCGTATGGACAGCGGGAGGAAACCCACATGAACACAGGGAGAATATGCAAAACTCCACACAGACAGTAACCCATGCTCAGGATCAAACCCAGAACCCTCTGTGAGGTGGCAAAGTTACCCACTGAGCCTCTGTGCCAAGTGAAATTAGTTAAATGGATGCAAAAATGTGGAATGTTTTTGTGTTGCCATATAATATATATAGTATTTAGGCTATATTTCATCATTTTCATTTTTAATGATTATGAAGTATTTACTGTTCCTATTTGGGCAGACAAGTTAATTGACTTGTTTTTTGTTTTCCTTTCATGTTAATCAGTTTTTTTTTTATCAAAGTTTGAGCACTTTTGCTCAGACCTACAAAACATGTCAGCTAATCAACTAAATATTTTTCACTACAGTTGTAGATTATCAACATCTTACAAGGACTGCAGACCTGACATGAACTTGAATATGTTAAATAAAGAGTTGTATAAAAACGATGGTGTGTGTCCCCACCAGGGATATTAGTAAATATTAGGGATTAATTATAGTCTTGCTTAATTCTCACTTTAGTACCAGGGTCAGTGGCATTAAGATGTCAGTGGGAAGTCCTAGATCAGTGAACAATAGGAAGTGATCATTTCTCAATAATATGTGCTATAGAAATGGGAATTCATAGGAGACCCCCAGGGAAACAACATAAATGGAGGTTTGATAAGGGGTGAAATGAAATCAGTTAATGAAATCAGGAGGTTTGATAAGGGGTGAAATGAAATCAGTATAAATTTTGTTAAAAATAATTTAACAAAATTTATACTGAGAGTGAGACATTTTAATGGGGTTGATGAGATAAACAGATGTGCAGATAGATTAAATTCAATAATATTCAAGTGCAGTGGAAGAGTCCATTCCTAAATCAAAGGGAAAGGGTAGGAGAAAGGTGGTTCCTTGGTGGAATGATGAATGATCTAAAGCAGTTAAAAACAGAAATGAGGGACTTAGGATGTTAAGGAGAGCATTACTACCAGTACCTCTGCTAATTATCCAAAGGAAAAGAGTGCAGGCCAGGAAAGTTATTAAACAAGCTAAAAGCAAATATTGGCAAACATTTTGTTCTACAACAGGAAGAGAAACACAGCTAGGAGAAGTGTGGGCTGTTTTAAAGAGGATAAATTGGAGCGCGTCAATCTAATAATATCCCAATATTAATAAGTGATGGGAAAGTGGCGGTTACTGAAGAAGGAAAAGCAGAACTACTGGTCTGCATATTTCAAAAGTCACACAGTACAGATAATTTAGATGAAGAACATAAGAATAAGAAAAAAAGGAAAGAAATTTTAGAACAGATTCAAGATTTATATAAATCACAAACATAGTGGTCAGACAACTTTAGATGTCACTTTTGAAATGTGGGAACTAAAGAGTACTAATGCGGGTTAAACATACTGCTCCTGGAAAAGATAGGATTTGTTATATCATGCATAAACATGTAGATGAAGTGGTGCTTAAAGCAGTATTGGATCTTTTTAATAAAATGTGGTTAGAAGGACAGTTGCCTAGGACATGGAAGCAAGCAGTTATAATAACTATTGCTTCAGGGAATCAGGGAAAGAGCCTGCAGTAGCAGAGAATTATAGACCTCACTTCTAACCCTTGCAAACTGATGGAAAAATGACAGTTAAAAGGATATATTATATATTGGAGAGTAGAGGATTAACAGCATCCTACCAGTACGGATTTCTTCCTGGTCTACTTTGGACGCACTCAAAAGTTGGAGACAGATGTAAAGAAGGCATTAGCAATGAAATAGGTACTGGTGGCAGTATACTGTGATATTGAAAAGACCTATGATATGATGTGGAGAGAAGGGCTTCTCTTAAAGCTGCAGAAGATTGGGATTGGAGGTAGGATATATAACTGGATTTCGTGTTTTCTGTTTGGTTGCACAATTCAGGTCCAAGTTGATGGTAAATGCAGAAAATGGAACACCTCAGGGAAGTGTTATCAGTCCTGATTTGTTTAACATTATGATCAATGATATTTTTGAAAAAGTAGACCCAGGAATCAATAAAACATTATATGCAGACGGTGCAATGTGGAAAAGGGGAAGAAATGTAAAATACACTGTACATAAACTTGCTGTCAGTTTTTATTTATTTATTTTTATTAGGAAAAGGGTTACAGAAATTATGAAACTATATTTGTATTAAAAAAAAAAAAAACATTGGAAAGGGTGACCAGATTCAACTTACATGGAAAGTTCATGTTAATCACATTGAACAGAAGTGTAAAAAAGTATTAACTTTAATGAGGTGTGTAGCTGGACTGGAATGGGGAGCAGAGAAACAAGCAGTGATGGGCATATACTGTGCACTCCTTCAATCTGTAATATGGATGTATTGTATATGGATCTGTGTTTTCAACAGTGCTTAAAAGAATAGATGTTATGTAAGCTCAAGCACTAAGATGTTTTGTCGGTGCTGTTAAAACAACAGCAGTTGCAGCAATGCAGGTGGAGTTGGGAGAAGCACCATTAGACATAAGATGAAAAAAATTAGCTATGGCTTATTGGGTTAATTTGAGGGGACATAAGATAGATCATCCTGCAAAATCTGTACTTGAAAGAAAGCTGGAAAACAACTAACCTTATTGGATCAGGATTTGCAAGGAAAGCAAAGGAATGGGTGGCAGAAATGTCACTACATAATGCAATTTTGCACCAATAATTACAATACCCCTAATACCTCCTTGGTTATTCAGTCAACCTGTAGCTGACCTACAAGTACATGATAGTAGTCAAAAAGGGGAGAGTGGAAGTGATATTAAGAGTTACATAATAGAATATGTTAGAACTGTACATTATGCATTTATTCCGGTGTACACTGATGGCTCAAAAAATCCAAAGAGAGAAGTACATCAGAAGGAAAAGCATTATTTTGGAAGCTAGTAACAGTACATAGAAGGAGTATTGTAATCATTGCAAGACAGGGTGACATTAATATACAAAATAGTAGAAGACCAAACAAAATCATGCAAAACTTAAGTAGAGAAGAACAGATCATATTTACTTGTTTAAGGATGGGTCATACAAATGTTAATTCTACACTCTACCACATAAGTATGCACAAAACAGGACTATGTGAAATAGGCCAAGTAAAGGAACTGGTAGAACATGTGTTGTTAATATGTCCCAAATATGTACATGAAAGGAAAGAACTGGTGAAATGGTGGCTGCTGGATATAGAGAATTGACAATTACAAGTATTTTAAATACTTTAAATACAAGCGGTGATCATCTGGGTCCAAGCAGAACTGCAAAGTGGAGAAAATGTCTAAAACATTCCAGTTTGAAAGAATTGTTTGTGTTCTGTATAGGGCATGAAATGACTTGTTGGGAAGAATTTGGCACATAGAATAGGCTACAATGAATAGGTTTAAAAGGATATGCCTGGTTTTTTTTTATTTATTTTATTTTATTTATTTATTTTTTGTGGTTTTTATTTTTTTGTTTTTTGATTGTTAAAAATCAGAATCATTATATTAATGCCTGTGTTGGAAATGCATCACTGTTTTTAGTCTGTACTTTTTAATGAATATATGAAATGATTTATGAAATTAGCAGAAGAAGAAGCAGAATAATAATAAATATAAAAATTAAGATAACATTTAATCATCTTTGAGCATTTCACAAATTTGTTTGCAAACTAATTTTTATAAAACTCAGGAGATATTGTTAGAGTACCATGGTTCTATGCATTTAATCTAGTTTCTATGCATTTTTTATTACATGTTGAGTTATTCAGACATTCAAATGGAATGGAAACTGGTGGTGGGGGGTGTTGGGGGTGAGTAGGCTACTTAAAAAGTTTCATCATCCTGTGGCTCCCTCTTGTGGGCAATTTTAGTATTACAGCCCTCATCCGTCACCTTCATTGAGATACATGGCTGATCATTTAGAATTTGCTGCTAGCCCCACAAACATCAGAAATTCATGAAATTTGCCATGTTTACCCAGACTATCCTGTTGTCCATGTGTCCCAGTTGTCATGAAGTTTGGACATTGCGTTCACAAGATATAAGCCAATTAGTTATTATTTGCCACCCTCACAAATATATGGGCCTATATCTCCACAAAGACTATATGAATCAAAATTCTTTTGATAACTTTTTGTCTAGAGTATCTCGAAATGGTGCACATCTAATTTTGTGAGAATCACAGAATTTTGGACGAATTCAAAAAAGTAGGTTTTTCAGAAAATTAGAATTGCAGATACATTTTATATATAAAAATAAAAATGAGATTGACATTTTGTAGCGCTTGATGCAAGAATTCATAAGAAGGAAGAATTCATAGGAAGCATAGGAATGCAGGCATGCAGAGGTATTATCAAAAGCGCAAATTTGCTTATTATAGCGCCTCCTTGTGGCTGATTCTCAAAAGATTTGGTACACAGCCTCGTTTTGAGGTACGAACATGTCAATTTTCTTGACAGTTATTAGCTGCTGAATATTGATTGGCTGCTGGCGGCCATGTTTGTTGTTTTGCCCAAATCATATTTAAAGAATATGTTAACATGTGTACCAAAGATGATGCATACCAGTTTTCAACTTCATGGATCATACAGTTGTGGAGTTATAGTGGTTTTTTAGTTTTAGTGTCCCTATGGGTGGAATTTGACGCCACTTGTTGTGCATCCTCAGAATTTCCTGTAGTCTACACGTATTAAGTTTTGTTAAGTTTGAACATTGCATTCAGCAGATATAGATCAATTTGTAAAAATGGGCATCACCTGACCAATTAGTTAACTTATATCTTTGCAACACTTTGACGAATCAAAGTAATTTTGATAACTTTTTGTCATGAGGGTCTGGGAATCATGCATGCCATGTTTCGTGCAAATCGGATGAACGGCCTAGGACAAGTTCGAAAAAAAATTTTGAAGGGTGGATAAACTTTATAGAAAAACATACATAAAAACATGTGACATAAAAAGTAGCATTTTCAAAAAATTCAAAATGGCGCAAAGATTTTCATGACAAATGAAATTTGGAGATATTCGTTTTGTAGGGCAAGACTCAAGGATTCAGAGGAAAAAAGAATTTTGATTCAAACTTTGATTCTAGCACTTTGTGCTTGGACCCCTAAATATAAATTAAAATGGAAATTTAATGGAAAAATTCTAAAGGCAGTTATTAAATTCGTAAGAAACAGTGGACATAAACAGGATATAAGAAATCATTCATTTAAGCCTACACTGATGTCTCTTCACACACCAGCATAGGAGGTGGCTGTATGCACCTAGGGTTTAGTCGGTTTGCAACCTGCCATAAAACCCACTGAAGAAAAAGAATGGGGTGTGAGAAGGGAGACAGTTTTTTGACCTACATGGGAGAGTACCTCTGAATGGCTTAACTCCCTTGTTTTTAGCTTTGTAATTTCTTTATTCCAATAAAATGTTAAGATTTTCTCAACTTGTTGCAAGTAGCGTCAAATACTCCGTCCCACATGGAAGTGGCTATATTTCACTGAAAGGAAGCCATTAAAAGAACACTGAACTCACTGTCATGATGACTTTTGCCTTGTGACATGGTGCATTATCATGCTGAAAGTAACCATTAGACGATGTGTAAATTGTGGCCATGAAGGGCTACACATGGTCAGTAACAGTAATCAAACAGGCTGTGGCATTCAAGCTATGATTGATTGGTATTAACAGGCCCAAAAACATGCCCCACACCATTACACCACCTCCACCAGCCTGTACTGTTGACACACTGTCCACTGCCAAAAGTGCCTACAATGGACAGGTGAGCATCAGAACTGGACCAGGGAGCAATGGAAGAAGGTGGCCTGGTCCAATAAATCACATTTTCTTTTACATCATGTGGAAGGCCGGGTGCATTTGCATCATTTACCTGGAGAAGAGATGGCACCAGCATGCACTATGGGGAGAACGCAAGCTGGCGGAGGCAGTGTGACGCTCTGGGCAATGTTCTGCTGGGAAACTTTAGGTCCTGGCATTCATGCGGATGCTATTTTGACACATACCACCTACCTAAACACTGCTGCAGACCAAGTACACCCCTTCATGGCAACGGTATTCCCTAATGGAAGCAACCTCTTTCGGCAGGATAACGCACCCTGCCACACTGTAAAAATTGTTCAGGAATGGTTCGAGGAACACGACAGAGAGTTCAAGGTGTTGACTTGGCCTCCAAATTCCCCAGATCTCAATCCAATCGAACATCTGTGGGGTGTGCTGGCCATCAAGTCCGATCCATGGAGGCCCCACCTCGCAACTTACAGGACTTAAAGGATCTGCTGTTAATGTCTTTGTGCCAGACACCACAGCACACCTTCAGGGATCTAGTGGAGTCCATGCCTTGACGGGTCAGAGCTGTTTTGGCAGCAAAAGGGGGACCAACACAATATTAGACAGGTGGTCATTATGTTATGACTGATCGGTGTATAATATACACTAATTATATTTTATTATATATTACACATACACACATACAAATATATAAAAAACCTGACCATTTATATGGGTCAACTACACCTGTTAAGTTTTTGTCCTTTAGCTCTTGTTTGAGATCTTAAGTCAACAGTTTATCAGAAAAAAACCAGTGTTATGGGCCATTATCATTCAACACACTGCCTATAGTACGGTAAAAACACTAGTTTCAGACAAAATTGAATTTTTGAAAACATTCACAGATTGATTTGACTCTTTCTGATGGCTTCATACGTACTGGAATTGTGAAATAGTTATCTTCTAAATCATAAAAGGAAATAAAGCCTTAATAAAGAATTATATAATTATATAAGTGACCTCATACGGGTTATACTCGGCTCAGATAGATTGTCTTGATTGGTTGAACTCTTTTGGTTGGTTTCACACATACTGGCTTTGTGAAATATTTCTAAGCCATAAAAGGAAATAAAGCTTTAGATTTCTTATAATTGACCCACTAGATGGGTCATGCTACACTCACATGAGCTGTCTTGATCTTTGAATTGTTTCAAAGCTCAGTTTTTGTCTTTTAACCCTTGTTTGAGTTCGAGTTCTTGAGTCAACAGCTTATTAAAAAACAATCTGTGAAAAAACTGGATTTGTGAAAACTTTCACAGATTGATTTGAAATGTTTTATAGTTTCACATACAGTAGCTCACTGTAGCACATATTTTAATAATCAGATTGTCAAACATGAAGGGTCCAAAGCAAGAAACACTCTTTAGTGAAACAAAGAACATGGAATAACGCTTGAAAACATTTCCTTTGCTGAAGATACAACAACTTGTGAATTTGTCTTGTTAAGTTACTATAAAATGATCTAAAATGGTAATTATGCTTTATAAACTGTTGAGATGAATTCATTTAATTATGTATTTAAAAAATTCACTTATGTTCATCTTTTTGAGTAGTATTTAATAATGCTCCCAGTTGCATCCAAATTATAATCATTCAAGTGCTTTGTTTAACCTTTTTTTTCCTTCAGTTTAAAATGTGCCTGGTCTTATTTAGGGTTATGTTTCAACCTAAGGTTAATATATGTTCTTTTTTTTTCCCCAAATGGTAGTAGCTCATCATGATGTGTGATCATTTGACTTCACTGAGTTGAATTTCAGACAAATGATAGGCATTCACTGAAAGACATACTGAACCATTTTGTCAGTCACACTGCACACATATACACAATATATACACATGCATATATTTAAAATCTCTTAAAACATTTTAATTTGCAATTGTTTTGGTGGTCACAATCTGTGACAAGATGTTCACTGATCCTGGAAGCAATTCAGTACAATCCACAGAATATTTCAAAACAAAACAGCATTTAATGTAGTAAGTAGTAAGTAAGTAGTGCTTTAGCACCCTAGCAATCCTACAGTCAGTACACTGTTTTTAGGAAATGATTATGCCATTGCATTGGAGGTTTTAATTGTTTTCCCAACCATGTTAATTGCAGAAATTAACACTGGGAATTGTGCTAATTGCTAGCAAAGGATGGGGTCAAGGTCAGCCCTCATAAGTCAGACAGTGCAGTGACACTGACTGAAAGGATTGATAATTTAACCTGATACTCAAATCAATAACCATCTCAAGGACAATATTAAAGGTAAATCTCACATCAGATTCTCAAATGTCGATTAGGATTAATTGGTCACTCAGACCAACATGGCCAAACCAAGCAAAAAAGAGGGCTAATGCAAGATACACCAGACCTTTGGAATGAATGTGAAAGGGTTGAAAGGCCTGTCAAAGATTTTTTATAAATTGAACTGAATCTAGAGAAGAGGATTTCATGGAAATCCAACATATGGGCTGAGTAGCCCAAAATGTTTTTGGATATGCCACAGTGAAATATAGAAAGTGGCTTTCAGTTGTATGGCACAGCAACGGAAAAAATGTGCAATTGAGAGTTCTAACACATTTTCGACAAAAAACTATAAGCTTATAAACCTCCTGGATGAAGATAAAGAAACTGTTGATACAGAGGCATTAGTAGAGCATGATCTAACATAGCTGAGAAAGGCTATCAGGATCTCTGCATTGAACAAAGTCATACAACTGAAAATGACACAGAACCTAAGGATGACAGCAATGGCAGGCCAGAGCACACAAGACAAAAGGATAAGTCAATAGAGACCAACAACTGGTAAAAAGAAATTCAAAATTCACATAAATAGTTGGGACTGGAGAAAAATGGCTCAGCACATTCTTTGTGCCTGGCTACATATTTGTTTACCTGTAATGAACCAGCACAACACAAAAAAAAAAAAAAATCACCATCTGCATCACCCAATTTGGCCAAGTCACATGCAAAAGCAGAAATCAGATTTCACAGAGCAAGCTACACTCACAGAGGCAAAATTGCAAAGGCAATCAAAGATGGAATTTCAAATTACTACTACAAAAACAACTGAATAGTACTCCAGCTGCAGAGCTCATAGCCGAAAACCTTACTCGCACCTTACTGCCTTACAATCCTATCATGCAAGACCAAAAGGAGTCTTCAGTTACATGACAATATTATGGAACTCATGATCACTCAAAAAATACTCCGTGTGACAGATTTTTGTGACATCGCTTCAGCTTTTGCAGGTTGATCCATTTGCAGTGCACATGTACACGGAACAGGGGCTGGGAATACTTGTATCACACCTCAGGAAAAATCACAAGACATCCCTCTATCTTGATGTGACTGGAGGAGTAGTTAGCAAGATACCCAGTCAAAATAAGAGGGTACTGTACTACACCCTTGTTCTCCCAGGAGATGAACAAACCTCCTCTTCACATTTCTGAGATGTTGATGACAGAGCACAATGTACTAAATATTTCAAGTTGGCTTCTGAAATTTGTGCAAAGTGTCTGCAAATTGACCTCATATTGAAACAGATTTTAGTTGGGCCTTGATCCAAAGTGTTCGGCAATCATTTCACAAAGAAAATGTGGACAGACACTTAGAAAGGGCACACAAAATCTGCAAATACAGACTTGAGAAGCAGGACCTAATGAGATTCACAGTGGTGCCTAACTGTGCAGCACACATGATGAAAGCCATCTCACAGGCAGTCAGCAAAGTGACAAAAGACAAAGGATTGCACAACTGTTTTTCTTTACACGTTTGTAAAGTTGTGTCACTCTTGATCAAGCTGACAAACCATACGCGGGTCGAAGCCTTATGTACTAGCCGCTCCACCAAACAGCTCTGTTTGAACTATATCTGCACGCGCAGTGAGGCGCGCGGAGGGCTTATGACGGGGCGCGGCCAGGTGCTGCACGTTTACACAGAAGATATTTTTCTGTAGATGTGTTTTGTCTTTCTTGGTGAAAAGAATACGGACTGTACAAGCTGGAACTCTCAAGCTCAGTTACATCAAGCAAGCCACCTTGGAAGTTGATGCCACCATTTCTCTCAAGACACACCTCCCAGAGGAAGATGACATACTACATAACATTAACTAACTTTTCATACATGTTTCTATTATTTTATCCTGATAAACCTAAAAATATGCTTCACATGCCAACATCTAAATTAACTGGTCTCATTTATGTCAGAAATATTTTTGAAGGGTTAAGTCAAATAGATAGCGTCTTAACATATCGATTGCAGCTTACCACTTTCTACAGTGTGCAATATTAAAATCTTTTTCAGTTGCTAAATGTTGCTTCAAAAGAAGTCTCAGTGATGGACCCTTCTGGAGCAAATGAGGAATCACAATCAAAGAAAGCAGGAGAAAGATTTTAGTACTTTTACAGTTCAGCGGTTCTTGACACTTTGATGAAACACTGTTAGAGCTATTGAGAAACACGCAAAGCAAACACTGCAAGAGACCATTGTCAAACAATAAAATCGATGCAATTACCAATGTGCCAGTAAAGCAATTCACATCATGCTTTTACCAGATGACAAAAATTAACTTATGTACCTTATAACCCTGTCAGTGAGAGGACAAGATATATACGGTGAGAAAAGAAAAACCATCACGCGGTGATCAATGATCATAGAGTCCTTGATGGTCTGTGTGGAATCAGTAATTCAGTAATATAAGAAGATGCTTACCCATGCAATGCTTTATAAGTAGTGTTTTGTTGATTAAAGCTTGACAAGAACAAAGCTGATGCCTCTTTATATATAATACAGACTGTAGTTATTCATAATCCTTCATTGTGTGACAAAGCCTATTCACTATATTTGCCAACTGTGTGGCAGCAAGGACATAACTGGAAATTCACTGTGGGCGTGTTAAAAGATTTTTTTTTTATGTTTCTCTCTCATATTTTTATATAACTGCTCCATCTCCATTTGATTATGATGTTGAAATTGTTTCATTACAATGTTATTCAGATACAGTGTGATGCTTGCCTGCTTTGGCCACAAACCAAATGCACTGACCTGAGGGAGGTGGATTCAATAACCAAGGACAACAGTCCATGGTTTTGCAGATTTTCTTAACAGGTATTACATTGTTAATGAGCGTAGGTAATTGACAGAGTACACCTAAATAGTTTTTTTTGTTAACTAGCATAAGTAACACAGAGCAAGCCAAATTTCTTGTTACACTTTTTGTCTTCGCTTAATTATACACAATGACATGACAGTTTAATACCATGTTATGATATTATAAATGCAAGCAGTAACATGGCAACTAAAGACAGTAAGAATATTGTCATAAGATAAGATAAGATAACATAAGATAAGATAAGATAAGATAAGATAAGATAAACTTTCTTAATCCCTGAAGGGAAATTCTGGTAGTCTTGTAGATAAGTAAGAAAGAAAGTAGTAAAAAGTAGTGAGAGTAGTAGAAATTAGTGAGAAAAAAAATGAAAGAAAAAAATATTGTATATAAACATAAATAGCTGTTCCATTTTGAACTGGTTTAAAAATACTATTTCATATACTATTTATAACATTATAATGAAAGAGCACTACATATTGAATACTATAAATAACAAGTAAATAGTGATAATATAGTGAAGTATCCAAGATGGCGCCACTGTGTCTGGATGCCGTCTTGGTCGCGCTACCATCAATGCAAATATGCCCACCATACAGATCCCTTAGGACTTCATAAAGACTTTCCAGTCACTCTGCACTCCACTGAAACTTTGCACACCGCACTGTGTATTTTTACTACATGTAACATAATGCATATTTTGTACATTCAAATTCACACAATTCCCTTTTATGATTTTATTTACTGCAGAATGAGAAACAGGCCAAGCAGGCCAGACAGGAATGCACCTGCTGTTTTGTCAATGGCAGGACACAAAGTAATAAGAGGCAAGTCAGTAAGAGGTGTGACTAGGAGCTTTGGAATCTGTCATGTGATGCTCTATAGTTTTATCACACTGGAAAAAAAATGAGGAGGCAGGAGTGATGGAGAACCTCTCTGTTGGTTACTCCCATCATCAGCAAGTTTTCAGAGCAGACCAGGTGAGGATACTTTGCCGGTACCTTGAGACAGCATCTGCCATGTACTATGGCTTGTGTCCAAAGGAAGTCGGTAATACAGCGAAAGGATCATGTATGCCTAAACTAATTCATAGACAGCCTACACAGAGAGATAATTATGCAATAAGTAAGTAAGTAAGTAAGTAAATTAATAAATAAATTAACCATCTTAGCTTCATGTTCTTATTTCCTTCATATCCGTGTGCATATTAGAATTTGTAAATAGACAAACTGAGATTTTAAAAAAAGGTCAAATAAATTCAGCAACTATATATAACTTCAAACCTATCAACACAAGCAACTACACACAACTTTAAAAAGAGCACGGCTTACATTTCTGTCTCCTCAGGTCCTCAAGCTTGCATATCAGCTTGCAAAGAAATTCAGTTGCAAATATCCTGTGTCCTGGGATGGTGCTGAGATGGCAGGAAAAGACTGGTTTTCCTCCTTCATGAAGAGGAATAAAAGTCGTTGTATCAGGAAACCTCAGCCTATTAGCTTGTCCAGAGCCACAAGCTTTAATAAATCCACTGTCACTACCTTTTTTGAAAACCTGGCATCTGTCTTATTGAAGCACCACACCACACCCAACAACATCTGGAATGTGGATGAGACAGGCATCACTACAGTACACACTCCAGAAAAGGTGGTGACAACCAAAGGCAGCAGGCAGGCGGGTGCCATGACCTCAAGGGAAAGGGGCAGCCTGGTGACCATGAACTTGGCAGTTAGTGCCATAGGGAACGCAATTCCACCCCATTTCATATTCCCTCGGCAGAGGTATTATAATCACTTCACCTGTGACGAATCGGTGGCTAAAGAATAATCCAGGAAAAATCACTACAATTTATGACCTCCCAGGAATTGTAGCATAAGCTCTGCCACTTGCTGCCGCAGCCTGTAACATCCAGTCTGGTTTCTGGTGCCACAATAACAGTACTTTTATTGAAGCTGACTTTGCTTCCTGCTATGTCACTGACAGGACAGAGCCCCAACTCCCTATTTTCACCTGGTTGTTCCTGTGATGTGATCACAGCCTCTGCCCCCTCCACTGGCTATCTCCCCACCCATGCCTCTGCATCTTCCGCTGGCATATTCCCCACCCACTTCAGCCCAGAAGCTGTTTGACCTTTTCCCACGGCAGGGCCAACGTAGGAGGAGGTGAAAACCAGGAAGAGTCAAGCCACTGCCATACTTACAGACACCCCTCTCGAAAGAGACCTGGAGGAAGAACACAACAACAAGTTAAAAGTTCCAACCAACTCAAAAGTTAAATGCAGACTAGGCACCAAGGCTAGGGCAAAAATAAAGAACACAAAACAAAATCAAGCTCCATTGGAGAGCTGGCAGTGCCAGATATGTGGAGAGGATTTCACCACCTCACGGCTGGGGGAGCAATGGCTGAAATGTTGTCATTGGGACCAGTGTGCACAGACGGTCCAGCCACATACCTGTGTCACGAATGTGACAGTGGCTATGAATAAATTGCTTAGTAGTTTAGTTGTAGTGAACTGTTCAAAATGAAAATCCAAAAAATATCGGAATGATCAGAAATTGCTGAACATGAATTTTTCAGCATTCTTGGCTGTTTTTCTCCTGATATGTGACAGCTATGTTTGGAAGCATGGTTCTGTTGTGTTGAGATTTGTGTGTTTTTTTTTTATAAATGTGTATGTGTGTGTGTTATCTCTTTGCCTTCATTATGTTGGCTTTCGCTTTGGCTATGTTCTGTGTTCATTGTCAAGCGTTAAAATTTGTTGTATATAAATTGACATTATTTCATAGGACTTCATGATTTTTTAAGTTAATGTTTTTACTGACATAATATCATAGTTTATCTTCTATGTTTTTTAATTAAATCAGATTAGATTGTTAGGGGGGATTTTAAGGTATATTTGATCCTTGTATGACCCATCTAAATGGTCAGTTTTTTATTATTATTATTATTTATAAGCTTATTTATCTAATGGTGTGGACCGTTTTGTGTGTGTGTGTGTGTGTGTGTGTAAAAGTTACAAAAAGATGTTACCATTCAGATGAAGGTGAAGGAGCTTCATAAAGCTTTCAACAGCAATATTATTAAACTACACTTGAATGGAAAAAATTGTGGAGTCATAGCAAATACATTAAACATCCCTGTCAAGTACAATTGATATAATAATATGTAGGTGGAAAGTTCACAGAGCTACAACTAATTGTCTCTGGACAGGTGCGGCACACTATTTCACAATGCTCTGTTGGATTTACGATAAGGAAATAACTATTTGACACAACCCAGCCAACACCACTGAATCCAAAAAGCTTCTGATCAATAATCCACTAAAACTCTATTTACTTCTGATGAATAATCTTGTAGAACTCTGTATACTTCTGATGAATAATCTTGTAGAACTCTGTATATTTCTGATCAATAATCCACTAAAACTCTATATATTTCTGATCAATAATCCACTAAAACTCTATATACTTCTGATCAATAATCCACTAAAACTCTATATACTTCTGATGAATAATCTTGTAGAACTCTGTATACTTCTGATGAATAATCCACTAAAACTCTATATACTTCTGATGAATAATCTTGTAGAACTCTGTATACTTCTGATGAATAATCCACTAAAACTCTATATACTTCTGATCAATAATCTTGTAGAACTCTGTATACTTCTGATGAATAATCTTGTAGAACTCTGTATACTTCTGATGAATAATCTACTAAAACTCTATATACTTCTGATGAATAATCCACTAAAACTCTGTATACTTCTGATGAATAATCTTGTAGAACTCTGTATACTTCTGATGAATAATCTTGTAGAACTCTGTATACTTCTGATGAATAATCTACTAAAACTCTATATACTTCTGGGCCCGTATTCACAAAGCTTCTTAGAATTCTCTCAGAGAGCTCCTATCTTAGCCTAAAAAGTCCTAGCTGGGAGTCCTAGACTAAAATTGATTTAGGAAACTTCTCAGAGCATCTCTGTGTAAGGAAAGTACAAAAACCTTTATCTTAGTGAGGTGGTGTGGTTGACCCCATTGCTAGAGATGACGCAGCAATTCAAGGACTGTGATTGGTTGATAAAAAACTATCTGTAAAAGTCTTAAAATACGCTCTTTGTTAAAATAGAATATATGATAATAGAATGGACAGTGAAATCATAAAATGTTTGTATTAAGAAATTATATAATCATGAATACAGGCTACTTTATGCAAATTTTCTGTTATAGGCTAAATATCTTAAAGTTAATTAAAACAGCCAAATGTTGAAAATGTGTCTACTTCTGAAGCAACCAATTTCCACGCAGTAGTTACTATATTTAAGTTCTTACATTTATTTACCATACTGATTTTATTACTTGTAATCCATTTCAGATTGATGGGAGCAAAATGGCTCACCTTTTACCAATTTACATGCTTGCAGGACAGTCTCTATATGATTATATGCGACTGTGAAAGCGCTTCAATAGTTTGTGCGATCACACTGCTGATGGAAGGTTGTGACAGACACAAGTCATCACTACTGCACTGTTGCATTTTTCCAGTTGCCAAATACCTCAGTGTTGTAATCACTTTCATTTCTGGCGTTATGTCATTACTACATTGGGTGGGAGATGTGAATGCATCTCTAATAAGTTCGACAACAAACATTATCCCATCGCGATCCAATCTGTAGCGTTTAATGAACTCACGATTGTTCAGTGTTTGGAGAATATTTCTTCTTTCCGCCATTTTGTCCTTTGCTATAGAAACTTTTAAACCTCTTAAAAGTCCTCCTCTCTACTCTCAACAATTTTTATCTTAGGAGCTGTTTTTAGGGCTAAGATGTTTTGTGAATCATTTTTATCTTTACTAAGATTTAGTCCTAAATTTAAGGGGAAATTCTAAGAAAACATCATAATTCTAAGAATTTCCTTAGAATTTCGTCACTAGGAGCAACTTTTAGGCTCAGGAAGCTTTGTGAATACGGGCACTGATGAATAATCTTGTAGAACTCTGTATACCTCTGATGAATAATCTTGTAGAACTCTGTATACCTCTGATGAATAATCTTGTAGAACTCTATATACTTCTGATGAATAATCTTGTAGAACTCTGTATACCTCTGATGAATAATCTTGTAGAACTCTGTATATTTCTGACGAATAATCCACTAAAACTCTATATACTTCTGATGAATAATCTTGTAGAACTCTATATACTTCTGACGAATAATCCACTAAAACTCTATATACTTCTGATGAATAATCTTGTAGAACTCTATATACTTCTGACGAATAATCCACTAAAACTCTGTATACTTCTGATGAATAATCTTGTAGAACTCTATATACTTCTGACGAATAATCCACTAAAACTCTATATACTTCTGATGAATAATCTTGTAGAACTCTATATACTTCTGATGAATAATCTTGTAGAACTCTGTATACTTCTGATGAATAATCTTGTAGAACTCTGTATACTTCTGATGAATAATCTTGTAGAACTCTATATACTTCTGATGAATAATCTTGTAGAACTCTGTATACTTCAGATGAATAATCTTGTAGAAATCTGTATACTTCAGATGAATAATCTTGTAGAAATCTGTATACTTCTGATGAATAATCTTGTAGAACTCTGTATACTTCAGATGAATAATCCACTTTAACTCCGTATAGGTCTGATTAATAATCCAGTATAATTCAATATAGTCCTGATTCATATTCCAGTGTAATTATGACTACGTTTGTAAAATTCTATAATTTTGTATAAATTGATTTCCATAATCAGGATTAGGACAGCTGTGCAGCAGCTATTTTGCAATTTTTTGAAACCTCTAAACTGTGACTATGTGTTTACTAAAAGCTTAATATACTGTTAAGAAATGAGTGGTACAAATGAAGTATTGAAATCAAACGGTGGTTTATAAATATTTAAGCAGTATATGAATATTTCTGTAATATACTTAGCTGTTTTTTTAAATAAATAACTAAATAATAGTAATAATTTAGTAATTTAGTAATAATTAATAATAATAGTGTTACCTGCCAATTTTACTATGAAATATATCAAGATAAGTAAAGATAGTACAGTGTGTTGTCTTTATTCTTTTAACAAATAGAGAATTAGCACTTACATAATGTCTCTGGCAAAATGCAAAAAAGAACCTTATTTTGAAAGAGTGAAAGAGATTTTGTTTATAAAGCACATTTAATACAACAAAAGCTGACCAAAGTGCTGTGCATACACAAAATAAAATGATATAGAATAAAATATTAAGAGTACGTTTGAAAAAAAAGAGAAAAGAAAACCCACCAAATAAAACACAGATAGAACAGACAAACACAGATTAAAAAGCCACCTTATAAAAGTGTGTTTTGTGTCTTGATTTAAAAACTGTAACAAAGGCTTACTATTAACTGCTTGCTAATATTTTTCTCATTTATTGCCATGAGATTGAGTTCACATACACACATTTCTGAAGTTTGTCTGCTTTGTTAAAATCTTTTAACTGTTAAAGCTAGTTTGAAGTATTACTGGCTTTGCTACATTAAAGTTCATGAACTTTGAACATTAGAATATTTCCTTAAATAAACTCTACATTTAAATATAAATATTAGTCATATATACAGTGTGTCAAAATATACACAGTTGGTAGAATTATGTAAATACAGTATTATTTAATTATATTTGCTTTATCTATGTTAAGTAAAGACTGACCATAAATTGCTTTGTACCGTAAAAAAGCTTCTAAGCATTTTATAGCAATGTCATCCACTCCTGGGTCAAATTTGTTAGCAAAGAGATGTTTCTGCTTCAAAATCCAGTTCAGGTCCCCTGCTCCATAAACACACACTGCATGCCTATATGACCCAGTGCATGGTGGATATGGTGCTCCATCCTTCATGTTTCCTTCATGGTAAATCCACTTGACCAACCTCGCAATTGCCACCATGTCCGACTCATCATATTTTTCATTGTGTGGGTTGGAGCCAGGCACTGAATGCATCCTCTGTAGTGTTGCCCACATGTGCTCATCTGGGCTGTACGTGTCCTTCTCCCATTCCATGAAGTTCTGGATTTCCGGACTCTCAAAGATATGTTCTACAAACTCTCTAGTAACAACAAAGTATGCATTCCCAGAGAACATAGGGATGTCAATGGGTGGCGGTGTCTTCCTAATGCCTGTCCGAGTCACAGTGGTTGTGACGTTATGATGGTACTCCCAGCGGGCTTTTTTGTGTGAGCTTGTGACTTCTGACTCCATACTGTTCTTTCCATTGAGATTTTTCAGAGAACGAACAAGCTCTGCATTGGTTTTTAAGGGAAAATCTGCCCCACATGTGTTGAGCAGATACCTCCACCTGACAGGAGACTTGAGAAGGTCCTCCATGCAGTTGATGTCTGCTTGAACTCGTGACCAGGAGGCATAGATGACACCCTCTAACTTACTGGCCACAAACACATTGGGCAAACAAGACACAATAGCCCGTACCGCCTCAAAAAAGATCTTAGGTGACTTCTTGTCCACATGAACACAGTAGACATTCTGAGGAGTGTAAATAGCACGCAGGAGCCTCTCAAACATCTCAATCTTCTCATGGATAACTATGGAGTAAGCAATTGGGAAGTCTCTTTCCTCCTTGCTCAGAGGAACTGTTAGAAACCCTCTATCTCTGACAAAAAATTGGCAGTCCTTTGTGGCATTTATGTAGAAGGACTCAGAAAAAAGAGAAGTTTTTACCCGCTGAGAAAGGAGTTTGCTGAAGTATTTGCTCTCAACTCCATTCATGTCTCCTTGGATAATGGCTGAACAAGCTTGCAGTTCTCCAACATCATGCTTTATCAGGTGTTCCATGTCCACCCGCTCGCTCTGTAAGCAGCCTTTTCTTGTAGAGTTCATTACAAGGTAAATAAGTGAAAAGCTAAGAAAAAATAAAGAGATATATCTCAAAAACAGTTTTTTCTTAAAAGCCATTTCTTAGGTGAAATTGCTGCATGTATCAGAAGTCAAACTCAGCTCAGGAAACCAGCAAATGCCACTCATAAAAGTGAGTGTGACCGCAGAAAAAGGCAGTACTGAAATAGAGGAAGTGTCTTAATAACTGACGATTGGCCAGACACAGAGCACAAGGGGAGGACTTGATGGAATTACAAAGTTGATGCACAAACAGCATAGGTGTGGCTTTTCTAGAATTGAAACTATGTTTGCACAGGGAAAAGGCTGGTTGGTCAGTAAACACTGAACAAATTATGAATCTTATCTAAATAAATGTAAAAAAAAAAAAAATCTGTAGAAACACATTTAAAGTTT
This sequence comes from Pangasianodon hypophthalmus, assembly GCF_027358585.1. Taxonomy (NCBI): domain Eukaryota; kingdom Metazoa; phylum Chordata; class Actinopteri; order Siluriformes; family Pangasiidae; genus Pangasianodon; species Pangasianodon hypophthalmus. The sequence continues at coordinate 17,260,293 of NC_069718.1, read as the reverse complement.
AAAGTAACTGATATTTGATGTGACCAAGTTTATATATATATATATATATATATATATATATATATATATATATACACTAGAATAATAAATTATATTTTACAATAATGTCATTGTTTCAGAAAAATTTACCAAGACTGACTTTTTTCCAAGTTTATTTACAAAATGTTGATTGATGTTACTAGCTAGCAAAATCATAAAATAACAATAAACCAGATCTGTCAGATTCTCTCTTCTTGTTCATTTCTGTTGCTCTGCTCTCTCTCCCCTTTCCTATCCCTCTCTTGTTCATTCTTCCTTCCCCAGCCCTAATCACAGACTTCATTGCTCATTATTATGAGCCATGACAATGTATTATTATTCTGTATTATTATTCTAATTTTAAGCCTCAGAGGCATCCTACAGTAACTATAACTTAAATAGGCTTTAGGAGATTTTGGGGTTTTTCTGTCAAACATAAAGGTCACCAGACAAAAAGCCAAGCAGTAGAATAATCCCAATCAGCGATAAGTAATGAATGACATTAAATGGCCTACTTTTGTCAATCCTGACAAATACGAGTGTATGCTAGGTTTTCATGTGATTTCTTTATCAGAAGCCAGGCCTACATAGTCCTTAGGACTGTACTACAGAAATGTCACAAAAATTAATACCTTTAACACTTTAAAGACTTAAAAGTTCATTTTATCTAAATCACATGTTGTATTTACACAAATGGAACATTACAAATTATTCATTACAGTATGAACTGGCACTTCAATAAACAATTCCACTGAATACAGCTACACTGTATTTACAGAATGGAACATGCCACTTGATAAATTTGCACGTTATTTCTAAGGAAGACAGAACAATTGCTAGAAGGCATGAAACTGGAGTTACAAGGAATTTTGTATTTTTCTATTTGTACATTTTCACAGATGATATACTACAGATATCAAATTTAATATTTCACTGACAACTCCTTATTTACTTAATCAAATTTATTACATTCTACAAAGTAACCATTCATTCTCAAACACAAAACTGGTGTGTTATAGGTGTTACTTACATATAAAATATTTTACAATGAGAGAACATGTATGTTGCATGTTAACCTTTATTTCATTGAAAAAACATAAAAAGTAAACCATTACAATATAAAATTTGGAACTATCCAGACTTCAATCCCGGGGGGGAAAATAGCATGCCCTTTGCTCTCTTTATGCTTGGTTGAGGAGTGTGTTCTCATTGGCTTCATCCACCTCCTCTTCCTCAGGTTCAGGTTTGTGTATGAATCCATAGCGGCGATAGATGGATCCATCTCGACTTGTGTACACAACGTCTGCATCATCTCCGCTGTCCTCGGGCTCGGGTACTCCATGGGGCATGGGGCGTGGATCGGGCCTGGCACCCGCTGTCCCGCTCAGCCTCTCATAACTCTGCCTCCAGCACAGCCTCTTCCTGGCACGGGCCTGTGCCAATGCGAAGATGCCCAGCGCAAGGACTACAGCCAAGATCAGCGCTGCAGGCAGGGCGGCAGATGTGTGCTGGTATACACGAGACCTCAGATTCACCTCATCGTCCTCAGCCTGGTTATGTGCTGACACTGGAGCCTCCAAACACAAAGCTGTGAAAAGAGCATGTTAGCAGTTAAAAAACCCACAAATAGTTAAATATTATATAAAATGTTAAAATTAAACTGTGATAGGGACATGCATATGGACATTCAAAGGTTTGATTAATCCCTCTCTGTAATACTCTCATTACTAGTTTCTAGCGTGATCCTTCCTAAAGTAAATTGTGTGGCAGCAGACAATATACAAATATCCAGACCTCCCCCCCCTTCACTCTGAACCTGTCCACCGGCAATGCTTCATACTGCCACGAAAACGCTTCAGCTGTTTTCCATGGACTACACCAACACACATTGTACTCACACACACGCACACTACAGTGTAAACCCATATGAGGATGGGTTCTCTGTTGAGCCTGGTTCCTCTCAAGGTTTCTTCCTATCACCATCTCAGGGAGTTTTTCCTTGCCACCGTCGCCCTGCTTGCTCATCAGAGACGTCACACACACACACTTCACTTTACTTTTGTTTGTGTAAAGCTGCTTTGAGACAATGACCTTTGTAAAAAAGCGCTATACAAATAAAAATGAATTGAATTGAATTGAAATATCTGAATGTTTTATATATATGAAAATGGGCAGTTATTAAACCCTTTGTCTCTGACAAAAGCTTGGCAGCCCTTTGTGGCATTTAGATAGAAAAGAGAAGTTTTTTCCACAAAGCGAAGGGATTGCTGAAGTGTTTACTGTCGACTCCTTGGATGATGGGCTTGCAGTTCTCCAACATTGTGCCTGATCAGGTGTTCCATGTCCACCCACCCACTCTGTATGCAGCCTTTTCTTGTAGAGTTCATTACAAGATAAACAAGTGAAAAGCTAAGAAAAAGTAAAGAGATATATCAAAAACGTTTCTTAGGTTAAATTACTGTATGTATCAGAAGTCAAACCCAACTCAGAAAACCAGCAAATGCCACCCGAAACAGTGAGTGACATTGCAGAAAAGCACAGCAAGGGGAAGTGTGTAATAACTGATAATGAGCCAGTCACAGGGTACAGTCTTCCTCTGTAATTCATTTACAGCCACTTCATTAGGTTCTAGTTTGATCCTTCCTAGAGTAAATTGTGTGGCAGGAGATATTATACAAGTATACAAATCCTTCATATATATGTTAAAATTGGCCGTTTAATTTAGATTTTAGACTTTCATGCAATACAGTCTCCAGAGTTGATAAAGATGATAACCAAATGATAAACAAATGTCCAGTAAATAACTATTTGTGTAACTGAAAATGCCATTAATGAGGAAGATCAGATAAGAGGCAAATTTCTTCTACCTACAAGAAAGGCCTCTCACAATAACAGACAGATCAGCATAATGACATGAGATAAAGCAGACAGTTATCACAGGCTGGCTTGATGAAGTGTCAGCAGGTTTTTTCCCCTGCATGGCTGAATACAATGTAGCACCATTAGGCTATCACAAAAGAGAAAACGTAATAAATCTAATCACAATGTCAGTAAAACACAGATGGACTCACTTCCTTCAAAAAAAAAAAAAAAAAAAGCCGAAATAAACTATAAAAAAAATTAATTTACCAGTTAAAATACTATTCAACCATCAAAAATCTCCATTATGTTAAAGTTAGAAATAAACTTAAGTACACTTATCCACACACTCTACTTTTGTCACAAACATACATTCCCTTATAAAGAGGTGAACCGAGAGTGTACCTGAAGCCGAGTGACAGAGGCAGCAGTTCTTGGCTGGTTCATTAGGCTGGCAGCAACGCACACAGCTCCGGGTTACTGCATGTAGTCCAAAACCTGTGTGGCATGTCACACAGCTCTCGGGGCCAGGCCCAGAGCAGTGTTTACAGGATTCATCACAGGCCTCACACACCTCCTGATGAACACAAGTCACAGGCAAGCACGGCCATGGTGAACAAAAGTATTACATTATAATGATAATTTATCAAATGGACAGGTGAGCTCTGAAAAATTCACAAGTGCGTGTTTAACCAAAACACCATACAACACACGTGCCGCCCTTCAGTACGACAACTATGCGGGCTTCCTGTTTGTCTCCTGTTTTCCTCAGTTCTATCTCCCACTCTTCTCCAATACCCTTACACTTGATTATCAGGGTCACCTCTGTTTTGCTTGTGACTTGTTTTGTAATCCCAGCCTGTGTATACAGTCAACTCATGATTAGTAACACCCTAGGTATAAAATAAAAATGTCAACAGTGATTCCAATTTTCCACTCAAACGGTCATCCTTGAGGTTGCACACCTATAAAATACCTTGTCATCCACTACCATGAGAAAATACAGAGATTTTTTTTTGTTCAAGCCTTCAAAAAAAACATTAGGCTGTATGTTAACACTTTGAGCAGGTATTTCTCCTAGCATGTGCTACAGTGTTGTGGTATTGTAGATCTCTACAGCCTTTTCAAAAAAGGGTATTATAGGCATAATGGGGCGAAGTGGGAACACTGACCTGATCCCTGACACCACAGTGTAACTGTGCTCTTTTTGCCGGATCAGAGCACAGACCCAAATTTAGGTAGCTAAATAAAACACAATCTCCTGTTGTAGGGGACAGGTGTTGCTCTGCTCCAGCCCCTAAGCGTGTGTACAGTACAAATAGTCTATATTACACGACATCATTAAGAGCAGCAGCCTGACATGAAAGCAATTAACATGATGACACAGACCAAGAAATCCTGAGTTAGCTTTCAATTCTTACACAAGCATGAAAAGGTTTACTGCCATTTATTGACGTTACTGACTTGAATTGCACTTAACACCATTACAATCATACTATAGTGTATATTTCTTATGATTTACTATCTGCTTACAGTAACTACTATAAAGCAATAAAAAACACACACACACACAGTACGCACATTTTGAGAGTAGTAGTGGCCTTCTTCACAGCGAGGGTAACACACCCCTTCCTGTAAGATACTGCCCCAGTCACACGTCAGACAGCCCTGAGGTGTGTTATCTGCAAACACACGCACATTCACAAAGAGCAATTATTTGAACAGAAGGAAAGAAAGAAAGAAAGCTCGTAGTATGAGCAATGCAGTTCAATATGATTTGATAAGGAATTTGATAAATGATTTGATAAATAACTGATAAGCCAATAAGGAAAATGTAAAGATTAAAAGAAATCAAATACTCAAGACACAATAAGACTTATTAATAAGCTATTTCTGTCAATTTTCTGTAAGTGACATGTGATTCATTTTGTGATTGATGTGATGTTATGACTTCCAAGTTTTACCAATCACCAGCTGTTCATGATAGAACAAGATAGAACATTTAATTTCCTAGCTGATAGGATTAAACTTCGGACTTCTTACATGATGTTTTTTGCATCACAGGAAGTTTGAAATGAATGCTTATAAATAGGATGTATAGTTAGAATGTACTCAGATTCCATATTAAAAGAAGTACAGCTTATTTTAAAATAAGCTAAAAGGAAAGCAAAAGTAGCTTTCCTTCATGTGAATTTGTATAGTTACTCACCAAAATAAATTTCTACATTCTATACGTTGTATTTCACATATTATTATGCATATTTTAAAAGGAAATAAATAAATAAATAAAAATATGTAACAAAACAAATATACCAGCAGGCCCATAAGTATTTGGACAGTAACACAATTTTTGTAATTTTACCTCTGTACAACACCACAATGGATTTGAATTGACGCAATCAGGATGTGACTGAAGTATAGACTGTGATGTTATAACTTCTATTGCATTAACTGTTTATTGGAATTACAGCCATCTGTTGCAGAGTCCCTCCATTTTCACAGGCTCAAAATTAATTAGACAAACTAACAATTATATAAGCATTATTTTTAATACTTGGATGCAAATCCTTTGCAGTCAATGAACCCATGGAACCCATGGACATCATCAAATGCTGAGTTTCCTCCCTTGAGATGCTTTGCCAGGCCTTTACTGCAGCTGCCTTCAGTTGCTGCTTGTTTGTGGTTGTTTCTGCCTTCAGTTTTGTCTTCAGTAAGTGAAAAGCATGCTCAATTGGGTTGAGGTCAGGTGACAAACTCAGCCATTTAAGAACATTTCTTTGCCTTAAGAAGCTCTTCTTGGGTTGCGTTCACAGTACTTTTTCATTATGTACTGTGAAGCGCTGTCCTATCAGTTTTGCAGCATTTGACTGAATCTGAGCAGAAAGTATAGATTTATACACTTCAGAATTCATCCTGCTACTTCTATCAGCAGTCACATCATCAATAATTACCAGTGAGCCAGTTCCACTGGCAGCCATACACAGTCCAAATACTTATGGACCTGACTGTATTATGAAACACACTCAGGGGCAAGTTTATTAGATAGGTCTACCTTGTATATACAATCTTTAACCCCTTTTTTAAATGCAACTACCATATAGGCTCATCATACCTTTATCCAACAGCCAATCATGTAGCAGCAGCACAATGCACAAGTCAAGAGCTTCAGTTAAAGTTCACATTAAATGTAGAATGGGGAAAAATTTGACCATTGTGACTTTGACCATGGCATGGTTTTAGTATTTCAGAAACTGCTCATCTCTTGGTATGTTCACACAACATTATCTGGAATTTACGCGGACAGGTAGAAAAAAACAAACAAGCAAAAAACATCCACTGAGTGCCAGTTCTGTGGGCGGAAACGCCCATCTGGCACCAACAACCATGCCAAGGTTAGAGTTACTGAGATCACATGTTTCCCCAGTCTGAAGCTTGATGTGAACATTAACTCAAGCGCTCAACCTGTATCTGCATGATTTTATGCATTGTGCTACTGCCACATGATAGGCTGATTGGATTTTTGCATGAATGGTCAGGGGTACAGGTGTTCCTATTAAAGTGGTCAGTTAGTGTAATTACTGACTGTAGCTCATCTGTTGCTATGCACAAAACATACCCTCCTCATGCTAATGTAGATAGGTCAGGGTCTAAGAAAACTATCAAGACAAAGCTTGCTAGAGAGGTTAGTACAACATGTTACTACAGCAACATAAATAGTAATTACTTTTTATCACTTTTTCAGCAATTTATCAATCTCAAGATGCTCTGTATTACAGACTCATTAATTATGAAATAGGTTCATACCCTGCTTCAGTCATATGGCAGTTATTCAGATACTTCACACAGAGGAGACTTTACTAAACCAGAATATGGAAGCAGGGGCGTGGTCGAGCGCTGGTTTGGGAATGAAGGACGGAGCCGGAGAAAGTGTCTGGTAAGGCTTACAGACCTGTGAGGAATTTGGCTAATGAAATGTTCTGCATTTCAGTGAGCAGGAGCAAGGATAAAGCGGGAGAGACGAGAGCCTCGGGACAGTGAGAGCTGAGCTGTGCAGAGCTGTGTGTGTATGCTGTTTAATCAAAACACCACTGCTAAAAAGCGAGTAAAACTGTCACGGCCAATAAAAAGCCTTTTTTTTTGAGTTGTCCCAAACCTGCCACCCATTTCCTCATTTCTCTCCTAACCCAGGGAAGTCCTCCACAAGATTAATAACAAACCATTCAGGTCTGTATGCATAGGGGATATTAATAAAATCAGCAGTCTTGTTAAGGTACATGGAGCTTGTACCAGTGCAGGTCTTGCAGCTAGTGTGACACTGCCAGCAAGCGTGTGCGCTTTGGTAGAAACGGGGAGGGCACTGCTCCACACACACCCTGGTGCCCAGAAGCTCCAGCAGAGGTGGGACACACACTATGCAGGCATCCGGTCCCGGGCCCGAGCACATCTCACAGGACACATGACACTTCTCACAGTGGTGGCCTGTACTGTAGTATCTGGTGAAGAAAGCAGAGATAAGTAACATTTCATCAACCACACTTTGATTTCTGAGATTCTAGATCATCTTAATATATTTATCAATTGTGAAAAAAAGACAGCTGGGCCCGAGACGGTCAGGATTCTAGGACAACTGCCTGAGTAAGTGCTGCTTTAACCTTGGACTGATCCCTTCCCATTCACTGTATGCTCATATAAAGAATTTTGTACTGTCTGTCTCTGTGACTAGTTACTATAATTAAATAAATACCACTATCCAGTGTCATTCCATTCATTACTTCCTTAAATGATAAACTATAAAAACTATTTAATAATTTCTTAACACTGTATATCATTCCCAATCCGACTATCAGATATTAATTTGAATGTATATGCATGTGTGTATGTGAATGGTTTTAGAATTACTCATTAGGCATAACTCAGTGTGTGAAGGTAGGAGATCATCAGATTATTACCAGTAAGCAAAGAACTGGGATCCATCTTAGGTCCTATCCTATTTTTATTTATACAAGGTACATGTATATTGTTTCAATATTTAATAGTTTTGATATTTATATAATGTTTTGTATTACTGTGTCTTTGGTTATTAAAGAGGCTTCAAGGTACCTTTACTAAAGTTTAAAACCTACCTATAAAAGCAAAAAAAAAATTGTTCACCAGTGCCAGAAAGCTTGAGTACAGTTATAAAAATATTTAGGATTTAGATTGCAGGCACACTCATTGTTTTCAAATGTAATTATTATACATAACAAGGTCAAGCATAGCAGAATTAAGCTACTCTTAACTTTAGCATCTCTCTTCCTTTACAGTGCTTGTAAGAAACTCCTATATTCAGGAATCTAAATGTTTCACAATATAACATGAATGTTAAATATAACAGGGTAGTCAATCTGCTCAATGACGCACCAATATTTGTCCGGCCTTTCCCTTTGATTACAACTCTTATCAAATGTAAAGAGCAGTAATGCCTGTCAAACCAGCTTGAAGCTGAGAAGTCTATTTATATTCAATGCCTACTGACGTAATATGCCCTTAGACAAGAAAGGGTCCAGAGGAGAAATTATGTTTGCTCAGTAGAGTTAATACAGAAAAAAACACCTGGTGTATACAGATCCTGGTGTATACAGATTGTTTGACACTGACTTTTTTTTATGTTTGTGCAGGACTGTTTTTCATAATTAAAGCATGTAAAAGATATTTTCCGGGAATGTCTTAACACCCACAGAGTCCACAATTATTTCCTTGTTGCAACACATGGTCAAAGATACATTTGTTATCAACACACTCACTAAGTCATTTTTAAATCCTGAGAAAAATGAATCAATAATTGCTCATCATTTGTTTATGAACATTCCATTACAACTTCTGTTGGGCTCTACGTGTTTGGCCAGTGTTATGGAAACTGAAGAAGTGTTTGTAGAGTGAATTTTACCCAGTGGGACAATGGCGGACACACAGATGTGAGAGCAGGTGCAAGTAACCAGGAGAGCAGCTCAGACAGTCTTTAGGAGATGCTCCAGAGCATGTGGCACACACATGATCGCATGGCATACAGAACCCCAGCTCAAGGCCATCAGCTTCCTCGTGGGCACTGTATGTGCCAACCGGACACTCGTTCACACAAGAGCTGTCTGAAGACAAACACGCATAATTAAGTTTTCTAAATAAAGAGATAGATTAGTATTTACAAAAGAGACAGCCAACAGGATCTAAAAGCCTTCAGTCAACTAAGTGAGACAATTTTCTTTGGTCTTCCCTGTGTGCTCTCTGTTTATACAAAGAAAGCTAATGCAATTTCATAGTCTTATAGATTGAATAAAGTGGAGTAAAATCAACATCATGCAATAGCACCAAAAAATGCAAAAGGCTAAATTAATTGCTGTCTCTTGATTCTATCAAAATAGTCCTGAACTACCTCATTCGCAATAAAATGGAAAAAGTCTATTATGGTAAATGGAGCCCGTCAACCTGTATGGTTATCTTGAACTACACTACATCTAACCCCCAAATAAAAATTGCACCCATTTTACAAATGCATATATACAGCGAACTTTCAGAAATAATTGGTAGGATGTAAAATGGTTCATTTCTATTGGATTTTTGTAGTGGGTCTAAGTTGTTTATTCAGTATTGATTAAGACCAATAAAATTAGAAAGACACTTTTCAATTGCTGAGAGAAATGAATGCACTCTCACTATGGAGATATCGGGGCAGGGCACAGGTCTGGCAATCTGTAGGCCCAGGGCCCTCACAGGACTGGCAGTGACGATGGCATGCCTGGCATGTGAACTGGTTGGCATGGAGGAATGTTCTGGGTGGGCAGTCTGAGTCTCCGGTCACGCCACACATCATGGTGTTGGGGTCCAGGGCTAGTCCTTTAACACACTGAGTGCACTGGGTGGGCTCTGGGCCCATACACAATGCACATGTCTGGTGGCATTCTAGAGACACGAGGGAACAATTTGGTTAATATGATAAAATGCTGCCTGCTATATATGCAAATTTTAAACTCACTCTTGACATGTCTTAGCCTCCACTAATTCACCTTCACCTCTTCATAATTAGATCTTTCTGGAGAAATGCCCATCCTAAACATTACACAAAGCATTATAATATACATGTGACTACAATTTACATCTTCCTATGCCATGTTCCACTTAATCCACTTAATCAGTTCTGTTTGGGTGAAATTAACATATTGTTGAGTTTTACTGCAAGTGCAACAATAATCATTTTCTTCAACTGTGTATTTTATAGGGGCTGCATAGACTAGTTGACCAATACATTCACTCACTAGATGAAGCCAAGTCTACAGTCAGCTGCACTAGACTATGCGGAAATGCCTTGTTTATACACTGTATATATTCTGCTTTAATGGACCATTGATACTTCGATATCACTTTGTATGAAGTGTAGAGGTGTTTGTAATCCCAAACTTGCCTGTTCCCAAAGGAATTCCTCCTACATTTACTTTTGTTGTCCTTTAAATAAAGTGTAAATAAAAACCATGCATTGAAGCAAACTGAATTCTGTAGTGAGAAGCACTGTGTGAAAGAGCACTTTCGGAGCTGTGGCTAGCACATCACTATCCAATCATACTCAGCTAGTTTAGAGTCAGATCAGCAGGACATGCCAGCTCAAAGAGGCCAATCCAGACTCATTTTGGACACTCCTGAGACCGGAGTTTTACATGGTGAAAAAAGCTCCCAGACGCTGCTATACACATCATACCCTCAATCAATCTTTATTCTACAAGGAGCTTCCATGCCGAGCCATGAACTTTAAGTTTAAGTAAGATTTCAGCTGAGCCGACAGCTTGTTGACATAAGTGCATTTTAAGAATTGGTATATCCATAAATAGTGTAATATGATAGACGTTTATTATTCTTATTTGTTGTTAACAGTGTAGTTTAGAAAAGCATTGAAGCTTGAAATGTAATTTGTGGCCTGTGTACAGCTGTTAACTCAAGTGTGGTTTGACACATTCCTGATGCACAAATAGAACAGCTTCAAATTTATTTCATGAAACAGCTTTAACTATGGAAAAGATGAATACTGTTTTGAATTACTGGTCAACTAGTAAAAATTAATAGTCAAAAAAAACCCTAGTATATTAAAAAATAATCATACCCATCTTACAGGGGCTATATTGAGACCATTTTTTAACCAGGTAAATTTTTTTGAAAAATTAAAGAGCATATCAAATGACTGGCAGTTACTAAAAAGATACAAAAATAAAGAAAGAAAGAAAGAAATATTTTTTTGTACACAGCCATCTTGGCACGTGAAGGATGCATGTGTATTTGCCTAAACATTGCTCATACCACTGATATCTGAGACAAGAACAGACTGTAAACTTTATAATTGTGCTGCTATTGTTATGTTATTACACTTTATTTGTTTTATAATCAGTATCTCTTAAGTGGATGTATTTCTTTGTCATTCCCTATGATGTTACTACATGTACACCCCCCATTCTAGGAATGGCAATCTTTAAAACTGCAGTGTTGTAATGGCTAAATATTCTACTGGCTTTCCCTTTACTATTTTTCTCTCTTTGGATCCAACCATATTCCTTAAATTTTTTTATAACAGTATCATTGATTAAAAAAAAACACAAGTACTTTATCATTGTTTTAATTTCATCTTCCTACTTTCACTAAACATTGAATTGGACTTTGTTTACCTATCAAATAAGAGATGCCAAACTGATAGACACTATTAAACTCTTAACAGAACATGTTGGTTAATAAAGGCTGCTTAATTATACTCTCAAATTCAAAGCTATTTGCTTAATACATAAGATAATTTTGCCTGGCCTAATGTGTATAGTATATTTACCCTGACATTCCATGCTGGCAGACTGGTAGTAGGTGCTAGCGGGGCACTCCTCTGAACATGTGCCTTCATACAGCTTTGGGGCTAGAGTGGAGCAGCTCTCACAGTCATCTGAGAGAGGCCCAGAGCATGTAGCACATGACTCATGGCACTGCACACACACACCCTGGTCCAAGTCCTCAAAATAACCCTCTGGACAGCTGGCTTTACACATGCCATTCAAAAGCAGATAAAGAAAAGTACATCCTGAAAAACACATACACAAAGCATATACATGAGGGTGGTGGTCTAAAAACCACTTCGACAGGCTGAACATGATGATAAAATATACAACATTTTCTGGAAAAATGTACTTGATAAAAAAAAAAAGGCATATTGACAATCACTTCCTTTTTATTTTTTAAAAGGTATACTTAGGAAATTTCCATTGTATTTATCTTTGTGTTTAAAGTCATCTCCAGAATTATAGGTGGCGCTTTGGTGACTGAACATATCTATGAGCTGCCAAACACATGAACACACTAAAATTCATTACCAAAACACATACACACACACACACACACACACACACACACACTTTAGGTGTATGTACAGTACCCCCATTGCTGTCAAACTCCTACATTTGTTTTTTCAGAAAGATAAATAATCACATCAAATGTTTTGCTTGCTAATGAAAAATTATGATTTGCTTCCTAATAAAAAATCATTGACACATTTGTGTCCCTAAGTTTATTGCTATTCTATTGTTTCTCCCAACATGTTCTTTATCAAATTGTTTGACTCAATGATGGTCCGGAAGACAATTTTAATTAGAACACAGATTCTAAATTCATTTGGTGGGCCAGATTAGGTCATTTGTTAGGCTGGTCTCAGCCATATGTTTAACACCCTGCTGTATAGTAATGTGGTGGATCATTGATGTTTGAATGAATGAATCTTATTTCTATATTGCTGCGGTTGCATGTGTGTGCACTCACTGGTGCATGCGCTGGTGTCAGTGCAGGTGTCACAGTGAGGGCCACAGCGTCTGCACGTGCCATCCTCAGCAGCATAGGTCCTCACTGAGCAGTTATCTCTGCACATGCCGTTTTCCAGGAAAAGACCATCTCTACATGCAAGACACTGAGTTCTTCTCCCATCACAGGTCATACAGATGTCATCACAAGGCTCACACTTCCCATCTTCTGTCTCAAAATAACCACTGGCAGCACGCACACACACACACGTGCACGCATATGAAGCACTTGGATGGCATAAATCAATATTGAAAAGCTACCTTAATAGTAAAAGTTTTTTGTGAAAAATAGCTGACCAGGGGTGACAAGTCAGTAGCCTGGCCTCCTGGTACAATCACATTTTGCATCCAAGCTATCATCTTTTTATTCATAGTTTAAGTTTCAAGTATGTTTACCAGAAAAAGGAAAAAATTCCCACTCATTCATATCCTTTAGTCTGTATTAAGGCATTTAAATAGCTAACTACCCCTACATACATTATTAATGACATTAGCTACCACTTTATAGCCAAGTCAAATAGGGCACCAGGAAACCAAAACACGAGACTGGGCAGCAAACTGGAACTTCCAATTGCCCGGTGGGCTAGCTAATGAATGTAACATTTGTTCACCCATGCTGCCCATCTCAGTCCCTGTTAATAATGTCCTTCGTGTCAGAGCGAATCGTAAAAAAAAAAAAAATCATGTGTTAGAGGTGGTCAAACATATAAGCAGGAGCAAGTTTACTTATCCTGTTTGCACTGATGACACCTGACTGCTAATACAAGAGACTCTTAAACACCTCCTCTGTGAATATAACGTAGACTCTTAATGTAACTTCACCATCACCCAAAAATGCTAGCACTGCTAATAATAGGTTATGTGCAACAGGAACCATTACAGAAACGAGACTGCGCTAAATAGATCACATAAGCTTCCATTCATCATGAATCACAATATATAGCTGGGTTGAGGGGCTGTTAATTACTCACTCTGGACACTCTGACCAGCAGCTGCCCTGGAACAGAAAGAGCTGATAAGAGCCACTCTGACAGCTTAAACACTGGTCTCCACTTTCACATGCCTCACAGTTAGTCGAACACCTCTCACACTGCTGACTGGAGCTGTTCCCATAGAAACCTAATGGACAGTGCTGGACACACACTGCCTCCTGCTGCTCCAACATGTACCCTACACAGAAAGATAGCAAGAGAGAGAGAGAGAGAATGAGAGAGAGAGAGATACAGTGACAGATACAGAGAGTAATTATAAGATACCGCAGATCATTACAGAATACATAATCTTGCAAATCACACATTCAGAGATATTTAAAGAAAATCTCGTCACCGGTACTGTCTGTTTACTAAACCATAAAGGAGCAAAAAGTGAACCTGTCTTCTCTACATTACCAGTAGCACAGGTGTTGCAGTTTTGAGCGGTTGGACCATAGCAAGCCCTGCATGACACATCGCAATAACGGCAGTCATGAGCCCCACCTTTGGACATGAAAATAAGACATCACTGATTATTCACACTTCAATCTGGTATTTTTTACTTTTAGTGTTACAACTACACCAATGATGGAGTGGAGAGGTAGAAAATATACAATACAGGATTTCCCTTTTTCTTTGATAACATGTAATGTCTGATTCCATTAAAGAATACATTACATTTAAAGATCCCATACCATTAATCTGTCATAATAATTCAATGATGTCATTCCTGCCCAAGAGCCACAGAGATTAAAGACTAGTGCTGTCATAATTTAGGTGCTCTTTCATACTTACTGTCAAAATACTGGCCCTCAGGGCAGGTAATGTCGGGACACGTCCCATAAATGGGATGGTTCCAGCCATTACACCTGTCACAGTCTCTAGCTCCTGGGCCATGGCAGGTTAGACATGAGGCATGACAGGGCTGGCAGCGCCATCCTCTGGCATCTCCAAACGTGTCCTGGGGACACTCATTCACACAGGCACCATCTGAAAGCAAAGAAAAGGAAACACATCCAAACAATGATTATCTTAAAAAGCAATACTACAAAGAGATCACACATTCAGAACTGATGGTCTATCATTTATCTTTTCTCTCCTTTATCTTAATCTATGACTGTATGTCTATTGTTCTCATTCATTTAATAAACCCTGATTCTCATGGATTAACCTCTTTTATCTTGTCTAATACATATGATATGACTTTTATCTTGTCTAATACATATCTGTGTACATAATTGTACATTCAACATGCAATGCATGATTTAGAGTGCCACTGCATCGCTTTAATTTCACAGGACTGACCTATGATTCCACACTTTGCATTATGCTTGTTTGCATTCAGTCCTTGGTGTGGATTTCCAAGTCAAATGAATTTCATGACCCCAATGCACTTGTGCTCTCTTTACCACCATGAGCACACACATGCACACTTACATACATGCCTGCTGGCTGGTAAAATCATATAAAGGATGTAGGATTAAATATCAGAAATTAAAACATTTTAAAAAGGTTACAGAGAATGTAGGAAAAGCACAAAGCCATAAAGGATGAGAGAACAGGGGATGGGAAAAACCACTCAGGTGGATGCTATACGCACTGTGGAGAAAGTGGACCGGCTGACAGGTCAGACAGAGCGTCTCACTCCTGCAGTCTAAGCAGGACTCTGGGCAGCTGAGACACACACCCCTACTTGGCTCCTCGTAGCTCCTCTGGGGGCAGTGCTGGCGACACTGGTGCCTGTACCTACACACAGAGAATTGACAACAAACCTTTGTGCCTCAAACCTCACAATAGTCCATTTTAAGTCGTCACTAAGCAGAACCATATTAAACAAGTTTTCTATTAGGTTCACTGTCGTTATTCAACAATTCATATAAATTCCTGAATGAAATGCTTGAAGATAAAAAAAAAGAATAATAAGGCGTGACTATAAGGAGTAAACCAGACATTATACGTATTACACCATGAATAGGACGAGCAGGATAAATAGTCAACTCCAGCTCTTGCCTTTCTCTCCCAGATTAAGCAGCACAAAGAGATGCCTAAAGCAGCCTGTTGAACTGGGTGAACAGTAACCAGAGAACACAGTCCACCCACATACTGGAGAGCAGACTAACACCTTCAAAGCTACAGCACACCTGTTGCACTACACTTAGCCAAGCTTCAAAGCATGAAAATGTTCAAACTCACTGTTCACCTCTTACATAGTCTCATAATCATAGATTTGGTTCTGCTGACAGAATGAATCCTTCCACTCACTGAAACGATTCAATCGTTCTTCTGGCTATTGTGTTACAAAACAGGTCAGGGGTCACATGAAAGAAAACAATGTATGTGGATCACTATACAGTGAAGTGACAAGTTTCATATTTAGTTTAGACTAGAGAGAAGGCAGAGCCTCAAGCATGATGTAATGTCTGCTCTTTTCACTTCACCGTGGGCAAAGACTCCAGTATTGCTTGGCACCTCCTGCTGTGTTGCTGTGGTGCTGGAATTAGTAAAGTAAGAGCAGCCAGCACATCCATCGTTGCTGTTCAAGAACATAGCTCTCCAATGGATACACAGACACACAGAGAGAACACCAGAGGGAGGAATCTCTCAATGCAAATACTCATCTTCTCTTTGGCTGAAGAATATGGTGCATCAACTTTTTCAATACATGTTTGTGGCTCACATTTCTTTAATCGAGCAATGATTATACACTATTGTCAGAAAGGACAATAAATGAATCATTGCATGACACATACGGTTTCTGAAAAAAAAAAAAGTTTTCTTTGTCCTTTCATCTGGTTTCTTCACATTTAAGTAAACCATGTGAGAGGACAAAGCCTCCACAGCAACAGAGCAAGCACAAGGAAAGCATGTGGAATGTTGGTTCTTCATTAGTGAAGACTCTGACAACTCCAAACCACACAGAAAGAGAGAACAGAAAAAAGACAGATAGGCAGGCAGATCAAGAAAGAAAAAGAAAGCTGTAATGAGAGAATCAGAGGGAATGGAGTACCCCGAAGGCAGGTAAAAGCTTAACAATGAGGCATGCTGATCTTAGGTAACCAGGCTTGACTATGTGCCAGTGGAAATCTGATGCACACAGTAAAAGGCCATAACATGAGGGAGAAGCTCACAATCCGTGATTTGTTCGCTTGCCTATGCAGTACAGCCTGTGTATTCCATACAGCAGATAACAGTAAAGTACATAAACACCTAGACAAATACACACTTCATATGAACATATGATGTGTCAGCAAGTTACAAACTGTCATGCAAAAGTAACAGATCAACTCACAGAAAGTAGCCTTCTGTGCAGCTGTTACAGTACTCTGGGTCATCTGGTGTAAGAAACAGAGTAATCACTGACAAGCAAGCATTTAAAACTGTCCATGATTACGTCACATCACACCTACAAAGGAAGAACTAAATTATTGTCAGTGCTTAATTTAAATAGTGCAGTTTTAATAAGTAAAGACAGATAACCTCAGTGAGACTGAGAACGGTCAGATTTACCAGCTGAGCAGGTCTTACAGCCAGTCTCACAGTCAATGCATTCTCCTGAGTCTGGATCCTGGACATGACCTGTAATTCAATAGTAGAACTGGTAAAATAAGGAATGCAATTCCTCTGTAAGAAGCATCAATACAAACCCATTTAATCTGTTTAACAATGATTATTACACTTATGAGATAATAGAAAATGTATAGTTACTAGATAATAGAAAATTCAAGTAAAAATACTGAATACCTTCACTGGTAACACTGGTAAAATCACGTACACTGGCCTACTTACATAGTCTACAACCCCGTAATGCATGATTTTCAAAGTGAGTACAGTCTCCTTTATTACTCAACATTGAAAATATTTGATAAAGAACAGTCTTAAGACTTACAGCTAGCCCTACTGTGATCATGATGGGCCACCTGCTCAACTAATGAGGGAAATTTTCTCATTTTATTTACAACTTTAAAATGTCCCATGAGCCATATTTATATTTTACTGTAAGGACCATAGAATGTTGACAGTGAAACCTGATTATCATTTTCAATGATTGTAAATTAGATATTTTTAGCAACTGGTTATGTAATAATAGCATGACAAGGCATGCAGTTACAGGTAAATAATCAACAGGGCGGTGTGCTGCGACCCTGATGGGAAGCCTGGACCACTTGTCAGAGCTGTACTGTTAAAGGAAATGGATTGACATTTTCTGACCAAACAGAAACAATATTTCAACACCACCATGGTATAAAGAATATATACTGGATAATGAGTGTAATGAGCTTCAACCTTATCTGGTACATTTTACCTGATGAGCCAATTTACCTGACTTCTCCCTACTCACCTCAGCAGTTCTTGTTCTATGTTCATGACAAAAACACCTAACTAATGCAGCACAGATGCAATCAGATCTCTTTAATTTCCTTCTTCACATACCCACACCACAGGGCACTGGCAGACAGAGCCCACTCTGGACTTTATATCCTTCCCTGCACTTGGCACAGATGTTGCCATCCACACAGATCTCACAGTTGGCAATGCAGGGCAGGCAGGTGTACTGCTCTCGGTCAGGGTAGAACTCCCGCGGGCAGTGAGCTCTGCAGTGGCCCTGGTACAGGAAGCGCTCCCTCCCATCCTCATCTGGAAATGCCATTAACATCCAGTTAATGTTTAATATTGGCCTACTCAATGATGCAAGGCTGTTGCCATAAAATGACCTACATCAGTGTGAGAAAAGTGGCAGATTTTCTTACAAGAGTTAAAATAAGACAAGGATAAAATGGCAGTCATAGGTTGTTGTTAAAGGGCAGCATCTTCAAACACCTTAAGCTCTCTTTTGTAATGTCTTCGTGGGCCTTGCAGTGTATGTGGAGTATGCGCTTAATAAAATGCAACCTGTCATCGCGTGGGTTAAGTGATGTAAAAACAGCCAAGTGACAATGACTGCAAATTCACAGAATGAAATAAGCACCAGTATAAACATACAAACCCCTATGATATTTTATATAGCTCGGAAACTGTGTTTAGTCACCACCGAATACTAAGTATGCAGTTAAAAGGGAATCATAAACCTGGCAATAATAAATAAGGAGCTTGATTTTTTTTGAATCCACAATGTTGTCATCTGTCTGTGTCAGTCATGAAGTTTTCTCTAAATAGCAACACGGGGGGTGCTCTGACTGGCACACTTTGCCAGGACTGGAAGATAAGTAAACAAGGGCAATCAAGAGTGAATGTTGTTGGCAGTGTGGTCTTGTTTAGCAGCCTTAATGTATGGCCACCTGCAGTGAATGCATCCTGGGGTATCTGAGAAAGTCTTGAAGAAGCACTGCAATGCTAGCAGTTTTTGAAGCCTTCTGGAGAATAAAAGGCAGAAGAAGCACAGTCCTGACTGTGCTGGTGGTTATATATGGCCGTGCTTACAAACTGTGCTGCTAGGGGCTTCCAAATTTTTTTGATTGCTACTAACAGGCTAAAGATCTCAAAGGAAAATAGATGATCACCATTATCTGGTCTGTGAATCTTTGCAACCTCGTGAAACTCTATACGGTTCTTCCATTTCAAACATGGGAATGCACAATTTAGGAAAAAACTATTTTGGAGCCTATTACATGTGCTTTTCTGATTAATCTTTGACAAAGAGTTATATAACTTTATAAAAAGCAAGAAATAGAATTTAAATTCCAAACCAGCTCCATTAATAGTTATACTATTACTTGAGTTTTTAATTAGTTACTATCAAATGACCAGTGTGTGATGGTCTGCAGTAGGTCTATGAATTCTCATTATATTGCTGCTTTGGTTAAAATCTTGTTTCATAAGACACTAAAGAAGACAGCAGAATAAAACAATAAAGAAATTGATGGTCTTTCTATACCAGGGCCATATCCAGTAGTAAAAGTTGTAAAAGTCTATAATTTGCTTATTTTAAAAACATGCTTTCAGCCTATTTGGGCAAGATGCTGGGTGTGGTGGCTGTTACTCTTTGGTAATCTTAAGCAAATATGACTCAGAAGACAAGCACACTGAATGAGTGTTAAATAGCTAACCTACAGTTTGCTATTCATAAATGGACTCTACAAGGAAAGAAGAGGTGAAGGCAGGTGGTCTGAGCAGCAGCACATACTAAAGTATCAGATACCCTGAAGGCTCCGACTCTTACAATGGTTCTCTGTTTACTATTAACTGGACCGTTAAAGGAATACTTCAGAGTTGCTCAACCTAAAACCTATCTAGTGCATCTGTTGTGTATACAGAGATGAGATTGTTGTCCGTACAGTACAGTATTTTTTCACTGACGGGAATTTGTGATTGAATCATTTTTGCAGGAGTGACGGTCCAAACATGCAAAGATGTTGTAAAACCTCAGGGGAAGGATAAGGACGCAGAATGAATTTTTACTGTACTGATCTGTGTAGGCAAACAAACAAACAAATAAAAACTACTTTCAGTCATGTCTGTCTCATACTTATACCTATATTGGTAAGGTAAAGTTCTGAATTTGCATTAGTCGCATATTTTACTCAAAATTTATTGACTGCCCTAACAGGTGCCCTTAGACTTCCATTATGAGTATCATCAGCTTTTCCCCAGTTGATGGAAAGGTGTTGAAATTGTTTATGGTAAGCACATTATGCTAAGAATTATTAAGTATTTCTTTAATGCTAGAAAGGGGAAAAAAATGGACACTTCTACTGTTTAACACCTGTTTTCCATTCTGTACATTAGGACATTCACTGGCACAATAATAAATTTGTAGCTAATATTTGTGCTACTAAGGAGAAACAACCATACATAATACATATCCTTTAAGGTTATTGCCTGTGCTGTGACTTTAAAAGGGAAGGGCTAGCTCTCTATTGTTTGGCCTGTGAACCCGTACAATAGTGTTTTCCCTCCACCTCAGAGGCAACAACCCCCATACATCCCCCTCCAACAACTAAAAATACATGTGGAGGAATTTAGGAAGTGACTCACGATCTTAATGCTGATCTGCGGCCTGAGAAATTCAAATAGTCCTTCTGGAAAGTGTGTTAAGTGTGTGTGAGGTTCAGTAGAACAAATAACGGATATCACTAATTAGCCTTCTGCTACACCGAGGCCACTTCAGAGATGCACCGCATACCTGAAGTCTTTTTAAACAATTTCACTCACATTTCAGCGACAGAAAAGGTGTTTATGACAGTCAGGAGAAGATATATTAATCCTGTTTACATCGTGGAAAAAAGTCGGAACCCTTTATTTAAAAAAAAAACGTTAAAAATAAATAAAAACAAACGAATAAATAAATCCGAAGCCTCGCGCGCATGCGCAGAAGAGTTCTACAGCGATTCTCAGCTGCCCATGCATTGTGGACAACTTGTAAAAGTTTAGTTGCAGGGATATTACCTGGTTTACTGGAAGATTTTCTAAGAAATGCGTGGGTGATGTCTTACCCGAATCACAGGCGGTACACTGGAAGAGTTCATGGCCCTCACACTCGGCGCAGGTGGGATGGCACAAGACGCAGCGGTTTTTAAACGCGAACTGTCCGCTGGGACACGACACAGACGACACCTTCGCTTGGACAGAAATAAAAACGCAACCCAGTAATAATACTAATAAAAAATGCTGCGTTAAAAGTGTTTGCATCTTTTGTGAAGCTCTAAAAGGCATTTTGAGTGCGCAGAAATCCCGGGTTTAGAGAGCGGCTCGGTGTTGCCGTGTGAGCTAATGCCCCGCTCCGGCTTCATAACAAGCCCCGGTGCTGAAAGAGCTCCAGCGGATTGGTCAGAGTGACTGCGGGTCCACCTAGAGTCAGCCTGCACTCCCCAGCACTCACACTGCATCTTCACAGCACACCACTGGCCTCACAAGACTACAGAGTGTCTCAGTCTTTGATGTATAGTTTATCTAAAATTCTCTGCTACTTCTTAATTGCATAGCAGAGATTATAACTGTGATCTTTTACCATCGCAGGTCTAGTTAATGACTAAACCAATGCTGCACCTACTGAAGTGTAAATTTACAGTTCAGTTATCTTCTTACTGTTAGGTTTCAGGACTGTAAAGGATTGTCTTGGATAAAATCCAAATCTGATGTTGCTTAATAAAACAATTGCAGCCTTATGAATAATATTTCCCTTTTTTAACAAAGTCTCGCAAGCCAAAACCTTCAACAAAGTGACCTAGTAATACTGTACTGTATATGATGCATAAATATCAGTCATTCACATACTGTGCAAAGGTCTTAGGCACCCTATTTTTATTTATTTTTTTTTAGTACAAACTTTGTTATAGATTTTTATTTAATGGCTTCTACATTATTGATTCAGTACAAAAACTTTTTAGATTTCTAAACATTAGTTTTCCAGCACAAAATTAGATGTTACAGAAAAATGTTTGTATGTCAGTAAAGAAAGCAGCATATTATGTAAGAGACACTTTTCAGACAAAAAAACATAATGAAGGCTGCTGGGTTTTGCTGCAAAAATAAGAAGCGAGTGTGACAGTCAAAGTCTGCAGAAGAACTGTGGCTGCTTCTGCAAGATGCTCAGTAACACAGCTCATTTCCTTATAAAACTGCACACATTGTACCTGAGACTACTTTTTTTTTTAAATCAAAGGATCGTCACACCAAATATTGACTTTGTTTCATTGATTACTGTTTACTGATCTTTATAGTATTTTTTTAAATATTGAAATATTTAATTTCATTATTTTTGAAAGCATCTTTGCTCTACAGCATTTATTTGCATGTGCCTAAGACTTTTGCACAGTACTGTACATCCTCCCGTTTCTTCTTCTTGCCTCTTGCCACATGTATACAATATGTAGCGATCCACTTAGCAGCTTGGGACCACGGTCAGAGCTACAGGTGTCCTGTCCTCAAATCTGGGGATAGACTCCTCTCACCCCTTTTCCACCTAGTGAGTGTGTTTTGTATATTATTTTTAACTTTTTTTTTCACATAACACCATAGGGCTCCTTATCATCCATTAGCTTCAGGTTGATTTTCCGTCATTAACCTTACTAGCCTGTATTAGCTATCACCACACTGCGTTGTTTGCTAGGTTATATGTCAGTTTCTCCCTCGTTATTTGTATCCTCAGAATATTGTGGTATGATGGTGTTCCCTTGCCATACCACTCGCTGTTCGTTGCTGTGTCTGCTAAATTAACTGGATTTCTGTTAATTTGCAGCTTTATTACTTTATTTAATTGGCTCCTTTTTGGGCCTTCAAGGCCTCTACAATATCAGACCCCAACAAAGTTATTGTTCTGACCCAAGAAGTTTGTTCATGGACAAGGATACGATTGAAAAGGTAGACAGTCAACAGATTCCCACAGTCCAAAGCAACGGGTTCCATTCAGCTTACCTCCTTGTTCAGAAGAAGCAAGGTGGTTTTTGTCCAATTCTAGAAAACCTTCTTGAAAGGGTTGGGCCAGTTACTAAGGCCTCATTTTTTCAAATGTTAAGGGTGTCAGATGTATTTTAGGTAGTACAAACACATGACTGTGTTTGTACTACCTAAACTTATTTTCTTGTCCCTATCACCCTTGCTGTGTAAGGGTGGCCTTCCAAGGACAGGCATTTCAATTTCAATTCAAAGTCCTCAGCCTGTCTCTACCACCACATGGCCAGTGGCATCAGCATACTGCATGTCCACCCTCCTTGCCCACATTATAGGGCTTGATCTCACTGGGAACTCAGGGACCCAATTCATTGTCCTGAAGCTAGATTAACTAAGAATTCTACCCACTCCACCAGCACAACATGTAGTAGATGTTATTGTACATGTGTATATGTGGTACCAGCATCTTTTAAGGATGCTAGGACTGATGATGTCAGCTGCAGTGGGGATCCCCATTAGGCTTGCTGGAGCTACAGGCTTTTCAGAAGTGATATATCAGTCTATGGCTGAACCCCAAACACCATGAACAGAAATGTGTCACAGCGAGAGCGCAGAAGCTCAGAAACTGCTCATCTGCAGCAAGTCCCCATCTGTGCTAAAGGTGTATGTGGTAACTACAACAGCATAACACAGCACCATGGATGGCATCACTCACAGGCTTATTACTGCTTATTCATCCTAGGAGCCCAGCATGGGACCTCACTTTTGTGCTGGAGTCCCTAAAGGCCACCCCGCCTTTCGAAGCCTGTGTATAATGCTGAACTGAAAACTGCCTTTTTGCTTGCAATCACTTTGGCTAAGTGCTGGAGAATTGCATGCTCTGCCAGTACAATTTCCTTGCATGCATTTGTGCCCAGGTGACTCTTGGCTGACCTTGTGGTTGAATCCAGGCTTCCTGCCCAAGGTCATGTCATTCAACTTTGTGTGTCAGACCATGCAGCTTTCAGTGAATGTGAGCCTGCAAGAATGTTTCTTGCTGTGTTCAGTATGCACCCTAAGTTACTATTTAGAAGAGATGTCAACCAGCCAGTCCTCAGATCAACTGTTCATCTGCCATGGAAGAAAGACTCAGGGGACTTATCTAAGCAGAGACTGGCCCACTGATGCCATCATGTGCCCTACAGGTGGGCTGGACAGCTGTCCCCGACTGTTAAATGCCACTCTACTAGAATTGCCTAATGATCATGGGCATTATTTAGAGGTGTATCACTCCAGGAGGTGTGTCCTACTGCTACCTGGCTGTCACTATGCACCTTGTCCACGTTCTACAAGGATAACATCATCCCTCCCAGTGGTGTGAATGTGGCAGTTGTCTCTAAGAACTTTTTAGAGTGGTTGGCAACGTTACATGGGTGAACCCTGGTAGCTGGAAGAGGGGAAATACATTGCCAGTTCCCTGAACCCTGAATAACCTCAGGATTAATTGTCTTTTGGAACCTGTGCCAGATTGGCAAGACAGTTCCGGGGAATATGACTTTTTAACAGCTGTATTTATTGCAAATACTTCATCATATGTCACTGTGCTGGAAGGTCTTGGCATTTTTGCACACACACACACACACACACACAAGCAGATAGCCAGGTGATTCCCTTGCGGTTATCTGGGGTACATAGAACCACAGTTACATATGTAACTAGTGTTTATTTTGTTGTATTTTTGACTGTAGTTTTTGAAGATAATTTTTTAAAATATATAAATAGGTCTAAGAAACATTCTTCTTATTACAACAGCTTTAGAAAAAAAAAATTGATTCCCTTTAAGGGAAGGGAACACTTATAGGTTCTAAGTAGAATAACTGTAGAATGGTAGAAAAGTAGAATAGTGTTATACTATCAGAAAAGGTTATGAAGGTAAAAAAAAATAAATAAATAACTATCCAAAGAACCCTTGAAGAACCCTTTTGCTCCAAAGAGTATAGTAACTTATCTGGAAGCAGAGACATGGCCTTGAACAGCATGAAATCAGTCAACATGGGCATTTGTTCTATTTCCATCCCAAAGATGCTTATTGGTGGTTAAATCCAGGGACTATGCTGGCTACTGAAGCAAAGAAAACTTGCTGTTCCTAGAAGAGTGACTGATATGTACCTTGTGGTGTGGTGCATTATCATGTTGGAAATGTCCATCTGAGTATGAAAAAAAAACAACTGGTCAGCAATGATGTTACATGGTGTTACTCAGTTATTCTTCACTAGGTATAGGTGGGACATACCTATGTGGCAGGAAAACATTCTCCACACCATCACAGTTCCACCACCAGCTTGTACTGTTCACAGAGGTGGACATGATGCATTCATGTTGTTTGGGCCAAATTTGAATCCTTCCAGTAGCATGATGCACAGCAAACCTGGGTTTGTTCAACCAAATTGAAACCCCAAGCCTCCAGTTCTGATATTCATGTTGCACTTTATTGTTCCTCACATTTTTATTATTCCTTTTTTCTTACTGTAACAGAAATATGCCAAGGAAGTAGGGTCTGGTCTGCAGAAACCTGCTTTAAAATATGTGAACAGCAGAGGGAGTGAGAGTGTTAACCTGGCTGTGGAGTCCATGTCTAAATGAGGGTAGGAACTTTTCCTGTGCAAGTTTGTGTCAACAGTTTACCAGTTTACTTATCCTCTTTGTCTTCACAGCATTCAGTAGACCCATGTAAAATACATATAATTTAAAATACATGTAATTTAAAAGAGCTGTGAAAGTTCTTTTTCATTTGTATTGGCATTTTTAAGTAAATGAACCAAGGACACTATTTATTTTGGGAAAAAAGGTAATGAAAGAAAAAAAATCAAGCAATGTCAATTTACAATTCACCTATACAATTTACAGACATACTATATACAATCAGTTGTCAGTTGATTAGGTCAGCCATTGTAAGTAGCTAAGAATAGTGCTTTAAAAATGAAGGTTTTTGGTCATTTAGAAGCTGTTTAGTTTGGGATTGGTCTTTTAGACTACTTCTTATGGGAGGGACATATATTGTTAATGTACAACATAGGTAATAATCTGTTCATTAATTTATGTTGTTAAAGTTTTTTCTTTCATCTGAACAGCATGAGTTGTTCATTTGTAATGGGATGTTTAGAGGAAAAAAGAATGCATTTGTTATCTGGCAGGGCATCTTCCTAAAATTATGTGGGTTTTCTAACAAGCATAAATTCTTAGGCTCTAAGTGCATATATCCTGGTAAAATGCATTGAAAATATTGCTTTCTTTTTGAACATGTGTTTTTTTATTTTCAAATATTATTTGATCTTGTACGTCCTAATGATAATACGCTCTGAGAAGTATCTTGTTGTTAAATGTATACCTTACGGCACAGCTTCTCAAGCCTGGTCATTGAGTACCTGCACATTGTAGTGTTTCCCCTGCTTGCAATACACATGACTCAACTAATTAGCTAATTCAGAGCCCTTTCTGAGTTGAGGTGGGTATGTTAGAGCAGGGAAAACTCTATAATGAGCAGGACAGGGGGAGCTCCAGGACCGGGGTCAGCAACCTGTGCCTTACAGTATGCTTGAAATAGTTCAGTTTTAGCACTTCTAAATATATTTAACATAAAACTTAGGCTTTAATACTATTTCTGTGTAATTAGAGTGTGTAATTTACGCAATTTAATCCCCATGTAGGAGTGAACAGAAAAGTACAGGGGGGTAGGAGTGATTAGAAATGGTACAGGGGGTAGGAGTGAACAGAAAAGGTACAGGGGGGTAGGAGTGAGCAGAAAAAGTACAGGGGATAGGAGTGAACAGAAATGGAACAGGGGGTAGGAGTGAGCAGGAATGGAACAGGGGGTAGGAGTGAACAGAAATGGAACAGGGGGTGGGAGTGAGCAGGAATGGAACAGGGGGTGGGAGTGAACAGAAATGGAACAGGGGGGTAGGAGTGAACAGAAAAAGTACAGGGGGGTAGGAGTGAACAGAAAAGGTACAGGGGGTAGGAGTGAACAGAAAAGGTACAGGGGATAGGAGTGAACAGAAAAGGTATGGGGGGGTAGGAGTGAACAGAAAAGGTACAGGGGGGTAAGAGTGAACAGAAAAGGTATGGGGGGGGGCGTGTAGGAGTGAACAGAAAAGGTACGGGGGGTAGGAGTGAACAGAAAAGGTACAGGGGGGTAGGAGTGAACAGAAAAGGTACAGGGGGGTAAGAGTGAACAGAAAAGGTATGGGGGGGGGCGTGTAGGAGTGAACAGAAAAGGTACGGGGGGTAGGAGTGAACAGAAAAGGTACAGGGGGGTAAGAGTGAACAGAAAAGGTATGGGGGGGGGCGTGTAGGAGTGAACAGAAAAGGTACGGGGGGTAGGAGTGAACAGAAAAGGTACAGGGGGGTAAGAGTGAACAGAAAAGGTATGGGGGGGGGCGTGTAGGAGTGAACAGAAAAGGTACGGGGGGTAGGAGTGAACAGAAAAGGTACAGGGGGGTAAGAGTGAACAGAAAAGGTATGGGGGGGGCGTGTAGGAGTGAACAGAAAAGGTACAGGGGGGTAGGAGTGAACAGAAACATTACAGGGGGGTAGGAGTGAACAGAAAAGGTACGGGGGGGGGGGGGGGGGTGTAGGAGTGAACAGAGAAGGTACAAGGGGTAGGAGTGAACAGAAAAGGTGCGGGGGGTAGGAGTAAATAGAAATGGTACAGGGGGTAGGAGTGAACAGAAAAGGTACAAGGGGGTAGGAGTGAACAGAAACAGTACAGGGGGGTAGGAGTGAACAGAAAAGGTACAGGAGGGGTAGGAGTGAACAGAACAGTATGGGGGTAGGAGTGAACAGAAAAGGTACAGGGGGTAGGAGTGAACAGAAAAGGTACAGGGGGTAGGAGTGAACAGAACAGTATGGGGGGTAGGAGTAAACAGAAAAGGTACAGGGGGTAGGAGTGAACAGAAAAGGTACAGGGGGTAGGAGTGAACAGAACAGTATGGGGGGTAGGAGTGAACAGAAAAGGTACAGGGGGGTAGAAGTGAACAGAAAAGGTACAGGGGGTAGGAGTGAACAGAAAAGGTACAGGGGGGTAGGAGTGAACAGAAAAGGTACAGGGGGGTAGGAGTGAACAGAAAAGGTACAGGGGGTAGGAGTGAACAGAAAAGGTACAGGGGGTAGGAGTGAACAGAAAAGGTACAGGGGGTAGGAGTGAACAGAAAAGGTACAGGCAGG
Organism: Pangasianodon hypophthalmus; assembly: GCF_027358585.1. Classification (NCBI taxonomy): domain Eukaryota; kingdom Metazoa; phylum Chordata; class Actinopteri; order Siluriformes; family Pangasiidae; genus Pangasianodon; species Pangasianodon hypophthalmus. The sequence continues at coordinate 17,232,068 of NC_069718.1, read as the reverse complement.
TGAAAAGTGGCAGCGCTTTTGCAGAATGGGCGTGGACTAATGGCTCCCGCTGACGTAATGGGACGGAGCGGCCGAGTGGGCGTGTCTTTGCCACTGTGCTGCTGCATCACTGAACAGCATGAGGATGAGGGAGATATAGCGACTGTTAGACGGGAAGACAGCTCTGGCCTGTGTCTTTTAAAGCCATATTTTACTGGAGGGCTGATTTGTCGACGTGAAATGAGGAATTATGACTGACAAAGGAAAGGTAAGACATGTTTAAATCCCGCTGAAGGCTAACCGGCTCGTCGAGTCACTGCGTTTCCTGGGCAGGTGCACCTGTCTTTTTCCCCTACGTGCTCGTGCGCTTTCACTTGCATCTTGCGGATCTCGAGGTCAGTATCCGAGGCTGTTCTGAAGCACGAGCTCAGGAATCTCCGGCGGATTTTCAGAAATGCATCGGCAGGATCAGCCGGAAAGCCGTCTCTTTGTCTGTAGACGTGTGGCATCACGGCTTATCGATGTGGCCATACGACATCCAGATCACAAACAATGCGCTGTGCTTGCAACATCAGGACTGAACGTCTGAATCGGGTTTATTGCTGTGAGCACTGAATAGCACCAGCTGGGCTTAGAATTCAGCCTGCACTTATTGCACAACATCAGGATGTGCTCCCGTTTCGCTGTTAGTCATTATTTAGTCTATTTTATAGATGCTCTAAGATGAGCTATACAGATGTCTACCTGTAAATCTACCATTAGTTAGCTCACAGTTTCCTTACCAACACTATGAAAGGAACAACACCATCTCAGTTATGCTTTGTCAGCGTTGCATGTAGCATATTTAATGAATTTGGGCTTATTTGAAGTTCATATATATATATATATATATATATGCATGCTACCATCTAAATGCATTTGAGACCCCAGTGTGATATCACTGGTCTCCTCCAGTCTCTTTAGTGTGTAGCCACTTGGTGCTTTAATGCTCATAAGCACAGACTACATTTAACAGAACAAACATGTAGGAATTACAGACTATAGACTTGTGTTTTTCAGGTGAAAGGGAATGCTAGCCCAGTTTTTTTCCATGCAAACCCTTACCTTAAACGCCGTAATGCAAATACGTAAGAATTACACAGCACAATCATCAGCGTTCAATCACCAGGGCTTATTTAACTCTAGGTAAACACTGTAGTGTTAATCAAACCCTAGAGATTTTGCCATGTGCCATGAATCAGGATTTGTTTCTGGCTATTTTGTTTGTGAACCATTTTTGTTTGGTCAATGCATATCATGTACAGAATCTTTGGGAAATGTGCATCATATGTTAAAGCTATGTGAGTAACAGTTAGCATATGTGAGATTTGACCTGGAATATCCTGAGTGAGACAGGGTGTGCTATGATTTAGCCTTCTCAAATTTTGAACAAATATTGTAGATTTAGATCTAAAAGAGTTACTACAAATGACAGTTTTCACAACCTGTGTGTGTGTTGCACGTTATATCTAATTAAATAAACCTAAAGGTTGCATTTAGAAACGCATATTACTTAGCAATTCTCCAAACAGTATTCAGAGTCATACAAGTGGCAGGACAAACATAATTGTGTAACTAGTGTATAGTTGTGTAACAAGTTCTTTATGTGTAGTGAGTTGTAGTGTGTAGTGAGTCTCTTCTTCATCTCTATCTCTTTTGTCATGTCATTAATCAAATTTCACTGACATTTAATAAAGCAAATAAAAAAATGAGGAGATTGACCTAGGTGACATGGTGGTTCAGGGTCCATGGTTTGATCCAGAGCTCGGGTTACTATCTGTATGGAGTTCTGCATGTTCTCCTCATGTTCGTGTGGGTTTTCAGCCAAAAAATATTACAGTAGATGGACAGATTACACAAAATTGCCCCTAGGTGTGAACATGTGTGTGTGTGTGCATGTTGTGTGTGACTAGTGATCCCACCTAGGATGTATTCCTGCCTCATGTCTAGTGTTCCTGGGATATACTCCACCATGATCCTGACTGGGATAAAGTGTTTACTGATGAACAAATGAAGAAATGACCTTGACCTGACAGTCTGTGATTTTATGAAACAGCCCAATGAGACATTTTTGTCCCATGCTGCTGGAGTTCCACTCTGCGTTTGTTATTTCATTACAGACGGAGATGAGCCGTCAGAGACATTGAGAGACAGATGGAACAATCAGGGCAAAGCAGCAAAGCGGAAACACTGACCAGTGTGGTCACTGTAGGGATGTGTATAGCAGGGCAATGAGGGCTGTGCTTGGCTGCTGAGCAGTTACTACATGAAATTCAGACACTTCATAGACACGTTCAGAAACACCGAGCAGACACGATGCTGACGTAGGGTTACTCAGAACTCAGGCCTTGGCGTTTCAGTATTATTGCCTGCTGCTTTTTGAACTCATTAAAGAAAGCATACTGTAATTTTAATGTATAATTAAAACGACACTGATATATGAAAACAGATACATAAAATATTGGAATATAAATAGCTAATATGTGATATGAAGGCTATATAACTACTATTTAATATCTTTCAAAATGATAAATACATAAGGCTTTATTGCTTTATGAAGAGGCCTACATTAAAATCTGAACACTGCTTTAAAAATTGATGCACTGCAACAGGTTTAAAAAAAAAAAAAAGCTTGTCTTTATTATCTTTCATTTCATAATTGGGTGGATTAGTATATCATGTTATTAACTCTATGAGAAATTCACATAATCTACAGTCATGCTGTGTATTTACAATAGGAAACAGAAGATACCCATTAACTCATGGAAATTAGCAATTTTCCCCAACAGATTGCTGTTTTTGATGTATATGTAGTTCTTAGGGAAATCGCTCAATACAATCATTACCATGAGAGTCTGAAAAAAAACCCCAGAATGTCAGTGGTATGTGCAAAAAGGCTGGCATGAAAATACAGCACTGAAATGAAAATATCAGATGCATGTCATTAATTTATTTATGCATAATTGCAAAATCTGAAAAATTGCTGTCTTTTAACTTCACAGTATGCCATGACCTTATGTTCAGTACAACTCAAATACTCATGTTTTCACATGCACAATGTCTCATGTCTATTATTTGTGAAGAGCCTTCAAGCATTCAGTCTCAATATTTTTAGCTTTGGTTGAAAGAAAAAAACAGGGCCTCTTTTATGTTTGGTCAAATCAAGGTTAACCACACAGCAGAGTATGACTCTCTGGAGTATATGTGTGTGCAGATATGAAATGCTCTTGTCTGTATTTTTTCCCCTTGCATAATAAGTGAAATCTATCAAAGTGATGATCAAATATGTTGAAAAGGAGCAGCACTGAAAAGGCCGAGCCCATCAAAGAGAAACTGTCGCCTCTTTCTTCAGAGAATTCCATCTCCCTCCCACCTCATTCCCGGAAAGTTTAGTCCTCAAGATGAGATGAAATGAGTCAAGTGGCCCACAGCAATCAGTGCTCAATCACTGCATGGTGCTTTGAAGTGCTCCACATCCTCACAGGTGGGGAAGCAATGTTAAGTGCTCTAGGAAGAGGTCACATTGAGGCCAGAATAATGAGGAAGGGGATAGGAATTGTGAACGGGGCGAGAGTAAGAGAAACAAAACTGAGGGCAGTTTTGTTTATCAGGAAGGGTTGTTTGGGTCATAAATAAAAAAAACCCTGGTATGGACCTAAATAGATTTTTTTGAAATTTTCTAATCATGTTAAACCGGGTGATGTGGTGGAGCCCCTTCACAGCTCCAGGGTTCAGAGTTTGATCCTGTGTTCTCCCCATGTCTGCATGGATATCCTCCCACCTCCCAAAAACTTATTGGTCGGTTGATTGGCTACAGTCAAAGGCATTTCTACAACGCGTGATAAATATATCACGATATATAGGTCTGCTCACAAACCGCCAGCAATTTTTTTAATAAAAAATGTTATAGATAATCAAATAATTGTTTATAATAAATGTATTTTTATTTTTTATTTTAAAAATATTTATTAAAAAAATAAATAAAAACAATTAACACTGAAAAATAGAAAAAAGTAAAATATTTCCTATTTTAAAGGTTAAGGGCAAAATCTTCTAATATCATCTGCTTCCAGTCACTTTGTAATTATTAAAAAAAAAGGTAAAAATTAATTTAAAAGAAGTCACGATATATAAAATGTCTCAGAAAATATTGTGAAATAATTTATAGTAATATTATATTGCCCAAACCCTACATTTAATTGCCCCTAGGTGTGAACAAGTGTGTGAATATGTGTGTGCATGGTGTCGTGGGATGGCCTGACCTTGCATCCAGGGTGTGTTCCCACCTCGTGCCCAGTGTTCTTGGGATATTCTCCGGATCCAGACCAGACCCTGACCAGCATAAAGTGGTTGCTGAAGATGAATGAATGAATAATTCATACATGAAAATTAGATATTTGCTCCAGTTGAAGTGTGGCTTGAGTGAAAGAAAGATGCTGATTAAAAAGCAGTGCACATTCTTTTTAAGGACTGTTCAATGCAAAACATTTTGTTTCATGTATTCAGTTCTGCCCTATGCACAAAAAATATGCAGATGTGTTTGTGACAAGTTTTTAGAAGGGAGTTTTTGCTTTTCTGACCTGGCATTGTTCTAGTTTTACCAAAAGAACACCATCAGGATGCAGCAGAAATCCTTTTTCCAGGAGGACTTGTCCTCTTTTGTACTACTAGGTTCAGAAACAGGTATAACACTTTTCAAGAATTCAAGAAAGTCCTGTTCTCTTTGCCATGCCAATATTTACACAAGGCCAGTTGCGTTTTGAAGGAGCAGCATTTTTTAGCATTAAGTATTTTTCATTCCTTCTTGGCAGGCTCACAGCTCATCACATGCCTTCATCTGAGCTCCTTCTTGTCATGGGATATTAATGCCTGTACATTTTATTTAAAAATTCCACACTGATTGTACATCACTGTATGTATCCCTTATTTATATGATCTTTCAGCACTTGGTTTCACTCGACAGCAAATGTTGGCACGTAAGAGGCTGTAAGTTTTGCAGACTGAAATTGATGCCAAAAACTGAATGAAGAGAAGAATGATTACTGTGTCATTGTCACGTTGTCACACTGAATGTGTGTAGGAGTTAGATGCACTGAGATGCCTGTGAGATGCCCTTTAATGACCCTGCCCCCATATTAAATAAAATGCCCCTGTAAGTTCATTTAATTGCAGAACATTTTCATACATTTCATGCATTAGAATCTGTTGTAAATCATGCCTTCTCTATTATAACATGCCATCCATGATTGTACACATAACAGACAGAGTGCAGTGTTTCCCAAAATCCGTTATTCTACAGTTCTGTCATGGAGCATGCAAAACGCAGTGTGCACAAAATATATGAAAATTGCCAACAAATCTACATGGATGAATGGATAATGGATAGATGGATGGATGAAGGGATGGATGGATGAATGAATAGATAGAGTGATAAAAAGATGGATGGATGGATGGATGGATGTTTGTACTATTGTTCACCAGTTCTATAATTTGAGAAATTTGGGAAGAACTATTCAAACTATCAGGCTAAAGTGCATCTTTGCTGTCTTTGCTCATTCAAACTTCTCAGAATCATGGTAGATATTAGATTTAGGTCAGTGTTAAAGAGCAACTATACATTAAGCTTGATTCCTCAGAATCGAATTCATGTGCTTCATTAATAATGATGTTCCAAATGACCAAGGTGAGAGACATTCAAACAACAAACAGAGAAACCTTTAGAAACCTTGATGCAAATCATAAACAGGAAATCTCTGACATACCACATTAATAAGTGGCTAAGTATGCTTTACAGGCTCAGTGTATTATTAGTATATCTCACTGTATGCAAAGTGGTTATATTATTACCACAGGCATCGTGAAACATGAATTTATTCTCATTGGTTTGAGGTACAGATTAAAGGAAACTAGTGCGTAATGTAGAATCTAAGAGACAGCTCTGAGCCTGCAAACAGGAGATTTTAGGGATGTGGAAGAGTTTGCCAAGTGAATCGGGATGTGATAGATATCAGGTGATTGTTTTATGGGTAGTAGAGCTGTTTGAATTTCAGTGCAACAGAACAGACGCTCCGAAGAGGAGAGAGAGGGAGGACAGAGCTCTAGATTAGTTCTCGTTGACTTTTTTGCAGAAAGGAAAAGGACAGACTTTTGGGCTGAACTGCATACGGGGTAGTACTGGTTAAAATGTCTCTTTCTGGTTAAGTTTAGGACAGTTTGTTTAATCAGGACAAGAAAAGAACACATTAATGCGGCTGAGTCATGTAGAAGAAGCTTCTCTTAGACCATAATGTCACTCATAAATTGAGCGTGTTACTGAGTTACTGAGTAATTTCATGTAATTGAACACGTTTGGGCAACAATAAATTTACTTTTTATATGGTTATCATTTTAATATTTCTGTTAGAACTGTGGTTGTACGTGTTTCTTGTTTTTCCTGTTCATTTGCTGTTGGTATATATAAGTCTTGACTACACTGAGTGGCACTGAGTTAACCCTGTCAGGGATGATGAGGGATGACAGTTTATCATGCTCTCTTTTCAGATTTGTCGCCACAGTGTCTTGCAGTAGCCCCATACTTCAGACAGCATGTTGATGAGGAACAAACATGTCTGCTAATGTGTCTGCTGAACCTGCTCTACCTCCTGTTAGTGTGTGTGCTTGCATCTTCCTTTCCTCCCATCACAGAGCACCAACTGTGTGTGTTTGTGTTCGCTATGGGTGTGTTCGTGTTGCCACACCCTGCCCTCTCAAGATGGAGTTTGCACTCTGTTCTGTTTGCTCTGGTGTCTGGTTGAGACATGTGACATTGCCCTGCTTTTCCTGTGAAGGAGGATCCATCTGGCCTACACTCTCCTCTCCTACTCCCTTCTGCTAAACTTTACGTTTTTCAGTTGCCTGCAACCAAAAGTGGTATTTGTCAGTTTAATATGGTATAAAAGCTTTATATTCTCCTTCAGATTTAGTTGAATGCTTTAGTTTGGTAAAGGATGTCCTTGCATTTGACATAAGATCTAAATTTGGGGTTTTGGTTTGATTTTTGATTTTTTTTAGCATTTTCGCTGTAGGGTGGCATGGCGGTGCAGAGGGTAGCGCTTCCTTCTCACTGCTCCAGGGTCCCTGGTTGTGTGAAGCTTTGCATGTTCTCCCTGTGTCCGTGTTGCTTTCTTCCCACCTCACAAAAACATGCCAGTGGGTGGATTGGCTGCACTAACATTTGCCTAAGCGTGAATGAGTGTGTGAATGTGTGTATGGTGCCCTGCTATGGACTTGCGTCCAGTCTTCCTGGGATAAGCTCCAGATCCAGCGTGTACCGGTTAGGCAGAAGGGGGAAATAATGTTGGATCTCTAGCCTCAGTGGGTCCATTTCTTGCTTTCATAATGACATAGAGCATCTTTCCTTTTAGTAGCTGAATAACAGAAATAGTAAGCTGAGAGTTTAATGATTGATCACAGCTAAATGTTTGTGATCAGCTGTGCTGATTGCAGTCTTGCAGCGATGCAGGCATTACTGCACAGATGCTAGTGAAACTTGATACAGGTGAAGGAGCTTGATACACTATAGAAGGTGCAGTCTTGTACTCATTACTCCAAACAGAAGCATAGTCTCTGCAAGGAAACAGAATACAACATGCAGGGTTCCCAAGTGGCACAGCAGCAAAGCGTTCCCCTGTTGTCCAAAGAGTTGCGAGCTGGGATGGCTTCCTCTCTCTCCCTCAAGAGTGCACTAGCCAATTGTAGGCATCTGTGACCTCATGTATGTGGAAGAGTGTGTGTTATGTTGCCCTGTGATGCTGCATTAACAGCAAGATGTGGTGCTTCGTGGCAGGGGCACCACTACGATTTTAGGGCCCCCTGACAGATTTCTTCTCTGGGCCCCAAGCCCCTACCCTCCAATTATCTTATTGCAATATGTAACAACAATTTTACGCTGTTATAAATAATTATAATAATTAGTATTAGTAGTAGTAAGCATAATAATTATTGCATATAACCACCCCATATTTATTACAATAGCAACTTACAAATCCTTTCTGCACACCTTTCATGAGCTGTTACACCCTGAAGCCATTTGAATTATTAAATTAAAATTCAATAAATTTAAACAACAACAATAAAGTTTTGTTTTCTAAAGCTCATAGTCTGCCTTAAATAACTCAGTCACCTCCTCTTTCTGCCTCAAATCTTCTTCAGTCAAGGCATGAGTGGTCATTCCTGTCACGGTGTTTGTTTCTGCCACAGAAGGGATAGTTTATAGGTTTTTCAGGAATAGTTTGTAAAAGAAGATTGAACTTTCACACAGCAGCTCCAGAAAGAAACATGGAAATTAGCTAAAACAGTGACAGGATCATTGAATCAGCAAGTTGAACTCAAGAACCAATTCAGTTCTATTCGTGAATGGATCATTCAGCCTGGTTTTATCAATGGGATTCTCCAATTCATTGAAATGAACCGACTCAAACAAACGATTCACTCCTGAATTGGACATCATTACAACACTTCTCTCATGAACTCCCCCAGGATAATTAAAGCAGATTTATATGATACAATGCAAATTTCGATCGATTCCTCACAGAAAGCTGTTGCAAGGCTTCAGAAAGCTTGAATATACATACACAAGAGATGACTGGAGTAGTTTTATTGTCATTTTAGTGGTGCTTTTCAATCTTCTTTGAAGCTCAAAGCTCCGTTACCATTATGCTCAGTTGCATGGAAAAACATACATTCTTGGAAATATTGGGTTCCAACTTCCAAGGATAAACATCGGGGTGAGTAAATGGAAACATAAATCACCTTTTTTTTTTTTTTTTTTTTTTATCTGGGTGACTAGCCATCTTCCCCATCTTGCTCTCTCCTCTTTTTCTTGTTTTTCTTTCCGCTTTTGGTATCTCGTTTTTGGCTGCACCATCTCTTGCCATCTATACTCGTATAACGAGTCACGGAATACCAAAAACATACGGGAAAGCATGTGGTTCTGTTGGGCCCCCCCTTCTGACCAGGGCCCATAGAATTGTCACAAATTCCTGAGTGTAAATTAGCTTAGCACTGTTAGTGATAACGACAATAAACAATAAAGGGAATAGTTTCTATGTTACCAAATGGTTTTGCTCCACAATGATTCCTTTTTAGGCCAGTTAATTCTCAGAGATCCCCAGATCCCTGCTTCATTTGAATGCTGCCCTCAGTACAGCGCTCATAAAGTGTTCATTTAAAGTCATTCATGGAAGTCATTCATTCTCTCTACATGCTCCTGTTACATTTCTTATCTTTCTAAGGTCTGATGAGAACAAATTACACAAGAGAGAACTTTGGAAAGTATCAGAATGGACAGTCAGGCTTGATCTGACTGTTTCTGAGCACAGAGAGTGACTCCCACTGGCACTGTGATTGTAACTGATGTTCACGATGTAATCTTTGGAGCTCTGATTTCCTGCAAATTGGCTGCTTTTACTAGAAAGGCCAAAATAAGTACAAATACAATGGCTGAACCTTTCCTCCACATTGTTTTTTCAGATGTGTAGTCTATAATTTAGAACTGTGATAAGGTTATGTAGGAAGAGTTGTACCGTAATTGATATTAGAAGAGTTCTCCTGTCACAGTGAAGGTCAGGATATTGTTGGGTTTTCAAAATAAAAGGGCAGGTTCTTAACCTCATCTCCTCATCACAGCATGGTGCTTCTAGGATGGAGTTAGTTTCTACATAGCACTGAGTTGTAAAACTCGATTTTGGCACTTTTGTGAGCCATGAAGTGATTAAAAACAAAGGCTGTTATAAAGTATTATTATAATAAGTATTATTATAATAAGTGCATCCCTCCTCCAATCTCATTATGGTCTTGAGTCAGTTTATCATATTTATTTTTATTTCATAATAATGACAAAAATCGTATTGATTCATATTCACACATAAGAAGACATATGTCTTCTTTGCAGTGGCAGTAAAGAGGAAATCATATGGAAATCAGGCTTCGTTAAAGACATACACACTCTCAGTGTCTCATTTGAAGTCAGTCATGACAAACAGTCAAACAGCGGACATGTTTCTGAAGTGTTTTACACACACATCAGATGCAGCATCCACTTTAGCCAGCGTTTCAATCCAAGAGCTTTATGAGTGGTGCACAGGATAATATTCCCACCTCACAGCTCCAGGGTTCCTGGTTCAATCCTGAGCTCAGGTTACAATCGATGTGCAGTTTCTGTGCATGTTCTCCCTGTCTGTGTGGGTTTTCCTTCATCAGTAGGCGGGCTGGCTACTGGAAACTGCCTTTAGGTGTGAATATGTGTGTGTGAATGTGTGCATGGTGCACTGCAGTGGACTGGTGTCCCATCCACTGTGACTCTGAACAGAGAAAAGGATTTACTGAAGATGAATGAATGAATGGATGGATGGATGGATTTAAAAGACAAGCTCAGGCACCCTGTTGTGTTTGTTTTATGCTCTGTCTCGATTTAAGTCCATAAGTCCACAAAATGTTTGTACAGTAGTGATACATATGGCTAAACAGAATAAACACAAATATGCAGTTTATTCACTGTCCCACTGTCTTGCCAAATTTTTAAGCAAACCATATTATAAATAAAATTATCCTTCTTGTTCCACAGAAACATTTGGGTGGTAGTTATTCGTTATAAATAGTAAGTGTGCTGTCGTGCCGTTCTACAGATTCTGCAGTGCCATGTGGATTGGACAGACATATCTAGTGAGATTTAATCCAGATCCAGTGTAAAATTGTTGGGCAATAGTGTACTATGGGATGATTCAATATTTGCTTTGCAAGTTGGGCATTGTGTTTGATATCTGTGACCTAACAGGTGAGAACACCTTTTCAGACTCACCACTGGCCTCTCCACACACACGGAAATATCTGGGCTATCTTCCTTTAGTCTCAGTGCTGCATCTGCAGTACTTACTTGCTGATAGCAGGACTCTTAGTTTTAGAAGTATCAGCATTGCAGTTTCTTATTGTTTAGCCAACACAGCATGTAAGCTGTCATTTTTTTTTTGCTTCAGTAGTGATTGGCTGATTAATGTATATCCACATCACTCTGTTTACTAGTATTCAGGCCAACATCTTCATGCATGGGTTGCTATGGAGGCTCAAGGCAGGGTCCGTTGAAGATATCCAACCTTTATCAAACAAGCAGCCAGTCACCGTCATCAAACACAAGCAATATTTTGATTTCCGTCACTGATAGGCTTCTTCTAGAAATGACATTTACAACACAAATCAAGGGCAGTTGCTGGGTGTATCAGAGAAGCGACAAGAACAATTATGTCTTGTAAGCAAGTTAATTAAAACATCTGCTTTCAAGAAAGATTCTGAATTTGATTTCAGTCTTTAGAAAAAAAGAGGAAGGAAAGACAGTTTTTTTCTCTCACTTCCTTTAAAAATGCAATTTAATATGTGCCAGTTTTTACCAGTCTTCATTCCTGACAGCTGCATCTTGGCTTGTGTTGGGAAAGATAAGCGTATGCTCTTTTTCCCATTAGATATATTATCTGATAGGAGGAGTAAAAACAGATAAAGTGAACGTAGAAGGACTGTGGCCACTAACAAGCTTGCAAAATGGGACAGGAATAGGCAGGAAGCGTAGCGTGTACTTCATGCTTTACTATAATAATATTATGTTATTGTTTTTACATTTAAATAGCTATAGACAAGAATGGAATAAAAGCAAAAATCTAAAGAACCCAGAGGCAAATACACGAAACATGAAGAAGTTTTTAAAATGTGAGTTCAGACGTGTTGTGTTTTTGTTCATTTGTGAAGCATGCAGTATGGACTACATGCTTTAGGACATGTTTGCATTACTCAGCATTACAGACTATTGCAATTCCATGCTTGCTTCTGCCTTTTTGTTGACAGCTGAAATTTACAAGTCATTGGTGCAGTTAGGAGGCCAGTCATTTTTAACTTTCAAATGAAACCGCACCCTCTAAAGCATACACTGTTTGCCTTAGCAAAATCAGCACAGGTCATGTGGACATGCTGTTGTTTTGGCAGTTTGTGTTTGAGGCTTTATGGTGAAGACGTAGACTAAGATGCTTCATAGATTTTGTTTTACAGTGTTATTATGCATTTATGCAACACATAAAGATTTATAGTGTCAGTATCTATTTTTTTATTTTGTGTTTTTCTGGACCCAATACATTCAACTGAAATTTGACTGAACCCGCTCTGTTAATGATTAACTAATCTTACTGGGTAACTGTTTGCGTTTTTGGTGTAACGAGTATTGAGTATTATTGACTAAGAATTAATCTTTCAATAATTAGGTACTAATAATTATAATTAGGAAACTATTAGTGCTATTTATTATGATAATGTAAAGCAAGACAGTCAATACAACATAAATATTAATGTGCAACCATACAGTGTACTAGTTCACCAGATTTATAAATGACTCCCAATTTTTAAAAATGTTTCCTCTTTTTGGAGATTATAGAAAATAGAAAACTCTATATACAAGTAGAAAACTCTATATGTGTTTTCTCTATAGAGAAAACTCTGTATACGAGTAGAAAACTCGTATGTGTTTTCTCTATAGAGAAAACTCTGTATACGAGTAGAAAACTTGTATGTGTTTATTTTGAAGGTTATGCACATTTTAGCAAATTCATCAAAGAATCAAAGCTTATTATTCAGTTACTCATCTTAAAGCATATTATTCAGTAACTAGTGTGAATGATTCAGTAACTTAGAGTGAAATGAATAGGAAAGTTATGTAGTTAAAATAATGAGGAAATTAACTGTGAACCTGCTGAATATTAACCCCTTTTCTGTTTAGTTTTGAAGTGTTTAATATTAGCTTTTACACTTAAGTGAAAATTAAGTGACATGTTTTAACATATATGAAAAGAATTTCATATGCAATGGTAAAACGACAAGCTTTATTTGGCATTGCTATACTTATTTTAAAAGCTTGTTAAGAATGTGAACTCTAAACATGAATATGTGTGTGACAGCCTCTTATATGCCTTAGATCCAGCCCTTAGACAGTTCAATATCACTGAATGCATCACACTGAATATTTTTCTTGGTTGATAATTGTCATTCTGTCTCATTGTGTCTGTGGCCGTAAGGGAGCAGCTGGTGCAGACTTGTTTCCTTTTGAGGAGGCCAAATGCTGGGAAATAGGACAAGAGTGAGAGAGATAGAGAGAAAGAGACTCAGGTCTGGCAGTGCTGCTTTGCCCCACCACTGCGTTCAAACGCATATCCGCTCTGACTGTTCCTCTGCCAATCAGCAGAGAGCTGAGACCTGAGGCTGTGCTAGAGAAGGATTTGAGTGCTTTGCTGTATTCCTAACAATTAATTTAACTCATCATGCCTTCCTGTGCCACGTGGCTCTTTCAGGTAATTCGTCAAATTTGATCCCATCACACTCATGCAGCTTTCATGCATGATGATAATGCATGTGCATAGTGCTCTTGTGCTGTTCATGGTCACACCAGATCACAGTGTATACCAGTGAAGTGTGAACCTGTGAATATACAGCTTATAGGGCCGGGCCTATTTTAGCTTTTGGGTTGCGAGCAGCATATATTAGTTGGTGTGTCTGAATAGGCGTCAGCCAGGCTCATGCACGTGTCTGATGCTGCAGCGTCGGTGTGAGGAGCTGTCAGGAAGCCCAGGGATCAGCTGGCCCAGCAAACACACCCAGCAGTGTGTGACTGGCTTCTGCCAGCACTGACACGCAAACACACCAGCTCACAGGATTAACGTGTCTTGCACAGACATCAGCTGGAGTTGAATCTGTGTCATTGCTGCAGCATGATTGTGCATGATATCATTAACCAGAAGTCCACTTTGACGGTCATTGTTGCTAGCAAGTGTTTAAAATTCACCAGTGGTGGTAAATCATCCAGATTGTTTACTCATGTAAAAGTGTAATTACTCATCTAAATAAATTATCTGATTAAAGTTAAAAGCAGAAGAGTATAAACTCTTAAATTTACTTGAAGTTAAAAAAATCAAAGTACAAGAAAGTTCACAAAAGAAAAAGACTTCTGCCTCAGATCACACTGATTTTAGACAGTGATTGTAAATTAGTGCCTCTTTCAGCAAGGAACCGTGGAACATGGGAAAATTTTACCTTAGTCTCAGATGTTAGCTAGCCTGTTAATGACACAACGCTGACGATACAAACTAGTTGAATGATAATAGCTAGCAGTCGCAATACAAACCACCCTGATAAAGTGTACAGAATGTATGTAATAACAGATTACAGTGATAGATATTATTCTTGCTGTCACATGGTAAAGATTAGGTTTGATAGGAATTTAGATTAATTACCTGAAGCTGCCTTTAGCATCTGATGCCAAAGTCACCTTCCCTGCTGAAAAATCCAGGTTGGTCTGACAAGCTACCAGCTTCCAAAACACAAACCGAGCAGCTCAAACTGGTAGACCATGTTTGCCAGACGGTGAAAGTAGGTAGAAAGGAAACATTTTCTGAATTGCAGCTCCTAATGCTACATCATAGACAGGTAATGTTTTAGAAAATAACACAACAGTAAGGCAAATAGAAATCTTGATCCATTATTGACCAGTTAGGTCAAGTAATAAGGATGCTGGGAAATAACTTACCAGCTGGCAAATCTGATCTACTGAGTTTTGGCAGCTGGTGGATGGTCAGACTAAACTAGATGTTTTTTCATCAGGATTATGCCTTAACAAATATATTACAATAGAGGAATGTAGTGATGCAGTGTTTGACAATAGAGTAGAATGTAAACGTCAAGGAAAAAAACCTAAAAAGTAAGGTACCAGAATTAAACATAGTAACAAAGTAATCAAGCAGTCATTTCTTATTATGTAGTGAAATTCGTGTATTCAGACCTAACTAATGTTGTCATATTTCACAACAAAGCTGTCAGTATGAAGCTCACATGTAGGACTTCTGTGTTAATCAGCAGGGTTTTTTTTTTTTTTTTGCCTTATATGACACTTACCCATTAAGGTTCAGTGAACAGAGAAATGGATATCTGTAAGAATCAGATTGTGAACATAGTTAATACTCGCATTTTCTGAAGGTTAATGGCTGTTCCTTTGTATGGAAATCTCCCAAATGACATCATCACACTGGACTGCTGTAGATCACGTAGATCCGTTACACAGAGGACAGAGAAAGAAACACATAACATATCCTCTTCCCACTGCTGCCTTCCGGCTCTTTGCATCACTCTGAACACACACACGCGCACACACACACACACACACGCACACACACTCCAGCAGCACAGGCCTGCCATTGTGGCTGTTGGAGGAGAGATGGGGAGTGAGTGATTGATTCCTGGGCTAAATAGGCTATGCTTTCTTACACACTGCATTGAAATTCAGTCATTGAATCTGCTTCTCTGAAGCAGGGGCCTTTAAAAACGTATTTCTCTCGCTTCTCTTGCTTTGTCTAACATTGTTATATTCCATTAATGTTCCCTTTGTGTCATCTTTATTTCTTAATATGTACACTGACAACAGTACAATTATATGGAGGAGACAAGTTGCAATAAGTGACTGTATAAGTACAGTGGCATTACAGAAAGTTAGGAAATTTAAAGTAGTTATACTTTTAAATGTGTTTAAATTAATGCTTGTATGGTTATATGTCCTTGTGTGCTACGTCTCCTGGAATATCTTCCAGCCTACGAATTAATGAACAAACATATTTGATGAAAAGCAGAGAAAATATTTAATATTTTGCTGATAAACTGCTAAAGGCTACATATATATATATATATATATATATATATATATATATATATATATATATATATATATATATATATTAGCACACCAATGTTGTGTGGTACATAATGTCATTTTTATGAATAGAACTTTTTCAGTGTATAACGTGATATCCCAAAAACCAGTCAATTTATCACTCCGTCCCTACTTTACATATTAATGCATTTTTAATTTTGGTGTAAAGATCACACTGTAAATAATACCATACTACTAACATTATACTACAGAACTGCAATTCTTTGCACATTATAAGTATTCTTGAAAGTGTTGATAGATTAGACGACAAGTGTTTTGCATGCCCACTGTGTTTTTACAAGACCAGTGTGTGTATGAGTATATGTGTGTATGTGTATGAGGTTATTGGGCTTGAAAAGGCTCACTTTCATCCCTGTGGGTCAGCTATATTTTTCACTCAGTCCTTAAGCATTTTAAGCCATTGTTATATTCCTAAATGTAGAGTCAAACATATTTTTTCTCTGTGATCAAACACATTCCTGCGAGTGCACTAAGGAGGAGGCCTGACCTGCACACTGTCAAGGGCATGAAGAGAAAAGCTAGAGGAAAACATTGTTTTTATGAACAGGTCTTCCCAGTACTGTGTTCGGAGGGAGTGTGAGCTCTGATGTTGACCGCTTGAGTGAGGGAGGTATTCTGTGTGTGATCAAACAGGGAAGGGGTACATCAGCATGCAAATAAAGTACATAGACTGTGTTGTGCTGTACATAGATCTTGAGCAGTGGGATTTTCCTTTGCCCTTATTCATGTCTTCAACAGAACACTGTGTTCTAGGATGAACCAAGCTGCCAGAGAATTTAGTTTATGCTAACCTTTCATGCATTGTACAGTCAGGTCCATAAGTATTTGGACAGTGACACAATTTTCATAATCTGTACACCACCACAATGGATTTGAAATGAAGCAATCAAGTGTAGACTTTCAGCTTTAATTCAGTGGGTTTTACAAAAATATTGCATTAACCATTTAGGAATTACAGCCATTTTTTACATAGTCCCTCCATTTTCACAGGCTCAAAAGTAATTGGACAATTGATTGATAAGTAGTTTAATGACCAGGTGTGGCTTGTTTAATCATTATCTCATGAAAAAAATTAAGGCGCCAAAAAGTCTGGAGTTGATTCCAAGCATTGAATTTGCATTTGGTAGCTGTTCATGGGAACTCTCAATATGCGGTCCAAAGAGCTGGCGATGCAAATGAAGGAGGCCATCATTAGGATGAAAAAACAAAACAGACCTATCAGAGAGATAGCAGAAACTTTAGGAGTTGCCAAAACAACAATTTGGTACATTCTTAAAAAGAAGGAATGCACTAGCGAGCTCAGCAACACCAAAAGGCCTGGGAGACCACAGAAAACAACTAAAGTGGATGATCGCAGAATTCTTTTTTTGGTGAAGAAAAACCCCTTCACAACATCTAGCTAAGTCAAGAACACTCTGGAGGAGGTATGCGTATCATTGTCAAAGTCTACAATCAAGAGATGCCTTCATGAATGTAAATAGAGATGGTTTACCTCAAGAGGCAAACCACTGGTAACCCTCAAGAACAGAAAGGCCAGATTAGACTTTGCTTTAAAAAAAAACAAAAAACAAAAAAAAACCTAAAAAAAGTCTGCTTTTCACTTACTGAAGACAAAACTGATGGCAGAAAGACCCACACACAAGCAGCAACTGAAGGCAGCTGTAGTAAAGGCCTGGAGTAAAGGCCTCCAAGTATTAAAAATAATCCTAATATTTATGATTATGTTAGTTTGTCCAATTAATTTTGAGCCTCTGAAAATGGAGGGACTATGTAAAAAATGGCTGTAATTCCTAAATGGTTAATGCAATGTTTTTATTAAACTCCTTGAATTAAAGCTGAAAGTCTATACTTGATTGCTTCATTTCAAATCCATTGTGATGGTGTACAGAGGCAAAAATTACGAAAATTGTGTCACTGTCCAAATACTTATGGACCTGACTGTATGTCTGAATAGCCATAAAGATTCCTTATTATTGTTTCTATAGTAGCAACCCATTCACAGGGACTTGTATGAAGCACACTCCACACAATCTAAACCTAATAATAAATGGATGAATAAATGTTCATCCACGTATAATTGTTGATATGGCATACAATTAGAGGAGACGGAAAGAGTCAACACTGTCAGTGCTTTGTAACAGGTAGGGCTGTTTAAGGCCTTTAAGTTTAATGACGGAGGACGGAAGCAGCATTTTATCTGTCCTATTATGTTCAAGAGAAAGTAAGGGAATAAATGATTATAACTGTTATAAGTGACTACTGGAACTACCTCAAATGACTACATGAACTGCAGCAGACGCTCTTGTTTCATAGCATTAAATGTAACTTAAAAACTGATAAAAGGTATGACGTTTCATGTAACTATAACTGCATATGATCATTTATTTATAATGTAGATTTTATCATGCATTATGAATACAGAATTCTTAGAGGAAGCATTACTGATAATCTATAAAAAAATTTCATTGGCAAGTGCTTGTTTTTCAGCCCAGTAGTCATCTAATTTTGCCTCTTACCTCCTCAGTCATGTAACACACATCCTAAATAAGATCACAGTCTCTCTCTCTCACTCTCTCTCTCTCTCTCTCTCTCTCTCTGTCTACACCACATGAAAATGCACATGCCACTGGTTGGGAAGTGTGCAAGTGGATAATGTGTCGATACCGTAAGTCTGGTGATGAGATTAGCCATTACAGTAAAAGCTCTGACTGTTCAGCCCCTGACTGTCAGTTTAAAACCTGACCATCTGAAACCATCAGTCAAAACTGTTTATCAATTTACAAACCTTGCTGTCGTATAATATCTGGTATATTTTGTCTTGGTTGTCTGTTCGGACGCTATGACACAGCCGTCCTGCCATGCTTTAGTACAAGCAGAAAGGAGTTACGTATTAACAGTATTTTATGTCTCTGTGCTGAAGAATGTCAGAGAGATGGCATACCATATTCATGGTTTTTGTTAATATTATATGAGTAGTCATCTGTACATATAACAAAAAACAGCAAAAATGTGTTTGTTTTATTATTATTAACAAATGCATATGGTACACAGTTTAGAGATTCATTTTGTAAGAATCAGAGCACTTTTGTATAGCACTTTTAAATTTACTTCTTTAGTGGCTGGAAAAATGATTGCACACTGAGGTTTTCATCTATACATGTCTATTAAAATGAAAATGAAACTGTGCTCACACTGTAAGTGTTTGTGCTGTGATCAAATTGGATTTATTTGACATTTCCACTCCTGTTAATGAGGTTTGCAGAATTCAGTCAAACATTAACAAATGGAGTCATTATGCCATCAGGATTATTACACTGTGTTTTCGAGGCTGTCTGAAATGCTGGCACTGATCTGAGCTTGGTGAAGGGGGATGATGCAGCATAGTGACCATTCCATCTGGTGAGCTTGGCATGCAGTTGGTATCCGGTTCTGCGCCTGGTGCGGCTCTGCCTACTCTCCTATCAGCTACCACACAGCCTGGGCGCCTTGTGTAACACATTTAAGACACAAAATAAGATGGAGAAGGATGATAGGTTTAGGTGTTCTTTCAGCCATTACAGGTTTGTGTGTATGGCCAACACAGTAATGTGTGTGCTTTTCAACCATGCGTGTTAAATATAATCAAACAATAAGAATATAATTCGAATAGAATAAAATAGAATATATATATATTGTTTCTGATGAATGCTTTCTGGAAATGCGTAAATAGCTTAGAGTATCAAATTTCACCAACAAAAGAGCATCTGTATTGGGGAAAAAGTATGTTTGTTTGGTGTGAGTCGACAAATTGTGAGGCTGCAGCGTGCAGCTGCGTCATGGAGCATTATTACTCTGCAGAAGCCAGGCAGGTGCAGGAGCAGTGGCAACACCATACCAGTTACACTACTGTGATCCGACCCCATGGGCCTATGATCCTGCAAGATGGAATCCTTTGCAACCCACTTCCTAATCCTTTGCAGCCCATTCCCAAACTGACATACTGTTCATTATAAGATGGTAGTGAGAGCATTTACAATTAATTAATTAAAATATATATATATATATATATATATATATATATATATATATATATATATATATATATATATTTGTGTGTGTGTGTGTGTGTGTGTGTGTATAAATTATTTCTATATAGCTCTGACAGTAGTGCCAGTAGCAAGCAAATCTAATAATATGCTTGTTTGAATGTGTTGTATGGTGAAAGCTTTAATGGACATGTGAGGAAGTGTTTCTTTAACATTTTTGGAAGGAGTCTCCAGTGTCAACTCTTTATAACAGTCAGAGGTATAGCTGTAACCTTAGGTTTTCCTACACTCGAACGTCTTCAGGACAGAGGGTTCTGCACATTGCAGTTTCACAAAGCTGCAATTTTTTGTCTTAGTAACTTCAACACCCAGAAGGAGGCAGTGAACATACTTTGAAACCTGTATTTTAAGAAAACATAAATATATTTCTCCCAAATGATGTATAACTTTCAAAATTTGCCTAGGTTTTCTGCAAAGATCCCATTAGGTACATAAGGAGGTGGTTTAACAAAGGTTGATGTAAAGATAATCATATTTTTCTTCATCATATTATTATTTTTTTATTTATTACATGTCAAGTTGTGTGTGTTTATTACATGTCAAATTTAAATGCATTTTTTCTACTTTTACACTTTTGGAGGCAACCGGATTTTAAATTGCTATGAGTTCACTTCTGATTTAGATATGCAAAAGAGAAGCATATTTCAGTTCAGGAAAACCTGTAGTTTTATGTAGAATATGTAGTAGAAAATGGCAGAATTTCAAGATGTGAAGGGTTTCCCCATGCCACCACACACAGTGTATAATTAATAAATTATATAAGTACATTGCTGAATGATATTTGAGAAGATGTCCGTCTTTGCACTTGTCTGTGCATGGCTTGATGTCAGTTATTAAAATGTCAATCCTGCTATGGCTTACCTTTTAGCTATTTGAAGACTCGATCAGGTGAATATAAAGATATTGTTGTGTCTAAATTTCGACTGATGTTTATTTTTATTTCTGTAATTGCGATTAGCTATATATATAAAACTGGTGAGTTATGTCTTCTGCAATGTGAAAAGCTGAAAAATATCATTAATCCGTTGCCTCAGAACTACAGACATGCAGTAGAGAAGGCTGACTGTGACATTTAAGCAACTGAGGTGAAAGGAACCTGAGGCCAGAAAGTAAAGGGCAGCAAAGCGTTGACAATGCCAGGATTTCTCCTTTTGATTTGGGACTTCACGACATTTTTAAAATTAATACATGTTTATTCATAATTAATTCATATTATTGTAGAATTTATTTATTTATTTCGGTCAAAGAAAATAAGTTAATACAAATTTGAAAATATTTTTCTGAAATAGCACCAGTTTGTAATGGGTGTTAAGTAGTGAATGCAAAGTCAGTACTGACTATTAGCTGTGATAAATTAAAATGGGTGCTAATGGGTGATATTGTGCGTACTGAATAGGGGAACTTCCTTAAAAGCAGATCAGATGAAAGTGTAAAACACTAGTGACTGCCTCTTTGAGGCACTAAAAGTCCTTTTTGCGTCTGTTAAATAAATCTCAGCCAATAGGTTTTAATGCAAAAAGAGGGTCTGGGATGGTGCAGAAGCGTTAGTAAATCTGTCCCATACTTTGCTAGCTGAATATTCTGATTTTCTGGGAGCAGATGGCTCATCAGCAGCACCTTCTCCAAATTCCTCACACGATGCAAAATCACAACCCTTAAAAAGCAGCCATTCATCTCTGCAGCACAGAGCTGCTAGACTGTTCACCATGATGTCAGTCTAAATGGGGATTGAAGTCACAGGATCTCAGGAGTGACAACAACAGGCGTTTTTCTACATCTCACCATTATATGAAACTTTTTGTGCACTTTTCAGGAAACCAGAAACAGGAAAGCTTCTGTTTACTCACTTTCTTGTCCTAATCAAGCAATTTGATTATACTCATAGTCAGGATTAACGTGTATCAGGGTTACACGTAAACATACACACACCCACACACACCCTTGACAAGCAGTAGCTATTTCGTTCAAGCCTCTTTCTAATTGCAAAGAAATAGCAGGGCTTCTTACAGCTTTCCTCTTGTACCTTCTGATTGGGGTGTGTCATACACCGGTGATTATATGTACAAATCAAGTGCTTGTAATCAGCTTTGCCAGTTTTTATCATTATGTAAGAATTTCACATGCAAGTGTTGCAGAGGGGGATCCGTGGAAGTGTAACATACAGTCCCCTCACAGCTGGTTGCGTTTTTATTAGGGCTAAAATCTAATATCAATAAAAAAGCTTGACTATGAAACTATGAAAGCTATGAAACTATTAGGATTGAGCAGTGTATTATATCACAAGGTCTCATCAATGGCATATGAAAATTGTGTGGTCTGCTGTGCTTAGTCTATGTACAATTAGATTCTCCTCCATAGGCATTTTGGGCAAAAAAAGATGATAGAGTAAATAATTCATCTTGTTCTCATTCATTAAAAATGCAGTTTCACATGCACCTTCTCAATCACTTCTCAACACTTTTTACAGATGTGCTGGTGGAAAGGGCTGAAACATATCAGCCCAAATATAGATAAAAACTATGCATGTTGTGTAATCACCTACCACAACTGATGGGCTGCAGATAAATCAGCTCCAGAATCACTTCTTCATACCATTCAGTGTATTTTAACACTGCTGCTGGTTCCATAAAAGTCCAACAAATGGACATGTGTTAACAGCAAATAATCTGATGTGGATTCTAAGAATCTTATAACCTTTTTAAAATGTTTTTTTTTTTTTAATTTTTGTGTTAACTATGTTTAACAGTTTACAGCACTGAGAGTGCCCTTATGTAAGACAATTAGTAGAGTCACAGGACATGCTGAGTTACAAGCAGGTTTGTGTGTGTACATGTGTGTGTTTCAACTATGACACAGACTCACTTCCTCCAGAGGTGTGCTTCTGAATATAAACCAGGCCATGTCCTTCTGTGCGTGATGAAATTGTTCCAGTGGAGAGTCTCATCAAACATGCTGTTACATCCACCCTCACACCGACTTGTGCAGTCGTTTTATTAACCCTAATCCTCCATAACCTACTCATGTTCTCTTACTCATGTTACCCTAGCCTCATAGCCCATGACTAAAGTGGTGTGTATGGGCTGTTTTCTACAGGATGGAGTGCTGTGGTTGCTTGAGGAGTGTAGAAGAGGTCGATGGTGCTATGTGTGCACCTCGCTACCCAAGCTCAGCCCTCCCACGCTTTTACACTTTCAGACTGTTTATGGCTATGTCAGCAAAACCACACTGTCAAGACACGGTATATGCTCTACAGTACATTAGAGGGGTCACACGTGCTCATTGCATGATGAATCTGTATGTCTGGGCACAACTTTGAACTACAGTTTTAAGTTTCAGCTACAAATACTACTTTCTAACACTAAATGTCTTCAGATGAGACAGATAAGAAAATGTCATAGCTGTACTGGTTGATAGTAATGCACTCACTTAAGCCTTCTCAAAGGAATTCTATTACTATCCCACCAATTAGCACTGTGTTGGTATATAAATAACACAACCAGAAATTCTTCTCTGAAAAGACAAATTGTACAGATTTACAGCTTTATTTCCCTTAAATATTCACATACACTACTGGTTTATCCAAGAATGCACATGTATTCTTGGAAAGAAGTAAACTGCTAAGTAAACACTCCCACCATTGGTTTTCCCGTGCCATACCATGCACTGTTGATAGGTTATATGATGCTGATACAGCACACTTGGCTGGCAGATTTAGACCCTGATTTGGAATCAAATCTGACTCAAGGCCTTGTGCCCAAAAGACACTTGTCTCAAACACTTTACTGTTGACTAATAAATAATATAAGAAGCAGATTCTGAGTTAAGGACTTGATGACAAAAAATGGTTCAGCTGAAATAATTGATTCGGGAGCCCACAGAACTCAGAGGCCCATGTCGTCTTCGGAAGAACGCGAGGATGCTCTGCCTACTGACAGTGACCTAGTAGTTGGATTACTATGTACAAATCCAGCCTCAATCCAGCAAAATCTGAAAATAGGTCTAAGGCGGTCCCTTCTATCTTACGGGCTCTACTGACATGTTCTAGTCTAGCTGTGGTAGCCATTTTTAAAATGTTGGCAGGCCAAGTAGGAGTGATTGTTGCTAGGCAACCCACCACACCAATTGTGCTCTTTTGCACTATGCTGTTTGCAGCAGAATTCATTATACTACAGTGCAAGTATTTTATTGATAGCTTTATAGGGGGATTTGGACAGACAGCTCATCTGCACCCAAACTCCATGGAGTGTGCTTTAGATAAAATGATGGATCATGAGCAGCTCATGCTTGGCATCATACCTGCCACTGATACCTGTATTGCATCATGAAGCACCATGTTACTAGATGTATGCTGGCCAAGTGCTGAATGCAGATGCTGATCTTATGGGAGTTGGGAGAACTTATGATATAAAACAATATGTAATGCATTTGCAATATATTTTACTGACAGCATTTTAACACTCCACTCTATAAAAGTTGATCACTTGTAAGAAAGCTGATAGACAAGAGGTGGTTGCTCCTAGAGGTGGAACACCTAGGCCAGCATAGATGGCATCTCTCTGTTAACCTAGGTTATGCATGGCATCAAATGTTGTTAGCACAGTCTACTCTGTCGTAATTGTGCAGATCAATTCTGTGTTTAATCTGCCCTGTGTACTGGGGTGTGACCGGGGTCACTATATGGGTATGAATGTATTGTAACTAGTATGGGTGTAATGATATATTGTGACATGTTGGAATCATGGAAATCAGCCTTCTATTAATTATGCATCTAATGCAATTGCACAGTTTGAACACCAGAGGTCCCAATTTGCACAACCTGTAGAGTTAAAATATATAGAGAGCACACTGGGCCCCATAGCTCCAGATCACGAGCATTATATGTTATACAGTTACACAACCACATTAAAACAGATAAAGAGCTCTTCAATAGCTTTCAAATGACATCAGCGCTGCACTGCTGCAATCTACGGTGCCCAAGAAAGAGGCTGCAGAACATGGGCATTTTAGCCAACTTTGGAGCTCTATTTTTGGGTAAAAAAGGCTGCCTCAGGTGCTGCTGAGGAGCTCATTACTTTTCAATCTATTGTTTCACTAGGTCAGAGCCTTTATTTATTCGGGCAAATTTTGGGGAGAATTTATACATTTATTTCTTTATATTTAAGATATGCTGAACCTGTAGTACATTTTGTTAACAATATTAAACCACTGTTTGTAGAAAGTTTTGATTTATTTAGTTTTATACAGACAAAAATGCACATCGTGTTGCATTGTTTATGATTCAGAAATAGAAAAGGAGTCTTTTCAGGCAGAATTTTTCTCCATTCAAATTTTGTTCAAAATATTCTAAGAATTGAATTGAATCAAATTGTGAAACCAGTATTGTGAATCTAATCAAATTGTGACCGGAGTGTATTGTTACACCCCTAGTTACTAGCAATCTGTGGAAATCACATCTATAATACAGATGCACCGGACAGGAAGCAGGGTGGAAAACACTGGAATATTCCTTTAACCAAGACATACCTGAGCTGGAGCTGGACTGCTTACCACTGACAGAACAGTGCATGATTCTTAATGTACCACACTTTTAGCACTTTGATCTGGCATGCTACAGTTCTCTGGGCTTTTTAGATATGATGAGACAACACACACATGTGCACGCGCACACACACACACACACACACACACACACACACACGCACACAGTTTCCCATTACAGGTATGCATGCCACCTTCAGTAGTGTCAGCAGAACTACTTAACCTGTGCTTATTATAGTCTCTTTAAACAGGTTGCTGATAAAGGGTGAGAATCTTACTCATTATTATTATTACTGTGTGTGTGTTTGTGTGTGCGGGTTTGTTTTAGCCCAAAGTGTTAAATCTACAGTAAAGGGCTAATGACATCTTGCTGTAACATATCAGCCGTTGAATTCTAGGTTTGTTTTTTTTTTCTAAGAAGAATTATTCAATGGCCTGTGTATACATGTTGCAAATTGCAAATCTATTCTGATTCTGATTGTTTATTGGAAGCAAATTGTTTCTCAGAGCTCTCACGGTTTCAGTTTTGCTTAGGTGTGATACCATATTTTTCCATCCCTGCCAGATGACTGACTTTATCAAAAAAAAAAAAAAAAACCTTTACACAACCTTTACAGAACGGAATAATGGATGTCGCTGATTTAATTTTAGCTGTGGAAATGTTGGTCATCAGTGAGAAAATATGCATATATATGGTGAATCACTATCTTAGACAACGCAGTTGACTTTAAATTTCTTTTACTTTTATGTTGGTGAAGCTGTTTCATATCCTGTGGAAAGTAATGGTGGGCAGTGAGCTCTATCACAGTGAAATGCTTGAGGTGTTTGGATCTTTATCTCCGTCACTGTTTGTACAACCTAATGTTGGCTGAAATTGCTCACATCCCTCTATCTCTGTGAGAGGACTTGTAAAAACCCTGGAAAGCTGCAGTCCAGATCCTTCAGGTAACCTTTTTGTGTTTTGTAGCTGCGTAGCTATGTAAAGGTGTGTCTGTGTAATTTTGTAAGTGTACGTATGTCTTCCTTGACCTTAAAGACCTGCTTCAGCTTTCCTCATCTTCTTGAATATTTTGATTAAAAAGGAGGGTTTGAGTTTGAAGAAAATAACTTATTAGAAAATAACTTATCAGAATTAGAATTAGAAGTACAAGTTAAAATAACTAATTAACCTGAGGATCATAAATTATGTGGTGGATTGATTTGAACATGTTACTGGTAATTGTGTTAACAGTAGTAGTTTTTAATTCTACAGTTATAAAGCAACACTATACCTTTCTAAACAACATCAACAACATACATAACAACTAATGTTTGCTAAAGTTCTCTGCACACATCCATGACATAATGAATCTACTTGCAAAAGCAAGTTCTGTATTGCAATAAATGTATGTGCAGAGGCATTTATGTATATTATGTGAAGTCTGTATATACCAGAGGTGTAGCTGGGGAAGGGGAGGGGGGAGGTAGATTTTGGGTTTGAACCCAGGTTTGAAATATTTTCCACTTCCAAATGCTTATTCCTGGATGGTTAACATAACACACATACAGAGCAACTGATTATATACACGTTTAACATCATTTAATATCATTATCATTTGATTAATTTATAACATCATTATAATGCAATTACAATGTGCCACTGGTCTTTACTAGAACTGCACAATTCTTGATGAAATAGGAATGGGATCACGACTTTCACTCATGATTCTTTGACCAATTTTATACGGAACAATATGTATACTCATTTATTTCTTACATTATTATAGCAGATTGTTGTAGCTATCTTTTCCTAGTGGATTTTTGTGAATGGCAGCTTGTCTGTATTTTGAAGTACTGATTTACTGGGATCTTTTTACTGCAATGGGCTAAATCCTGAGTAAAAATAACAGCTATTTACTATAAAACTCATATCATATTAGCATTAACAATTAATGAAATAACAACTCATACGCCATACGTTGGCGAAAACTCATCATGATAAACGTGCTCTATGCCTAATTCGTCATTGGCAAGTTTCGAATGAGACAGCTCATGAAGCCATGACTCACTCTCCCCTTTTGTTCATTTCATATATATATATAGCCATGTTTGTTTAGTAATTGGAAATGTAATATTCAGTACATAATATTAAACATTTGTTTAGGACAAATTTGTTCCTTCTCACCCCAAGTGGGTATTAGGGTCATTTTAAAATGAACTGTCAGCGTAGCCTCCCCTTTTTCTTCTGTAGACCTGCTGTACTTAAGATACACGCATAGGGACTTCTGTGGTACAACATCTGTTGTCACTGGTTGCAGTGAGTAAGAAGGAATAATGGCACTCTGTTTTATGCAATGGTTGCACGAGTTCAAATGCTGCAGAATCAACTGTTCTTAAATTGAATTACACTGAGCAACGAGTCAATATCGCAGAATTGTATTTATGTACTCACTTTCTGCCCTCTTGTAGAAGAACCTCTCTGAACTATTTTTGTCACAAGACAGTACCTTAAAGCACATTATTCCATAAGGTAATGCATTAAATTCATCTTAGTCAATATTAGTTTCTGTTAGAACAGAGTTTTCTTTACCATTTACGTCAGTATTATTGTTGTGTGATGTCTTTTGCTAACGTCCTTGATGAATCATCCATTAATCTAATACTGCTAGCAAAGACAATATCATTAGAGAATGTTTTGTACTGAGGAAACTGCATTGAATGCACAGAGAAAATGAAAATGCCTGTCTTTCCTTGCCTCTTTGTCCTACTGTTAGTGCCTGCGAGGACAGCAAAACTTACTACTGGTGCTTCCGTTAAGATTATTAAAAGCAGTTTATTGTTATTTTTGTATCTAATAGTGGTACATACTCTCTCATTCAGAATTGCCACATTACCCATGTGGTTTGACTTTGCCTTGCTTCTTAATAAATCCATAATGAGGTACACTATATGGCCAAACGTTTGTGGACACCTGACCATCACATCCATATGTGTTTCTTCCCCAAACTGTTGGGGAAGTTGTTGGGTATGCTGTAGAATTACAAATTTCCTTCACTGGAACTAAGGGGCCTAAACTTATTCCAGCACGACAATGCCTTGTGCACATAGTGAGGTCCATGAAGACATGGTGTTCCAAGGTTGGTGTGGAAGAACTCAAGTGGCCTGTTCCGAGCCCTGACCTCAACCCCACTGAACACCTTTGGGATGAATTAAAATGCTGGCTAAAATCCTGAGCCTCATAATACCAATGACCATTAACATTGCATGAAAAAAACAAACAAAAAATATGGTCCACCCTATCGCTGAGAGATTGCAAGTTTGAATCCAAACAATAGCACAGCCATCCATGGCATTGGCACAGTTCTCTGGGTGGGTAGGTGGCATTAATATCTCCCTGTCACTTAGAGTGGCACCAATCGTGGGTGTCTGTGAGCTCATGTATGCAGAAGAGGGCAGATAGTGCTCTCCTCCAAGCACGTTGAGCTCCCCTTCTGTATGTCTCAGAGGAAGCATGAGGAAGCATGGCCCTTAAACTGCTGGTAGATTTTGTGCAATAAGGGAGAGCAAGGAATTGGCAATTACCAAATTGGGAAAAAGTGTGTTTTAAAAAAATACATAAAAAAGGCAACTTATACCAGTGAGTTTGAGAATGCTTAGCTAGCTCTGATTTCATAAAAAAAGAAAAAAGATTCTTGCACAATATGACAAACAGTTTCTTTTCTCTTGATTGTGCAGACTGAAATTGGAGTCCATCAAATTCAGCCCAAAAGGCTGAAATCTTTAGTGGTAGCTTACACGAGCGAGCGAGCAAGCTTAACCTTGACAGAATTTTAAGCCATAAAATGTGTGCACAGTTACAATTTTACAAGTATGGTAAAAATAATTATTCTATAAATTTCAAACCCGTCCTGATGTGCAGCTTCCAGCATCTGCATTCTTTTTCTAAGTTTGGAACTGGATAGCAGTTAACTTAGTAGCTAATGCGTTTGCACCATCTGTAATTCATCCCCAAGGCTTTGTGTGTATCATCAGGTGTATAGTATGAAACAAGAGTGGAGTTAAATATTCTGAAAGTTTCTGGAAGTTTAGTCTAATATAGTGGTGCTTGAAGTGGGGTCTGTGAAGAATAACCAGGGTGTCCATGATTTTTGTTACAGCAGTAGAAACCACAACACTCCAGCTATTTGATGGAACATTACCGTTTGCATTATAAAGAGCATATTGTTTGGTGGATTATGTTAACAAAATAAATATGTACTGATGGGTTCGTGCAATTTATTTTACAGCTAAAGGGATACCTGGTTGCAAAATGTTAGAGTAGATACAAGATGGTTTGTCTTGTGTTTAAACACTCGGATCCGGGCACCAGCTGTGCTCAGCCATCCTGAACAGGGCTGCCTAAAGTAGCTAGAGCTTTTCTTAAACAACTTGTCGGGGTTATGGGGCCTACAGTGGAACTGCCCGTAGTAGACTAAAACACATGGAATGTGTGGGGACTCTCTGTGTATTTAGCTTCGTATTATATGTGCCCTGGAGGGCTGTTTTCGTCAGCACTTTGCATGGTTATGACACTGACTCTGAGGCAGATAGAAAATATTACTGTACCTCTGTGTGTAGACGTTGTAGTCAGAATTGTGGAAATTTGTTGCTCATTGCCATCAAAAGTTTCAATATTTATCAGTACTTGAGCTGTACGCATACCTGTCCTTCCATTTTTTAACCTTTTCCTCCTGTCAGTTTTTCTCCATGAGTGAACCTATTCATTCATTAAGGTTATCTCTCATGATCTATTTGTTATTTTTTATTTCTAAGCTCACCAACTAACAATAGCTTCTTAACCAGTGTTGATGCTGATTTGGGCTTTTTTCCCACCGCAGGGCAAATCTTCTTTATTTCTATGATCTAATTTTATATAGTTTGTATTTCAAATAACAAATCTGCTTTGTTTGTTCTGCCTGTAGTCGAGTTTAAAGGGTAGGCAAATTTTGGCTAGGTATCCAGATACCAACTTGAGCACTACTCCAGAGATTATGGTTTTTATAAAGGCTATTTGGCACAGACAACAGTGACAAAGACTGCAGAAGGTGTTGTATGCCATGTTCCTGGTAAGATCCTCTTCTGACCTGCCTTCATGCTGCCATATTGGTCTTATTGTAGATTTCTGACTTCTGATTTCTGACTTGTTCTTTTGCTGTTTTTGCTGGACATGTTGGATTGAAAAAAAAAATCGGATTAGAGCTGCCTATCACAGCATAGCCTTAGACACAACTAATATTTTGGATGTGTCTGTTTTTTTTATTTTTTAGAAATTTATGATGGTCTGCTTTTCTGACATTGGTCTTGAACTTCTTAAAATTCCATCCTCTTCATCCATTCTGTTATTCCTCATAAAACTATTATTCAGTGATTACTATGTCTTTTTCAGTCACTACTGTAAAATGGTAGTGACTAATCGAAAAGGTAGAAAAGATATATAGTTATGAGTCCTTGGAGTTTAATAGGTTAAAAGACACCAGAGTGAAATGCCGTGTAATATTCTAGAATTAACTTGAGACTGATTGCTAGCACTCTTGCATATGAACAATGATGCAGCAACACTCAGCTGGCAAAGACTAAGAAGATACTGAATCAGTCTAAACTTTTGTTTCATTTTAAATGCAGTGGCCTGGTGTACTGAGCCAAAACAGCAAAAATCTGTTGCGGTTCCATTCGCATATTGCACTGTTTGTACTTGTGTGTAAATTTAAAATAAATGTTCCTATTCCTCTTTCAGACAAGAATTCTGTTTACTAAGAAAAGCCAAGGCTTCTCTTATATGAGACATAAAGTCTAGCACTTACTATTCTGTGTTTCAGGGAGCTTTAAATGAAATATAAGCTTAAAGTTAGCATAGGAAACCATAATATCAATATTAGCCACTGACCTGACCCCATTTCATCACTCTACCTGCATGCTCATGTCTGTCATCTCTCAGAGCTAAATACAGGCTTACATCAGTGTGCAGTATCAAAAACACTCACTCTGTTTAGAGAGATTAGTGACCCTGAAAAGGTAATATTTAGCTTTAGCATTAATTCTACAGTAAACAATATCGCAAGAGCCTTTTTTTTTCTTTCTTTTTTTGGAGTGCCAGTATACGGCTTACTGGAAGAGGAATCTGTCTGCAGATGGTCTGGGGTTTATGTAGCTACTGTCTTTATATGGGTACATTTCAGCTCGGCGCCCTCATTCTGTTTGCAGCAGGTCAGTGGGATATTAGGTCGCGCTTGCATAATGGATGTAGACATTCTGGAATTATGGACTGCATTACTATGATTGATATGGCAACAATACGACTTTCCTTTTTCTTTTTCCCTGTATGTTTACTTATACTCTGACTGTTTTTCTCCCTCTGTGTAGGTCTGGCTGTGACCTGAAGGCTACCCTCTTGTAGAAGACATGGACTAAAGAAGAAGAGTGTGTGTGTGTGTGTGTGTGTGTGTGTGTGTGTGTGGGTGTGTGTGGGTGGGTGGGGTGTGGGAGAGTGTGTGTGAGTGAGTGTATGTGTGTGAGGAACAGCCTCTGGATATAACCATGGTGGTGAGGTGGCTGCTGAAGACGTCCCACTAAAAAAACCACAAACGAACTGAAAGTAAGACTGC
The DNA here is from genome assembly GCF_027358585.1 of Pangasianodon hypophthalmus. Classification (NCBI taxonomy): domain Eukaryota; kingdom Metazoa; phylum Chordata; class Actinopteri; order Siluriformes; family Pangasiidae; genus Pangasianodon; species Pangasianodon hypophthalmus. The sequence continues at coordinate 17,200,023 of NC_069718.1, read as the reverse complement.
AACCCTTTATCACCAGACACATAATATTTTGAATAATAGTATAGCGTAAACAGAAGTACGACATGAACAGTGTGTGAGTACTATATACATATGCAGTTGAATGTGAAAGTTTACGTACAGTTTTTTCGATGTACAAATGAGAACATATGAAGTTGCAGAATATTTTTTTTGCAACATAAAGGTTAATGACACAAAAAAGCAGTCATTTGTTGCATGTGTAAGTATTCACACCCCTGGGGAAATGTGTGGTAGTACTAACTACGGCTGCAATTACAGCAGCCTGACCACTTTTACTAAACCACTTTCCCAGTCCCTGCTAATGAAAAGCATCCCCACAACATGATGCTGTCTCCACCATGCTTCCTCCTGCGGGGATGGTGGTCTCATGGTGATGAGCAGTATAGGTCCTTGCTTAGCTCAATTTCTGTCTCATCAGAACAGAGAACCTTTTCCTTCTACTTCTACTTTATTATTATTTATCAGTAATAATAATTACATTATCAAGGTTATAACACAACAAAATGTGGAAATGGTGAAAAGGACAATACTTATGTAAGTCACTGTACCTTTAGGACTAAATGAAGAAGACAAATGTAATTTGTAACAACACAATGCTTGTAGTGTTTACTTGTTAGACAGAGACAAAAACTTAATTTGCTCTCAACTGTATACATTGTGTTATACTTTTATAAGCTATTTAGAACCTTATGGTTTCCTGATCTCAGCTGTGCTTCATAACTAGAATAAAAACAATTTGGTTTCATTATATTAAAAAACATCACACATACTTTCCAAGCACTTAGTTAGTGACATGGGCATATGCTAGGCTTCAATGCAAGACTGAATCCGGAAGATTTTCCTCATCATTATTTTTAATACTATAATAATTTATAAGTAAGTTTTCCTGTTAGGAATATTAGGTTGTTAATAACTTATTTGTGGCTTGGAGGCTTTTGCCCAACCTATTGTCCCAGAATTTCACCATAATGCCACTGAATGACTCATTTGACATCATTTGATGGGAAGCACAGACAACGGGGGTGAGGGCTAAGTCCTGTTCAACCTCAGAAATGTTTTATGTCAACATTAACCCCAGAGTTTATACCAGCAGTTTAAGCATGGGCTTGCCATGGCCTTTTACTTAATAGCCTGAGTGCTTTTCTGAACTCCTTTGCTTACATGCCATTGCACACACACGCAATGCAAATGGTGTTACAATTGTGGTAACTGGGTGAGTTAATCTCCTGCTAAAGTGCAGCACTGTCTGATTAATAATGTATAGGATAAGGAGAAGAAATATTATCATTTTGCGCAAGATAGCCACATCTTCATTTTCCATGTCCAACATTGCCTTGTAGGTGGTTGCTTTTTGTGGAGAGTGAAGCTTGAAACTTGAGTCCTCTGATTTTGATCTATAAACAGAAGTGTTATTTTATTAGCTCTGTTTGTGCATGGAAGAATGGATCAGGAAGGAACATGGATGGCAGACACCTAGTATTTGCCTTTAAAAGGAAAAATCGGAGAATTTCTATGCTGAGTAGGACTTTTGCAATGCCTGAATGCATAATAAATTTGATAAAACAGTTGTGTTTATAAGACATAATATTTTAACTACGTAGATGCTTTTTCTTCTGATCTAGCATTATTTCTCTAATTATGTTCCATGTCCTAATCCTATCCATAGGCTGGAACACAAAGCAGCATGTCTTCGATAAATACATTTAATGTCCCGTGTTCAGGATTGTGCAGTTTGGTGGGTACTATGCTCTAGGGAATAAAATGCACCCTCCACCCCTGAACTCATATATACACACTTTTATTACTCCTATCCTGATGTTGCCATATTGCTATTCATAATCTTACAGTCTGTTCAAAGTCTGTTTTTTTTTTTTGAAATGCAGTGCAAGGCATTCAGTGATCATACCTATCAAGTATTAGTAATGGTTCAGTTAACAGCAGCCTTCGAGCTGGATATTATTAGAGTATTTTGATTAAATGTCCATGAAAGGCCTGACTGGTACTAGGTATTAAGATGAAAAACAGTAATATATAAAAATACTATAATACAAATAATACTAATAATACTAATACTATAATAATAATAATACATGAAGTTACATGTGAAATACATGTGTATCATCACATTTTCATTATAGCTTGAATAATTATTTAAATAACATGTTAAAACTTCAAACCATAGTAAGAATAAGTGATTTCATTTACAGCCCAGAATCTGTTGCATTTTGTGGTAACACACAGAAGACTCTATGGCTTTAGACTCTATATAGGCTCTATATATAAATCAGCAATTACAGTGAAAATAAATCTGACTTCAGTAGTACTACTGTGGTCTTAAAAGTTTAGGTTTATAAAAATTTGATAGCAACTGCAAAGACCGTGCAAGCTGATTTAGTCTCAAACATGCTGTTATTGCAAACAAATAGTGTAGGCAAACTTTTTATTCATTTCAGTCATTTCCTCGATATCATTTCCTCCCCATGCTTTGTACATGACATCATTTACACACGTTGTCTTTGTAAATCACCTATGATACACCCACAAACTGCATGCCCGATTTCTCTGGTTGCACATGCACATTATTATTCGTTATTTGAGATCTTGGCAGATTAGGCTCTTTGAATTGCATAAGCATTCTAAATAAAGCATAAGCTATGCAAGGCATTAAAAAAGAATATTCTAAGTAATAGTTTTTAGGCTGGATAACTTGTGTGGTTCCTGGAGTTGTTTCCAGTCTACTTTTTTTAAGCATGGTACTACATTACAATCTAGTGTAAATGTGTATTTCAGTTTCCTACCTTGTTTCTCCAAACAACTGTCCAGTTATGAAGTATTTTACTGTCCTTTTCTTCTTAATACATGAGTAATTGTCAAAGTGTCCTGATGCTTACCATCTTTTTACACAAAAAATGGTGATCCACGACACACTTTCCTGCTTAATGTCTAGCATTACGCGGTGTTTAGGATATCTTTGTATTTACAATGTATTTTTACAATGTATTTATTTAGGTTGTCTTGGTACATACCATCTTGTTACCCAAAATAATTACCAAGTACTTTGGAGTCTGTACCACACATCTAACCAGGTAATATTTGGACCATAGGGGACTGTAAAAAGGAAAGATTACCCAAGCGGGTACACTGCCTTAGGGCAGTGTACAGATCTGTTCATGCTCCACTGATTGTATCATCCTCACTTCAGCATCAGTTCACATAGATATCACACATACATTAATCTTCAATGATGCTTACGATAAAAACATATAATTCTGAGATTTGTAGTGCTGAGCAGGGGACAGTTTTACTTTTTTGGGGTCTTTATAAACCTAGTAAAGGTCCCAGATCAACAGACCTAATCTGAAAGGCTTACTGTATAAACCCCCTGAAATGAGTCTTTCACATAATGCTCTGTATTATTTTGTTACACTGAATATACTGAATACACACATGCACACACACTCCTGCAGTCTGTTTGCCAGTATATTTGCTTATATATTATACCTGTGCTCTTATTTCCCAATGTAAAGCAATAGTGTGCGTTTATATATCCTGCTTTTAGCTCAGAGACCTAAAATTTTCGGTGTGTGTCACTGCCAAGGTCATGCCAAGGTCATGGGTCAAAATTGTGTAACCAGCTAACTGAAAAGTTTATGAAAAGTATATAATATTATAGAAAAAAGAGAAATGTCTGTAATATACAGTACACTTAGGCAAAGCTGAACTTTATGATCCAAACATTACATATACTTGTAGGTTTTGCTGCATGACAAAAGAGATAAGATTATAGAACGTCAATGTAACTATTAATGACAATTAGTCGTCTAAAAGCATGCTTGTTAGTAGGCTAGTATTGATGCACGTGTAGCCTGATAGTACATGCTGTTGTTTTAGTTGAACATGGCAAAAATATAAAGATAAAATTTTCAGTGATGTGGATAGACTTAGTCTAGTTAACATGATGGTCACTCCAATAACATTGTGATGTGTGCTTCCATAACATATCAAGCAAGCATCCACCCACACGTCTATCTACACTACATTCTATAGATATGTACTGTTGTATGCTATTTTTTATCAGTCAAACAAGGAAACATTGTTACCACTGAACTTTTCCTTGCAAGGGTTCAAGTATGACCAATAATTTCTTTAATGTTGCAGACACAGGTAACTGATTTCCTCTGTGCCTTCTCGTCTTTCTGCTCTTATGGCTATATTGCAGACAAGCAGCTTTGCTCCTTGAGCTTTCCAAAGGCATTATAAAATACAATTATTAGACATGCCAAAAAAGAGGGTACTTGTATAGTTGGAGGGCAAAAGGACAAGGAACCGAGCTTTCATAGGGGTATATCTGTTTATACGCCCGCCTGTGGCATTACCCTAAGTGGAAAAACTGTGTGTACATTCATCAATAGAAAGGGACCAGAGTAGGATCGTCACTGACCAAATATTATTTGGTTGGTGGACTATTCTCAGCACAGCATCAACACGGATGTGGTAATGTGTGTGTGGGTGTGTGTGTGTGTGACAAAGAGCATATGAGTGTATCAGGCACAGCAGCATTGTTGTAGGGTTTAAATGCTGTATACACTTACTGGCCACTTTACTACACCATGTTAGTTCATCATGTAGGTGTACAGTTAGAGACTATTCCTGTTTTTTCACTGTACAACTTGTGGCTGTTGTCTTTTATCACTGTCAGTGTTTGACCACAGGGCTGATGTTCGGTGGATATTTTTTTTGGTGAACTGTTTCTCAACCTAGTAGTGAAATTGAAGTATTTAAAAAGCCTAACAATGCTGCTCTTATACCATTGTCACACAGACCACCGTATTATTCTCAACAGTGTGCTGAAAGCGGTCCACCAAAATGCAAGTGGTAGTTGTTGTCCATTAATGGACAGGTAAGAGGGGGACTGATAAATTGAGCAACTAAGCAACAGATGGGCTATAGTTAGTAACTGTACCTATAGTGCATATGGTAGATTCTACCTATATGCTATTATGCTAGATTTGTCTGATATAGTGGCAACTGAGTGTGTGTGTGTGTGTGTGTGTGTGTGTGTGGTGTTTGTGGCCAGTGGAGCTGTTTCATCTCTGTGGGCACTGGGCAGTGTGTCTCACATTCCTCTCATTCTTATGTCACGCTCCATAAGTGATGGCAGGGTAGCCAGCTGGCTGACACACACACACACACGCACACACAGACAAAGGCCTCTGTTATTGTAGCACAGCCGTAGGTGTTGCCTCTCTGCCCAGGAAAGCTTGGTTTGGGCCGTTCTGACCTCACCAGAGCCGAACAGCGTGGCATTTCAGCAAGAGCAAACACAAGGACTTAAACTGAGTGTCCCAGTCGGAGTGGGCTGCTGCAGGATGGCACACACAGTGAGGATTGTTAGTGGAGGGAGTGATAATCAGAAAGTACTGTCCGCTGCTAAACTGGGAGCACAGACTGGAACATCACATCATCCTGCCTTCTGCCTTGCATTCCGACTCATTCACACTAGCGAGGGTGTGTGTGTGTGTGTGTGTTTGGGGTGTGTGGGGGGAAGGATGGCGGTAGGAGTGCTCGACATTCTGTATCTCCCACCTACCTTGCTGTGGTCATCTGAGGAATACTGTCACATCTGATATCACTTCCCAAACATTTTTCAGACACATCAGAGAATCCAGGACTATAATTAACCAGTCTCCAGTGCATGAAAAAAAGTAGAATGACATTTGTCACAAAGACAAAAGCATGAAGTAGCTAAGATATATCTTTTCTCTCTCTCTCTCTCTGTCTCTCTCTCTCTCTGTCTCCTGTAGATGAGAGCGTGAAGCTCTGGCTACCACGAAGGCCACTGCTGCAGGCTGGACAGCGCAGCCACATGATCACATGACTCTGGACATGGACGCGGTCCTGTCAGACTTTGTTCGGTCCACAGGGGCAGAACCTGGTCTGGCACGTGACCTGCTGGAGGGTAGGAGTTTTTATTTTAAATTGTACTGAAAAGGTGATTTCAAAATGGTTAACTCTTGGTTGGCTGATTGCAAATTTTTCCAATAAAGCAGAGATTTTCTCAGTACTGATTCTGGAGTGTTACAAATTAATTTAGTTTGTTATCTCACAAAATAGTAGGGGTGTAACGATCAGATGATTTGGCTAAAAGGCAACGATAGAAATTAGTCAAGGAAACCATCATAAATTGATTATTATTGATTATAATTCATTGTAAATTGATTATTATGTAAAAAAGTATACACGGCTAGTGTGTAAAAATAATCCTTATTTTTAAACTTAAGTGTAAATAGGCTAACAAGATGATTTGCCTGCAACTCTGATACTTAAAATAGTCCTTCTCTATGTCATGATCATTCGTGAATTAATAGTAAGATTAAGCCAGATACTGAACAAAAGTTTAAAAAATAGCCCCAAAAATAGGCTCAGTGTCCTGAATTGTAGCTTATGTTGGGGATTGCAATTTTAGCTAATGTTATAATAACAGGATTGCTTTCTGTTAAATATGTATCTTACTGAGAATTTAATGATGCAGACTGAAACTCAAATACAGTCATATTTCCCCTGTGTTGTCTCTGACCTTTTGTAATAGAACAAAACACTACAAAATAGTACAAGCATACAACTAGTAACAACATAGTGCAACCAAAATGGTGGTGAGAGATAGGAATAGGAAAGAATATATGAGAGCATTTCCAATTTGCATTTTAATGCACATTTATAGATCATTGCATGCCTCATTCTTTATGAGGGGAAATGTTTGAAGAAGTTGCTAGGCCATTTAAAGCAGTTTCTTGAGCATTAAAAGTAAAAGATTTTAGACAAGTTGCTTTTCAACATGCATTATTTTTAGTGCTTTAAAATTACATGTGAAAGGGCAAAAAACTGGAAAAACTGCAAATTGTAATGTAACATTAACTGACATTTGAGATTTGTCATTGTAGAATACTTCCTCACTGTTGTCTGCATACTGAAAAGCACCCAGTATGGCCTTTTGTGTGCTTTGGATGTAATTGTAGCAGTAATAAGTGCACTGTTTTATGCTCTACTCGGCTTTGTTCGGTTCCATAAATTGTGTCAGCAGTGGGCTACGACTGTGGAAAATAGTTTCCTTTGGCTAAGCTAACAATAATGAGCCATGTGATGCAGTGCAGGGCAGTGATGGATGGCTCTGTTTGCTCAGCTCCAGAGACTTCTCCAGTGCTCTCACTGACTTCAGGCCTCCATGTGTAGGGCTTCCAGACTCATCCACCAGTGTTGAATGTCTCCCGAGTGAATATTTCAGCTGCCATCCCATAGTGTCTGTGTGTTCTTTTGCATCTTTGTGCTCATAAATATGTAGTATAAACCCAAACTGCTGCCAAAGATGAATTTGAAAGGCTGATTGGAAAGGAAGAACTAGATTAATAATAATAATAATAATAATAAAAATAATAATAATCCACTAGTTTATGGTAGTACATCACATCGGTGGTTTGAAAATTGGGCCTGCACAGAGCATGATCCGGGTATCTTTGGCTCATTGGAAATATGTTGTTCACATACTGTGCATTAGGTCCTGCTTCTGAGTGGTGCTTAGCATAAGTACCATGCGTAGGATGCCATCTGCCATCGAAGGGACATGGTTTTATCAGAAATGGCTGAAACAGAAAGGCCTGTCATGTTTTCATTGCAATTGCTATTTGTTTCACAACCAGTTGTGGTATGTAAAAACTACAAACTGCTCCTTTAACATTCCTTACATGTGTAACCTTAAACATAAAGGATTTGTAGAACATATGATAATGTTTTATAAATTAACATATAGTTTATACACATTTCACCCCTGGACTGCTTGGGTTGTTGTGTTTTTTGACTCTGTCCGTGTGAACCAGTTTCTCCTGCGGTGTGGTAGACTGAAGCTTGGAGGAGTTCTCTGAAGTAATGCCATCTAATTGTGATCAGGGAGGTCCAGCCATGCATGGACACCGAGCTGATTTAACACTGCGTGTGATGGCTTTACGAGCCCGCTCCACCGGGAGACCGTTGTGCCTGTTCAGTGGAACTCATTCAGAAGTAGAGAGTTGCTGGCACTGGTGCAGAAAGCATGGACACAAAATCTGCACCCCTCCTAAAAAAGACAAGCATGAAAATAGAAGTACTGTTGATGGAAAAAGTGAAAGGGGAGGCAAGGCTCAGACTTTCTCCTGGTAAATTAGTGGAGATGAGAGACGGGTATGGTCTAGGGAATTAAGACTGACTGTGCTTGTCAGTCCATGTCTTATTCAACGCTTCCTCAACTGGTTCTGACAGTAGTCCTTTGATGTTCTGTCAGTGTTCTCTGAGAGTCCTTCATTCACCTTGCTTGACTTATCAGTGTTGAGTCAGCGTAAGAATATCAGGTCTATGGTTGTATTTTCCAGGCCTAGCTATCTGGAAGTGCAACTGGCTAGCAGCTACCATCGTCTTTACTTGCCACAGCAAGTCCACATCAGGCCGGTTTGAAGCTTTGCACCCAGACAGCCACTGATTGTACAACACTTAACTTTTTTGGTTGGATTTCCTGATCAACTGTAGACATTAATAGGACTGTGCAAGCAAGTAGGAAAGCAATCTCATCTTCTACTTACTCTATTGCCATCACAGTATAGGTTACAATATTGGAGATGTAATGCGATTGCTGTAAACCTAGAATGTTGGAATAGAGATAGGTGACATACACTCAACCTTTCAGTCCAGTCACATGCAACTGCTGTATGTTTTTCTCATATTTCTAATAGAGAAAGTGTTTGCTGGGATTATGTAATATGCTGAATAAGACAGGACTGAATGTGCTGCGTGTACTGTAGAGGGAACTTCCTTAGTCAGCTGTTTTTTTTTCATGTGACAACCTTTTCTTACCTTTTTTAAACACTCTCCCTGAAGCCTTGCCTTTTGCTACATCTGTCTCTCCCTCATGGGGTCTTCTTGTGCACTGATCTAAGTGTAGCCTTGAACATACCATAACAATAATGCGAGAGGTCACAGAACTGACCTGAGGTCAGGCCATAAGCACATACGTGTGTTCTTTCCTAAATCCCTCCAGGTAGAGCTGAGAGACTTTGGGCTGCTGTTGTGCCTGCCACTGTTTATGATTAGCAATTTGTTAATTGGCTTTTAATGAGCCTTACTGCTGACATTTCACAGTGAAAACAACTAAACAAATCAAATCCATGAATTAAAAAGGCTATGAAATCACACAAGGAGGTCAATAAACTTACCTGCAGTAATCTTATAAGATTTCAAACGAATAGTAGAGAACGAGTCTTAAAAGGCTAATAAATTAAATCCATATTATTCCATGCTTTGGTTAGATTGTTGTGGTCATTTCTATTCATGGTAGAATGATCATAATTTCCCATAATGCACTTATGCAAACTATCGTCCCCCACAAAACCAATAAGAGCTTCACTGGGATGAGCCACTTCCTGGAAACCATAATGCTGAAGTGTTGTTATTATCAAGCTTGTACCCTAGAGACCTCAGTGGAAAGAGAAAGAGGGCCATATACAATTCTTTGGCTGTGTTGTTGTATGCATATGAGTCAGAGCAGAGTGATAGTGAAGCACTGTGGAGAATAATGCCAGTGTAAAAAAGGAGTGCACAGACTGCATAGAGTGATCTTATTAGGCAAACGCTGGCAGAAAGCAAATAGCTCTACCTCTGTGGCCTACACCACCAGCTGTATCCTATACACACCCATAGTATATACATACAAAACATTCATACTGGGATTAAAACTGTTCAGCCCTGGTTAGGGAATTCACATATAGTTTATGTGGTCCTTTCAAGTGCATTATATACAAATGTGTGTGTGGGTGGGTGCTCAGGGTGGTCAAGCTGGGGGTTGAAGAAGGCTCTGCAGGTCTGTGGGTGTTGACTAGCAGCAGATGTATGCATGCTTAGCACTGATTACATTCGGGATCCCCCGTGGAGACACAATCAAGAGTGCTGAATGAAGTCACACTTCACTTCTCCTTGTAATCTCAAGGTCACCCGGAGCGGGTAGTGTCCTTCACTGGAGCTCTCATTCTGATTGGAGGTTTCACTCAGATAATACATAATCAATCTTGATTAGACTTCCAGAGCTCACTATGAATGAAACAGACAAGGTTAATACTGATCAGTATGTGCACCGTGCTGAGCTTTAGGGTTTGTAGTATTTAAGGTGAAAAATCTAGTCTCTGCTGTCGCTACATTTTAGCCGTTTTTGTCAGCATGAAGCATTGGTCTAGAATCAGTGCTTATTAAGGGAACTGTGAGTATGCAATCAGCTGAGGCCAGTCTCCCCACACTGTGCTGTCAGATGCCTCATGGAGTGTGTGGAACAGAGACTCACATCACATAGCTGCCTCTGTATGTCCACTAACCATATCAGAAAATTCTGCCTCAGCCCACAGCGTCAGCCATTAGGTCTCTTGTCTTTTGTTGTTGATTGTTTGTGTGTCACTCTGCAAGGCTATTCCTGCTGGCCGAGCCTGCAGACTCTCAGAGACACGCTGTTCCTGTTACATTAACACTTTCATCATTCTGTTCTGTGTTTGTACACTGTACTTTTTTTGCTTTTACTCTAATAGATGAAGTACAAGCATGCTGAAAAGCGTCCAGCTCCAGCTTTGTGCCTTTATGGTGCAAATTGATTTTAATATAGTTTATTTTAGGTTAATACAGGGGTCTGCATAGGTTAATGATCACTGACAAAAATTCCTTTTAATATCTTCCACAAAGGGTGTCGTCACTGGACATGATATGTGCACTGTCACCCTCCAGTGGACACCAGCAGTACTACAGCTCTTTTATGATCATTTCGCATGACCGTATCACTTTATGTTTGCATCTACATGCAAAGAAATGAAAGAAAGAAAGATTTACTTGACATGTCCTTTATGCAGTCTATCAGATATTGTAATTTTTCTTTCTTACTTGATTTATTATTCACTAGATTAGTAAACTCTGTCCTTGTATCTGTCACTTTGGGTTATTCCACTGAATAATGGAGCTGTCTTTGTGAATAAAAAAAACGAGGGTTACTCACTAAAGAAAGATCTTTTTGAATGTCAGTGTCTTTGAGCTGTCTGCATTCATTAGACACCTGAGCCCCAAAATGTGCTGTCTTCTTTTAGTCAGTATTTCCTCAAGTTGCAAATAAATCATTTTGAACCTCATCAGGCTCTAATCTGTCGGTACTTTCTGCAATTTTGATGTACTTTGATGTGCTTGCTGAGTTTCTGATCCTGTTTCTGTAATATTGCACCATTTGATATAAAAACTAGGGAGAAGAGCTGTTAAGAGATTTGTCCATCTCTTGAGACTGTAATACTCGCTGAGCTGCAGAATGCATGTATGTATGCATGTATTCAAAGTGCTGAATGGCCATTCGACTAAACTGTCAATTCTCTATTAAAAACATTTGGCTGGTTCACGGATACAGAAATCTATAAAAAGAATAGGATTTGCATTGATTCATGTGGAGTCTCATAGCTTGCGCTGGGAGAGGTTTACATATTTACTTATTTATTTATTTATTTCTTCTGGACTGTGGTTGCTGAGCCTTTAGTCAGTGATGCAGAGAGAATTACGTGTCTTATAGAGTAGGGCATTTAATTGGGTAAGGTGACGTCAGACTGTCACTTTTCACGCTAGCTCACACACTTGCACACATATAGACCTCACTGTTTTCTGTCTGATTCTCATCTTAGGTGGCTGTGTTGAGAAAAGGTTTCTCTCTGCAACAGAGTAGTGTGAAGGCTTGAGGTCTATAATAAGAGTTCTTTCTGACCCGCTTCTCTCTGCCCTGGAAGCACTGTCTGTCACTAAGATAAGAATGAAGCTGGAGGAGGAGGGAGCAGCCGTGTGTGTGTGTGTGTGTGTGTGTGTGTGTTGAGGTAACTGTCACTTCCAATTACAAGGCCTCTTTTCTCTTGTTCACCCTCACTGGACCCTGAGACCTCCACATCACCATTAAAATTAAGTTTGCTAACTGATACAAACCCTTCTATATGTATTCATGATATTATTACGTAGCCATTACATCATGAAAGTGCAGGCTTTAATGGTCCGGATGATAAAGCAGACACATTAGCACTGAAAACTAGTGCTAGTGTTTCTTCCTGTGGAGCATGATATGAAACGGAACTCTGTTGTGTGGAGATTGATGAGCTCTTTAAGCATTTCAGCACTCATGCCTTGGCAGCCTGAATAACTCGGTTTAGATTATGGGAGATAGCAGTGCTTATGTAGAAGTATTTATTCATCACTTGTGGATAAAAGTGAACACAGCGCAAAGCTAGTTTTGTATTTTGTTTTATGAAAACATGGCATACAGAGTAGAAGTTTTTTTTTTTTTCACCCATTTAAGATGTTTTTAGGTCACCCATTTTTGCCATCACTGCTATTGTTAAGTTTGTTCCACTCTGTAGTCTGTAATTCATTGATGGTACAACGGTATCACACAGGGTTTCTAAATGTACTTGCTATATGGTCGAATGCAAAAAGTTTGCATACTCATAGGTTTCACAAATGTCTCAAATCATGTTCCAAAAATGTCACAAATATCATAATCACAAATGAGATCAATTTTAAGATATTAAATAATATGTTAGACTTTAGTTAGAATTGATATTAGATTTTCATTTCCACTACTCAGTGTGATATGAATATTCCCTAATAACTCTCTCCAACCTCCTTCATATCCTCTGAACAGCAATTAGTTTCTCTCAAGCTTAACAGACAGTTTCATGTATTAATGTTTATGAATTCTGTTTTTATGGCACTAGGTGGTGGAGGGATTATGTTTTCGGGCTGTCTGTCCATCCGTCTGAGCGTCTGTCCATCGGTTCATGCATCTATCTGAGATTTTCGTTAGAGAGATATCTCAAGTGCAAGTAGTTGCGTGTTTTTCAGGTGAACTGACAGGGTCAAGGTCACAGCAAGGTCAAATGTCAGAAATATGTTTTTCTTCAATAGCTTCCTTCCTGTTTGAAGTATGTTTTAAGGGTGTTTTGTGCATACAAATTTGTGACAAGAAGGACTAGACTTGTTGCAGCAAAGGCATTCCCACTGACGCTGTTGACGTCAAGGAAATAAATTGTAAAATAGATGTGCATTTCTTTCCTATTTTCTTCCTCTTTAAAAACACATTTGCCATTTAACTAAAAGAATAATTAGCTCAGCTGCTCTTAGTCACACAAGCTTAACTGTTGTTTCTCTCTAGAGTGTAGGTCATTACATCTACTTGAATCGTGTGTTATGAGGTTGAAGATATAGAAGTCACTGTAGTATATACTGTATTTCATTATGTAGAAATTTATTTGGGTGTGATTTTTGGAATTTGTTTGAGTGTAAATTTGATTTTAATTGGCTTTATGTGGAGGTTACTGATGCCCACGTACTTAATATTTTTTAACATGTTAAATAAAGACAAGTCGAAGTATTCATAGTCCTCGCTGTCTTTAATCTTTCAGTCCTTATATCTTGTGCGCTAAAGATTTTTTCTTTCTTTGTGTATGTGTGTGTTTATGTATTTGTAAAGGTAAAAACTGGGACTTGAGTGCTGCTCTGAGTGATTATGAGCAGCTGCGGCAGGTCCACACTGCCAACCTGCCTCAGGTATTTAATGAGGGCCGTTACTACAAGCAGCCAGAGCGCAGTGGAACCCCCCAGCACCTCAACAAGCTGGAGCAATGCCTGCAGAGGCAAGAGGAGAACACTCAGGGTACGGCATACACCTGCACTACTGCACTATCTATCAGTGATGGTGTTGATGATAAGGATAATAATGATAACAATTAGCATGTTGACTGTGATAATGATCACCTTAATACAGTTGACATGTGGTGAGTATTAGGAGCCTCCCAGCCAATATTGTTATTCATCCCATGCCTTTTAAACAGCAGCCCACCATAACAGCACATGAAAATAACACACTGAGGTACAAGTCTGAGATTTATCAATGCTTGAAACCAAATATGAGAATGCACAGTCTAAATCATGTGTGTGTACAATGAAATAAAGGACAATAGAAATGCACCTGTGAAAACACTATAGATAATGAGGTTTGAGTATTGTAAGGTTTCTGCCTATCACAATCCCTTATTTATATAGTCAAGTGCAAAAATTTGCATACCCTTAGGATAAAATAAAGATAACAAAGAAGTGTAATTTATAAGACATTTTAATTGTTTAATAAAGCAAGACATTTTAATGTTAGGTTTCACCAGTGTTACTTTATTACGATTGAAGTAACTAAAATGGCCGTATAATGTGTGTAAAGATATCATTTATCGACTCTAATTTATGTCAGTTTAGTAGGTTGCATCTGCATTTCTTTGTGTGATAGAAAAAATATCTCATTGCAGTGAGTTTAAACACAGTCCACAGGTTCTCAAAACAATTCACTCCTTTTTTTTTTTTTTCAAAAATGCCAACTGCGCCCACAATTAACAAAATGACCAAAACACACATTCCAAAGTTACAAACATATAAAAATGTTCTATCACTGCAGATGATGGTTTTTGCACACCACTAATACATGGCCCCACAGATCTCTATCCACCCCCTCTCATCCCTCTGTGTCTGTGTCTGGTGCAACAGAGAAGCGTCTCTCTCGGGGCATCTCACACGCCAGCTCTGCCATCATGTCCCTGGCGAGGATGCACGTGACGGGCGAGTGCACCAGGGAGCAGTTGCCTCTCGAGATGCCCATCTACACCTTCCAACTACCTGACCTGAGTGTATACAGTGAGGATTTCCGCAACTTCATCGAGCGCGACCTCATTGAGCAATCCACCATGGTGGCACTGGAGCAGGCAGGTGAGGGCGTGTTCAACACCAGAGACATGGCTTAGGCTCTGCTGACTGGCTGCTAGCACAGACTGTAAGCTCCAGCTTTTCTCCCTGAGTGATAAACCCACTCTATATTCAGTTGCCACTGGTATTGTGCCTCTGTCCGCCCTCAGCCTCAAAAGTGTCTCTGACAGCATCTGGAACAATGTCCACAATGTCCCTTTTGTATGCACGCTGTCCTTCTCTACTGAGGCTAACTACTAGAGCCATGTGCATGCACGTGAGCCTGAACGGAACACACCAGCATTATTTTAAGGCATTGTTTTGGATCAGTAGCAAAGTGGAGTTAAACTACCACATCAGAGCAAAGCATTCTGTAGCCAGAACTGACACGGAGCCATATCCAATTATGTTTGTGATTAAGATATTATCTGCCATCTGCCTTTGTCTTGGAGAGATTAAAATCCCTCTCAGTCACGACTCCCTGAGGGGAGCAGAGCTCAGTGCACGAAACGCAGAACTCTACTTCAGCTCAGATTTCAGTAATTGTATCCTGAATAGGGAATGCAGCATTTTCTGGAAAAATTTGCATAAAAATGAAGAAAGTAATTGGAGATTTGAAGCAGTTAGTCAACCATTCCCAGAATGGACTATATTAAATTACCAGCTCCACTTTTTTAAATTTATTGTGCACAACCTGCAACATGTTTTTAATCTCAGATTCTGATGTATTGTCTGGTGTGAGTGTGAGGGTATTTAGCTGCTGTAAGTGCAGGATGTTTGTGGTGTAGCAGAGCTGAGTGAATGTAGTAAGGTGTTTAGATGAACCTGAAGCAGCAGACCGGAAGGCTTGTGGGTGGGAGGCTAGGGAGCAGAATACTCTAAAGATGGCTGTATTCTCATCTCTGGAGAGGAGAGTGGGTTACCTAGCACACACAGTCACCTCATAGTGCAGAAAACGCAGCAATGTTATGAAGAAAACTTTCTTTGTTCCAGTGTTCATAGCTAGAGCACACTCTCCTAGCAATCTGTATGTGGTTAAGTCAGAAATTTGGGTTTCATTTGGGTTTCATTTTATTATTTATGAATTATAGCAATGTTTATAGGATCTGAATATAATGGAGCATTTGAGATATAGCATTTGAATTTAATGGGGACATGGTACCAATATTTCTTGCATGAAGATTAAATGCATACTATTAAATACATATTCTCGCTTTTCCTAATCTCTATCTGTATAAGTGATTACCACAAACAAGGATTTTCGCAATCTGTCTTTCGCAGTTTGTCTTTTCAGAGATGGTTACTTTGAAGTTTGTAGTTATGTGTTACAAATGGAATCCTTAGAATTATAAGGCTCTATCTGACTTTATTATTTTACACCGCAATATTACTTTAACTATAAAAAATATAAAGTTGAAAAGTGCTTTCAGTTTATTGAAGGTCAAAATTTTATGAGTTAATATCTTAAACTGATAGAATTTCCTGATAGACCTTAATGCCTTAACGTACGTAGTGGTGGGTCTGATTTCTCTGTCCTGTACTGTTGCTGGGTTGAATTAAACTACAAACTACCCACTTAAAAAAGAGGATTTTTAAGGCTTATTAAGGGTTATTTGTGGGATTATTGGGTAATTAAGGGTTCTTAGCTTCCAAAAAGAAAAGGAAACACTCTGTCCTTAAGGGTACTAAATTTTCTAAAAGTCTAAAAAGAACATCAGGTAAGCCATGCTTGTCTGTCATCCTGCAACCATTGTACAAGATAAACTAGAACAGCTATAACTTCCATTATATAGTTGCTTATTTTTTATATATATTGACAGTATTTCAACAACTGCCCTTAGACTTCCAATTTAAGTGATCAAATTCTTGAATGTTTTACATTCTTGTTCTTGTGATATGACTGATGCATGCCATATATGGGATCAATTATACTGACAAACGCTGAGCGTTTCTTTTAAGTGTGGTGAGGCTGAACGTTAATTGCTGTTTTTCTGTAGGCCGTCTGAACTGGTGGTCCACTATATGTACGAGCTGTAAGAAGCTCCTGCCATTAGCAACTACTGGGGATGGCAACTGCCTACTGCATGCCGCTTCCTTAGGTGAGCTTTATATCCTAACTAGTTTATTTAAAATCTCTTTATGTACTGTTACAGTGCTGCGGACGTCCCATTCACACAGCTTAAATATGTCTAATCTAATAAACCATTGTATGTTGACAGGTGTGTCTTTTGTTTGTTTGTCAGGAATGTGGGGCTTCCACGACCGCGATCTGGTGCTGAGGAAGAGTCTGTATGCTATGATGAAAAGCGGGGCAGAGAGAGAGGCTCTGAAGAGGAGGTGGAGATGGCAGCAGACACAGCAAAACAAAGAGGTCTGACACTCCTGAACCACCTTCCTTATAATGCAGCACTACGTCTGATTTCACACTAGGTTTTTTTCCACCTTTTGTATTGAAATGAAAAAAGTAGCTCTTGTGACGCCTACACTATACCGCTAATTAGCTAATTTATCTATCTAGGTTTATGAACAATGCAGATTAGATTGATTTCTCAGTATTGGGCAGAAGCAGGCCTTGTAATTTGAATAATTCAGACCTTTTGGAAGCATAATGTTGTGACCAAAAAAAACCCACAATTTTAAAGGCAACTGCATTCCCTGTCTGCCTTGTACACACTTTCTTATAGGTTCATATGTAAAAGGTGCTGGCAAACAAACGCTTAGTATAAAAGCAAGGACAAATTCATATTCAGCTGGAGGTCATAATGGGTAATGTTCTGTCTCTGGGGTTATTTGAGTATCTCTTTTAAGTTTTTTTTATTTATGTCATATTTTCCTAGCCTCCTTAGCAGTGACTATTCCCTTAAGTGCTACTGTAGATGAGCAGCTGAAAGATGTTTACTATTAAGCCTTGATTCTTACAATCAGACTTCACCGAAGTGGAAACAGGCAGTAGCTAAGGCTTGTATAAGTCTTTCGTTTTTATTTGAACCTGCAGTGTCCCTGAATACCCTCCTGTCATCACATGTCATGTCAGTCTTGTAAACAGTGCGAGTGAATACAGTTGTTTGAAAGGTGTGGGTGTGCAGTGTGGTTTGACTGATCTATATTGTAGAGAAGGTTGAGATGGTTGTGTGTGAGAGCAGAAGAGACAATGTAGGTGTGAGAGCAGAAGAGAATGTAGGAGTGGATGTGTTTCCATTCGTTACCTCATTCACCGTTACCCTCTAACTAGCTCTCTTGCTCTTTCTATAGTCAGGGTTGGTGTATACAGAGGAAGAGTGGGAGAGAGAGTGGAATGAACTGCTGAAGTTGGCCTCCAGTGAGCCTCGTACACACATCAGCAAAAATGGCAACACCAGTGGAGGGTAAAGCTCACCAGCCCACACACACACCCACACACACACACACACACATATACCATTACACTATAGATATATATTCTTCCATTATTTAAATACTCTACCTACCCAATCACCCTTACACTCTAAGCATGCTATCTCTCCTGTAGTGTTACACAGAACGTGGATGATTTATATTTAGCATTCAAGCATTCACACACATATATATATATATATATATATATCTCCCAGTGGCATACAATGATCTGCACACTCCTGCATTTTATTTACATAAACCCATTCTTAAATATACTGTTACATTTACATTACAAGCTGTTGTAGTAAAGTTCAGCACAGAGTTAAAGACTCAGCTTGTACATACTAAAATGATACAGATTAATTCTGATATTGTGATATGTGATGTATGCAAGGGCAAGTTGTCCTGAATCAGCATAAAAAGGCGCCGTCTTGCCAAACGACGCCTTTCAGTTTTCTAAATAGGTTTAGATTTCACGTAATGTGTACAAGTGAGTCATAGTGTAAGGCTTCTGTAGTTATAACGATTAAAATGTCAATACATTACCTCATCAAATCCCAAGGACAAAGACAAACATTAGGTTGACTAAAGATGAAAATGATAAATGTATTTATTGTACATTTCAGTGCATTCTTGTCATTTGCCTCTGTTGTTGACTCTAAATGAGTCAAGTAATGTAAAATGGTTCTGGCTGAATAAGTGCAGGTTGCAACTGGTATATTTTGGATAAAAGGTTGTCTGTGGTATCCTGTGTATGTGGTGGAAGGGTGACGTAACTTATTTGTACTCATCTAGGATAAGCTTTCTACTAAAACCTTAATCTTAGCTTGTGATTTAGGAGGAGCCATAGCACTAATCTGTGATAGGCAGGGAGGGGCAACATCTGTGTGCGCATTTAAGCTATTAAATTTTATAAGAGATTAACAACATCTACTAGATTTAAATCCTCTATATGACCTCTGTGTAGAGCTATGGAAGTCTGTATGTTCGTTATAGCAGTGTGTGTCAGATGTACTACACTAGAATTTAGCATGCTTCACTTATTCTGATGTCCTTTTTTGCTGTACATCAGGAAACAGTGCTAACCATTGTGGACAACAGTTTGGTGTTAGTTTGTTTAGAATCACTGCCACCTGGTGGTCTTGTATGCCAAGTAACTTGACCTAATTAGCATTTCAGTGAAAAATGTTTAAGCAGTGTTTTACAGCGATGTCTCGTTGATTGAGACATGTTTGCGTAGATGGGGCGAGGGTGTAGGAATGCTGGTGAGTGTGCGAATGTGTTCTGTTGTGCATATGCTCAACACATTGCAATTTTCCATTGATTTCAGACTTTGTTTTAACCAAATGTTTTTTTTTTGTTGTTTTGCTAGACACTGCAATTCTGGCCCCAGATTTATGTTGAAGAGTTGAACAGAGTTTACATAAGGTCATAGGGTAACACTGCCATAGTGGAAACTGTGTCGTGCGTGTGAGCACAGTGCGGTTTCACGTTGTTTGTGTTGTGAAATCTACACACTCTGATGAAAGATAATGATATGTGCAGTTCAGGTCTGTGCTTTTTGTTTGAGCCTGCTTCTAAAGTATAAAGGACTCTGAACACATTTATATGTTACTCATATAAAACTTTTATTGGATGTGCACTAAGAATTGGTCCTGAAGGCTGGGGCACTGTCATGTATGACGTATATAGTTACTGTAGTGACTTATACCTTTAACATGCTTATAGAATTATTTTATTTTTTTCTTTTTGTTATATGTTCGCTTTTTCTGTTATTTAGCACACTAAATTTTTTCTTTATTCATTCAATACAAGCTCATCTAGAAATCTAAAAATTAAATTTTTAAATTATTAAAAATTTAAATTATATGAAAGAACTTTACAATAAAGTTTAAAAAGTCTTTAGAAATGTGTTTATTTTTTATTGTTATTGTTATTGTTATTGTTAGAGAATAAAAATGAATTAAACAGCTATGAATAAATCCTCCAAACAGATATATATGTATGTCACTCATATTGAAACTATTTAAATGCATATATAATTAATATATAATTCGTTAGATTAGATTAGATTCAACTTTATTGTCATTAAGAAGAGTACAAGTACAAAGCCAAAAAAAAAAATGCAATGTATAGAATTTCATGTAGAATTTAGAACATGCATCTTGTTATTGCCGGTGACTCTGAAGGGTTAACACTCATTGAGGATCCAATCAGGAATGATTGATGTTGCCTCAGACACTCTAAAAAATGCTGCCAAAGAACATGTCCATCTTAGTTGAGGCATAATTGTTATGTAAAAGTCATTATTGATGCTGTATTTAAAATGATCCCTGCATGTATGGATTCTTGATTAGGCTTATAAGCAAGCTTGCATGATGTGCTGCGTGAAAACTGGATCATTGTTTAAGCACAATTTTACTGTCTTAATAAAAATACCCAAAGTAGTAAACATCACACAATGCTACTTTTCTTCTGTTCCATCAGGAGTATCATTTCTTTTTTCCATTATGGCACTAATCAAACATATGAAACATATAGTCTTGTTAAAAAATAGCATTTAAAAGCCACTGCTGCAAATAAGGAAGGCAATAAGTACAGTTAAACGAGTGATGAATTGTGCTGTGTGATGATTATTAATCATGATAGCACAAATAGCAGCCTAGAGAGCAATGTGCGTGTAATTTGGATGATAGGGGGATTTGCTTATTAAAAGACTCTTCATTAGAGTTTGGCAGTGCTGCTCTGGGTGTCTGTGTGTTTACTGTGTATATGAGTGTTTATGTAAGTATGTGTTTGGAAGTGAGGGAGGACTTAATTTTGCTAAATTCCCATAAGGGGGCAAACAGGGGCTGTATCTCTATTCTCTCTCTCTTATTTGCTCTCTCACCCTCCTATCCTCCTCGTCCCTCTCTTCACCTCTCATTATGACACAGATGCAGCTTTTGTAGCTAAGCTTAGAGCCTTTTATTCTTTCTTAAATGTGACAGCTTGTGTTGGACATTAGACATCCAGGGATAACCTCTTGTTAAGGTGTCGAGTCAGCACAGGATGAAAAAGAGTGTGTGAAATAGAGCTGTTTCAAGTGGAAGGCAGCTTTGACCTCTAGTTTGATCAAGAACTACCAGCATGACGCTCCTTTAGGGTTTGCTCATGCATCTCCTTTGCATTTTTCTTTCTTTACTCAAAGTGCAGTTTGTTAACTCTAGAATTATTGGCACCTTTTAATTATTGGTTACCTAAACCCCACCGTCTGTACCTAACCATGTCGTGTTTTTCTAAGGTATACATATGAGGTTTTAAAATTCCTTTGTAATCCATTACCATGGAAAAAAGAACTTTCAACACAAAAGAGACAGATGGTTATTGTCATGCACCAAGTGGGTAATGGATATAAAAACACACACAAGCATTTAAAAATATCATTAAGCACAAGTAGGGCCATAACAAAGCATTTTAAATGTCTGAAACAGTGGGGCATTTGCCATGAACTGGACCCATAAGTGCACTGTCCCTCCACACAGTGAGGAGGATGGTGAAGGAGGAACACAAGAGCCCAAAGGTCACTCATTGCATATCATTCATTTTATATATTAATGTTTGCTTATTTTCATGAAAGGTGCCAAAAATTCTGGACTTGACCATATAAACAGGAAACTTAAATAAATAAAAATCAGAATGATATATTATGAAACAAAGAGTAACAGTATTTTGTGTGGCGTTGTGTTCTGCAGTGTGGATAATTCAGAGGACCCTGTCTATGAGAGTCTGGAGGAGTTCCACGTGTTTGTGTTGGCTCATGTGCTGAGGAGGCCCATCGTGGTGGTGGCTGACACTATGCTCCGAGACTCTGGGGGAGAAGGTGCCAGCACACACACACACACACACTAACACGCTACACAACTCCCTGGCTCTCACAAACCTATTATTCTTCTCCATAATTTCATATTTCACTCAGCTGAAATGCATACTTACATCAGTTTTATCCCTCATTTTTCTTTACAGCTTTTGCACCAATCCCCTTTGGAGGCCTCTACCTGCCCCTGGAGGTGCCACCCAACCGATGCCACTGCTCTCCACTGGTGCTGGCATATGACCAGGCTCACTTCTCTGCACTGGTCTCTATGGAGCAGAGAGACCAGCAGAGAGAGCAAGGTAAGCAGCTGAAGGACACAGATAAGGAAGCATTTCTTTAACAGATTTCATTCAGATCTCTTTTTTAATTATGGCACTTGCCAGGTTATAGATGCAGGCACAGTTATGTTCACAATGACATTTTCTTTCATATGTTTGAGAGTTTTGAAAAAAAGAAGAGAAACAATGAACAGAAAGATCAAAAGTTGACTAGAAAACAGCAAACAGAGAGAGTGAAAGCAGAGTAAGAGTCAGTGATAAGGCATACAGTATGTCGTACGTGAGCAAGGTAGCTTTTTGGGAAAATAATCATTAAAAAAAGTGACCTGTGGAATTGAATATTAGAACACACATTTTTTTGCAACGAATGCTTACAAGTAATAAAAAGAATGGTTTGCTTGATGATCCAGTATAACCTCTCCGGATAGACCTATTAATGATCTATGTCTTGTTCTGTTCAGACATTTTATTATTTTGTCCGTTTGATTTGATTGTCCGTGAAACACGTGATTTCATTCTGAAAATCAAGCTTAATTATTCTTAATAAATTATTGCAAAGTGCCTTTTTGTTGTCAGCTATAATTAATAAAGTATTATTTAGTGGTTAATATCAATAAAACAGACACACAGTATGCCTTCTAAACAAGAGAAGAGTTTTACACATCAATACAAGCAGACATCTTATTTGACATCCCTCTTTTCTTTTGCTGTCCAAGTCTATGCAGAAATATGCTGATTCATTATTTACTGTCGTGAAACCAAATGTGTTTCCTTATGTATTCCAAATTCACAATATAGGAACTCGTCCAGACCTTAGGCTTAGTATAAGGAGCAGCAGGCACTTCTCCTTCAGAAATGTATAGTTTCATACTTCCTGATTTTCAAGACAAAAGAATCACAGCAATGGATCAATTTTGGAAGTAAAATAGTCATTAGATTACAGAGAGCACTCAGACCGAGCTGTACCAGCCTTACAGACGCGCATGATGGATAAAGTGCACTATAACTAAATGATGAAGCTAAGGATAATAATCTAGCAAGCCCTAGACAGCAACATTAAATGTCTAAGAGTGCTCCAGAATGTCAGGTAGGCACATGTGATCTGGGGTGGGGTAGGGGGTGGTGGGCAAGGGGTTGGGGGCAGATGGCATTCGAGCATAGTGCCTGCTACCTTGCTTCTGTTCAAATTAGTGAGCATGATTCAGGAACAGAAAATAAGATCAAGCCCAGTGTCATCCCCACTGAATAATGCGAATCAGAGATCTAATTACCTGCAATCAATTATTCAGGAGACATTCCTTCAGACTTCAGTCAGCATGGAGTGGCCTTCAGCTAGGGAGAAGTGGAGAGAAAGAAAGAAAAAGTGAAATGGAGCAGGACGGATTTTTTTTGACTAGCAACTTTTTAAAGAGGTCAGTGTTCTTGCTGAAAGACACAGTTGCCTGACTGGCTGTTCAAACCACAACAGATCTCCTGGTGAAAGTGATTTTGCATGTAAATAGGCTTCTAAAATAATTACAGTATTATGGCAGCATTGCAGTCATGTGATTTTAATCCTCTGGTACTCACATAATAAGCCATAATCACCTCGTTTATGTAACATTTAGGTTGCATTTCTCCAGGATAAGGATAAACTCCACACAGTACTTTGGAGGATTTCCATGTGACCATGTTCTTTATTTTTCTCTTTCACTGACAAAAAAGGGCAATAAAGGAGCATAGTTACAGAAAATTGAAAACATTCCTCCACAGTCATTTGTTATCTGAGTGACGAAGACTTTTACTTCATTATTCCAGCTGACACTGTGCAGATGTAAAGCTGCTATCACAGGAACAGATCTTTTACCAGGCCAACACACATAACCTGGCTTATAATAGTTCTAAATGATCATTTGCCAAAAGCTTCAGAAGTATTGGCACCTTTCATGAAAATATGCAAAAATGAATGTATGATATTTTGAGCATAAACATGTGGGGATGTTGTGTCATTTTATATTAACACAACATTTTTGAGCAGTGCAGTGGATTTTTTTCTACAATCAGTATCAGCACCCCTGCAGTTAACATTTGGTGAAAGCTACCCTAGCGAGAATAACAGCACTGAGTCTCTTCCTGTAATGTCTTACAAGGTTGAAGATGGTTGTAAAGGATCTTGGACCTTCCTTGAGTGAGAATATTTCATTTGCACTTGTGGACTGCTTTTTTCTAGGGTTCAAATCCAGAGACTTTCAATATTCAATTATTTGAACCCATTTCTTAAAGTTGAACCAAAAATGTTAGCACAGCCAAAACCTTTTGGCTGTGCCATTAATTTTTTAAGCTCTCATGAGAATTATTTTTGTTAATCCATTTGTTATATATTCATTTTAGCCCGTTCTTTTGAAGGGTGCATATAACTTTGAATTTTTATGTTTATTGTTAACAGCTATGTTGCTAAATAATTAGATAGGTTAGATAAAGAAGAGCTAGAGGAAGGAAATTCTAAATATGGAATAAATATGTTTAAAATGGAAGAAGTTCTTTAGACCCAGTGAATCTGATTTGAGTAATATGGCTTTCCTCTCTCACTATCTCTCTCTGGCTAACTCTCTGACCCCAGGCAGAACATTTTGTTCTCCTTTATAGTCTTAGGTTTGTGCATGTGGACTTCAGTTCAATCCACAGGTTTTCAGTTGGGTTCATATCCAGAGATATTTTCTTTAACGATTTCTTTGTTGATTTGGAAGTTGTTGCTTTTCTTTAACGATTTCTTTGTTGATTTGGAAGTATGTTTGGCTAATCATCTTGTTGAAAAATCATCTATCTATGAACCTCCTGGCAGAGGCAACCAGGTTTTGAACTGAAATATCCTGGTAATTCATGATGCTATCAATCTTCACAAGAGCCTCTGAACCAACAACCCAAAAACAGCCTCAAAACATAACTGATCCAGCACTATACTTTACAGTGGGCTGTCAGGTTATTTCCTTGTATGTAGTCCCCTTTTGTGGCCAAACATGCTGATGCTGTGCATGACTGAAAAGTTTGATTTTGGTCTCATCTGACCACAGCACACGATGCCATTTATAGTTCTAGTAAAGCTTGGTGAAGTTCAGGTGCTCCATTTTGTGATGCTCTCAGGAAGGGCTCCTTTCCTGCAACACTTCCAGTCATTTGATCTATTTAAAATCTGTGTTTTTTCCCCTGCTTCACCATCCACCTCACTGTGTGGGGTCCTGTACTCATGGAACCAATTCCTGACAAATTTCCCAAACCCAAAAAGTTAAACGTTTTGTTACGGCCCTAACTGTACTTAATGGTATTTTTAACTGCTTAAGTGTTTATGCCCCAGAGAAACAGGACTGTTTAAGGGCAACAACAGATTTTCTGAGGACTGAGAGCAAATGAAAAATAAAAATGTAGGGATGTCAATTTATTATTATTATTATTTTTATTTCTAGAAAATAGTTTAAATGAGAATGATGTTTTAGCGCAAAGATAAATAGATTCTGCTATTGTTGAATTATTATGTGTAATGTTTATTTTATACAATTATTTTTGCTCATTTTTATAAAGGGTGTCAATAATTCTGGAGGGCACTGTAGGTAGTAGGTACAGTTACCTACTGCTCACATAAATATATGGCTAGATGCTTGGTGCTTTGTATTTTTTTCCTGAATACAGTCGCTTTGATTGTTCAGTATCCAGTAGATGGCAGTGTCTCACTGTCTCTGTGTTGCATGAAGCAGCTCTTATGTGCCATCAGTGCCCTGGTGCTCCTGTATGGCAGATGGATTTGAAGCTTGAAATTAGAGGAATTCAGTACACTTGCTCTGCTCCGGTATGAAGGAGCCGCCTGCCATAGTAGCCTTCTGAACTGATGCCATCTCACAGCTCCTTGTTATTATTACACCTCTATATGTATGTGGTGTGAGACGTGAGAAACTGATACCTCCTGAGTGGGAGAAATCAATGGAGTAGTGTGAGCTTGACAGGGCAGACGCAGGCAGAAAGTGAAACAGTTGGTGGGTGTTAGTTTTGTTGTTTAGTGCTGGAGAGACCGCTATTCTCTGAGTTGAATGAGGTCATCTGTAGCTGTAACAGTGTACACAGAGCCGTGAGGCCCCACACCACCACAATCCACACACTTAAGCACACACATGGAACCTGAGCTTCTTCCACTGACTCCTCTGACTCATTTTTCCCATATTTATTCTTACTTTTTACTTGCTGTCTCGAAGATGTTGTCTTCCATTGCTAATTAGAGCACATCAGCCTAAGCTAACAAATCAGTACAATGGCCTGCTCTTTTTTGTCTCTCCTCTTGTGTGGAAGCTGCATTGTGTCTTTCAGTTTGGCCTGGCCTGATGATCTTTTCTTCTCTCCCTCCATCCTGTTTCTTCCGCTTAGGCATGCCAGGCAGCATCTGTCCATCCACTATGTGTTCAGGTGCCAGCTTCCCCAAGAACACTGAGACTCCGTTCATCTCTGAGTGTGTGTGATAGCCCCCCCTTCCGTGTCTTCCCCTTCACATTCACACACATTCCATTTACACGGCTGTGGATGCACCGACTCAGTGGAATGTTAATCTCGCGCCTCTTGTTTTTGCACATACACTCATTTTGGGTCTTCATCTTGCTGATGGGTGTTTATACTCTCAGGTGTATCCGGCTGTAATACAGACACCCTTCCTCCCTCTTTCTGGAGCTGAATGGTGTCCCTGTGTAAGCCTGCACCAGTCCTGCTTTAATCTGCCAATGTCGTGTGCGGTAGCCAGTGCTGTAGACTCTGAGCGAGTGGAGTCCACCCACACCAAACCTCAGCTGCTATTTCGAGACCCATTTTTAAAAGACCTGCAGGCTTTCCTTGGCATCGAAGATTGGCCCTTAAACTGATCCTCCTATAAAGGGGAGCATTTTGGCACAAACTTTTATGACACTTCCTGTTCAACACATCCAGGTTGCTTGCACTGAGCAATGAGGCTAATTTTGGGGATTTTGTATAGTGTGTGTGTGTGAAGGTGAAAAAGAGCATCTTGGGTGGCACTAGGGATTTACGTGGTGGAATACGTGTGTCCAAGATAAAAACATATATTCAGATAATCCCAATTTTACACCATCAGTCAAACAACACAGGCCAAAGAAAGTTGAAATTTAAATTGTGCACATATGCAGTGATTAATATAATCCACTAGAGGGAGTGTATTTAAAAATAATGGCTTTGAGCTTTGAGTTGTTTTCAATAGGATTATATTACACATACTTCTCATGACAGATCTGCGCTCCAAATCTTTATAAACACTCTCTAAATTTTCCACAAGCAGCGCCACACTGCGCAGTGAGACACACGCATCATACGTCATCCTGTACCACGGAACCACATGAATTGAAAGTTGCTGTATAATATCTGGTGCCAAACCCTATAAGCATGTCATCTGTCAGCAACTTCTGTTTGTATAATCCATCCACCTCTCGCCACTTCCACTGAATCGGAAGCCCACTGATGCTGGTCAGTCATCACTGAATTAAAGCTGCTTTAGGTCCTCATTCCTTTTTTCCATTTCCACTTTTTCTGTCCTGTCTCCTGGCTGCTAATATTTCAGGAAACTCTCATTTTCGTGTAGCTAAATGACGTCAGAGTTCATATGCAGGCAGGTGAGGTCAGTCGAGGACAGCTCACTACAGCTACCAGCAGGGCCAGTGAATACAGTATGTTACAATGGGGTCCCCTGCTGCAGAATTGGCAGGGCTGGCGTTTGCTTCTGGAGTGGGATCAAATGGAAACACAGTACAGGCTGAGGCTGTGTGGGGGGCCATGACCCCATGTCCACTGTCTTACCCTGTTCTGGTGGAAACTGTGTGAGGAAAGTGGGTGTGTGCTTTGAAACACATCTTTGTTTGGGAGCTTGGGAGCATATATGCAGACATTCTTGTTTGTATGTGTGCATGTGTGCATTATTTGTGTAAGTGTGTCTTTTTATACTGCAAGTGCTGTCCCCTCTGCAGTCTGCTTTGGCTTGCTCTCATGTCCTGGACCGCTGCCACTTGGAGTGGTACTACAGAGCCATGAACACAAAATGTTTATTTTGACCCCGCAGTAAAACCCAAACATGTCAGAGATTATCCGTATCAGATATATCTGTATCTGTCAGCCTCGGTTTATAGGTCCAGTGTGCGAAAATAGATTTTGTTGCATTAATGTTGTGATCCCTTGTGTAAGCACAGTTGCTGTAAGCAGACTGATTTATTGCTTATTTATGGTCCACACTGTTAATAATAAAACTCTTATCACTGCTGTAACCTTTATATACTGATCTGTAGTTTGTATGTTTACACGAAATCTCAACAATTATTCGCATGTCAGACTGAGTCGTTACAGTCTTGCTATAGAGTTCAGTTCAAAACTGTGCATGTGAGCTGACTAAGAGTTCAATAAGAGTGAAGTAGATATGTATTTTGCAGCTGTATCTGTCTTTCTTGTTACTTCACCCTTGACACACCTAGGTCTATCTGTTTGTCTCTCTGTCTCACATGTGTGCACCCTCTGTCTTTCACATGTCTTTCAACAAATGAAAGTTTATACCCATAGTGTTGTTTAGATGAGTGAGGCAGTGTGTTCACTCATTACTGGTACACTGTGAAACCAGCCAAGCACTCATTTGGCAAATGTCAGAGCTACTGTGAGAGAAGAGACTGTATGTTCTACCAGAAAGAAAGAGAGAGGGGGAGAGAGAGAGAGAGAGAGAGAGAGAGAGAGTTTGAAAACAGGGACTGGAATGTCCTGTGCTTGAACATTCTGTATTTCTCACCAGTCCCAATTTCTCTGTCTCTCTAGATCTCTATTAAAACATCTAGCTGTGTTTAACTTTCTTATCCTAATCTCTTTGCTCTTTTCACTAAAAAACCCAATTTCACGGTATTTCTCTTCTTATTTGAATGTGTGTCTACTGGGCTTGATGGGAAATGCTCCAGGAAAGAAAAAGAAGAAAATGATTGAGTAAGGTGGCAGGAGAGTCAGAGATTTTCAATGGAAAGTGCTTCTAAGAGTCCTTCTAAATAGTGTGGATGTGATGCACAGTACAACCAGTGCGCACGTGTTTGTCCCCATCTTTATAGACAGTTCCACAGTTGCCTGCTGTATCTGTTTCATTACTATATCTTTGACAAACTTCACTTCTAAGGCTGCAATTAACCTCTCCTCTGTGTCACAGCCGTCATCCCTCTGACAGACTCCGAGCACAAGCTTTTAGCCCTGCACTTTGCGGTGGACCCGGGCAGAGACTGGGAGTGGGGGAGGGACGACAACGACAATGCCAAACTGGCCAAGTAAGATCCTTCAATCCCTTCCATCTATCTGGCCTCTGCCTTCCCAGGGGCTTAAGGGCTCTGCTGGCTGGCTCACTCTGTCACCCAGTGCTTAAAGAGGGGAAGCTCTGTTCATCCTATCCCCCACATAAGGGATTTCGCTGAACAAATTTCGCTGGTTATCAGAATTCCAGTAGAGGGACAGGGGAACGCGAGTCACCATGCATAGTTAAAGTCCATACAATTCTGGAAAAAGCAGCATTCAGTCATCTGAAAGATTGCCACATATTTATGTAACCCAGTGGAAATACTGAATTTCTCAAGGATGAAATGACTTTCAGTCTTTCATTTGACAATATAGACAAAGACCTCATCAGAATGTACAAAAATTTAAAGCAAACATTAATGCTGAAATGAAAGCAGTGAAATAACTACGTAGTTCATCATTTCCTATAGTGTTTCCATACCAAGAGCTTTATAAGCTTATTTATTGTATATCTTGTGATTGTTTGATTTACAGTTCTTACTTAGAACTGGGCTATAATTTGAACTAATTGTTCTTTAGGCATTTAAGAGGCTAATGAATTTACTGCAACTACTGTGTAATTTATACATGTCTTAATTCAATTTTGTAGGTTTGTCTGAGTTGCATAATTTGCCTTGAAGCTCCCTTGTCCATTCAGAAAACATTCAACATTCATCAGTGTTGAGTCATGTGTGATGAGTGAAAGTGTGATAATTTTCACTCCCCTTTCTCTTTTTTTTGTTTTAGTCTTATCCTCTCACTGGAAGCAAAGCTAAACCTCCTACACAGTTATATGAATGTAACATGGATTCGAATACCATCAGAGACACGAGTGCGTAAGGACTTAATCTCTTAAAATCACTGGTCTGCTCCATTTCCATGGTTGATACACAGGGTTACAGAAAGTGTGTTTTGATTCACCTCTCTGTCTGATATTATAGGCTCCACTTGCTCAACCCGAGTCACCCACCGCATCAGCAGGTGAAGATGTGCAGTCTCTGGCCGAATCTATGGACTCGGACCGTGAGTCTGTCTGCAGCAATTCCAACCTCAACAATGGCAAGAGTAGCAAAGAGAAAGACAAAGACAAGCAGCACAAGGAGAAAGACAAAGCTCGTGCTGACTCAGTAGCCAACAAGCTGGGCAGCTTCAGCAAGACTCTAGGCATCAAGCTGAAGAAGAACATGGGTGGCCTGGGTGGTCTGGTACATGGCAAAATCAGCAGGTCCACCATAACGAATGGCCGTGCTGTGGAGAGCAGTGAACAGAAGCCAAAGAAGAAGGACTCCAAAACACGCAAAGGGAGCAAAGAGGAGTCGGGCCAATCTACCAGCACGTCATCCTCTGAGAAAGCAACCAGCCCATCTCCTACTGACAGAGTTTCAGGTAACTCCTCTGGAGAAAGGCAGGCCAGTTCAGGCAAAAACCCAGATGAGCGGACTCTGGACAACTGGAAGTACAGCACAGATGTCAAGCTGAGCCTGAACATCCTTCGTGCAGCCATGCAGGGCGAGCGTAAGTTCATCTTTGCCGGTCTATTGCTGACCAGCCACCGGCATCAATTCCATGAAGAGATGATCAGCTACTACTTGAGCAGTGCACAGGAGCGCTTCAGCACTGAACAGGAACAAAAGAGGAAGGCTGAGGCTGAGAAAAAGCCCCAGACCAACGGCGCCCTCAAGAAGCCTGAACAGGAGAGCACATTTCAGAGAGAGCGCTCGGACAGCTCTCCTCCCGAGAGTTGCTCACCTGTTCTGCATCCCAGCCATATCCATACACTAAAGGGCCAGGGGAGGAATAGCCCTACCCTTGCTGCTTCCCCAATTCCCATCCCTAATGCCAACCCAACTTCAGTCCCATGCTCGTCCATGTCACCCATCCCCTTCTCCTCCCCCAGTCAAGGTGCTAAGAGACAGGAACCTATCCCTGTGTCTGCCCACTATAGCCATACGCCACCTATCCAGAGGCACAGCGTTATCCACCTGAGAGATAGCAACCCGCAGTCCTCCAGCTACCAGGATGAGCCCTATAAAATTCCAGTGGGGACACTGAAGACCTGTGCCACGTATCCGCAACAGAACCGCTCACTGTCCTCTCAGAGCTATAGCCCAGCACGCATGTCTGGGATTCGCGCCGTCCATGGCGGAGATTCTATGCCATACAGCATGGCCGGTGAGCACAAATCCCACACCTACACCAATGGCTTTAATGCAAGCCATATCCGGGACAGTCTGGAGTTTGCTGACGAGGAGCTAACGCCCCACTCATGGCTCAACCATGACAAATCCAAGCTCCGCAGTGGAACCTGCCCCATGTACTGCTTTCAGCAGAAGCGCTGCAAGAGGGAGAACTGCTCCTTTTATGGCAGGCCAGAGACAGAGAACTACTGCTCCTACTGCTACAGAGAGGAGCTAAAACGCAGGGAAAGGGAGGGCAAAGGACACCGGCCTGGATAGCCTCGCTCATACACACACATGCAGTTCAACACTGATGTGTGTGTGCGATTAAAAGACAGCAGTGACATCACCACCCTCTGCACTATGCGAGTAATAGACAAATACTGGCATACTGTTTTCTAATCTATTTAAGAATGATCTCCTTGTAATCTTGTTACTTTTCTCTCAATAGCAAATTGACACTGCAGTTTACAGCTTTGGCCAGAGATTGTGCTGTCATTTTATTTGTCAGTTTGTCTTTTGTCCAAATTCACATTCTTTTACTTGTTCTAGAGTAAAAGCTCATGTCTGTGCATTTTGCTCAGTCTGTAATATAAAATTTCTAGTACTAGCTGAAAGAGATGTAAAAGCATATGTCAGTCTCCTCTGAGCTCTCCAAAAGCTACTGGGTAACTCATTTGAATGCAATACTTCAATCAATATCTCAATAGCAAGTAACATCTTTCTGCTTTGGAAATAATTCAAATGGGAGGAACAACCACTGATAAACATGGAAGTTTTTAAAAAGCAATAAGTTTGGTAATGAGTGCAGTCCCTCCCCTTTTTATCTATGCATTCTTAATGTCAGCCATAGTGTATTGTCTTTGTGCAGAAATGAGTGTGATTTTATCTGCCTGGATGTAAGAAGATTGTACTGAAATTTCATTTGTGGCAAATCAAAGTGTGCTGCATGCTATGTAACATGCTTTTGATTGTGCAGCACATGACTGGACCTTGTGTACATCGGTTTGCATTCCATTTAAACTCTCCTCGGTACCATCAGATGCAGTACAGTGCCATTTATTCCTATCTGTGTTTTGCAATATATCACATTCTTGGTAGCAAATGGCTTCTGTAAAATAAACTACTACTACTCGTGACAAATTTATACAATGCAAGAGTAACAATATAATGGAATACAAACCTTTATACACCTTTATAGTGTAGTGAACTAAAAGTGAAAGCAAATGGAACTCTGTGATGTTTGTCAATGTTGGTTCCACCCTGGTGTTTTGTAGGTATAGTGCCTGTTGCTCATCATTTGTTCTGTAACCCACAAGCACACACATGCCAGTCTATCAGCAGACCCACCTGCATTTGCCCTAAAAAAATCTGTGCCAAAAACATTCTCCTATATTTGAAATTCTCAGGTATTATGTTAAATGTGTATATTACTATAATCCCCAAATTGAATCACTAAATTCAAAATTGAACATCACTTTTAGCATATTATAACAAAGTTGGATTTAAAATAACAATTAACAAGTAGGAGTGGCTTGTGACCATAGGTTTTGGTGGGGCAGGACAACATTAATAACAACATAGCCTCAAACAAAATTAAATCACACTTGACTACAAGCTACTATCTAGTGATATTTTTTTTTTTTTGGATTAACCCCATAATGGGCAAACGAGAGTCAACAAGACGTGAATGAACTTGAACAAACTAAGTATGGTTATGATGGTTTCTGTTTGCTGATAATTGCTCTCCAAAGACACATTAACAACTTAGCTAGATATGTAGATAGCTAGATTAAACTTGCTAATCAAATCATTTCTAATCAGGGAAAGGACTGAAAACTATGGACTAAAAGATGGCAGTGTTCATTTTGAAAACTTATGTTTAAATTAATTTTTTTTAAAGAAATTCAGCTCAGTTTGATACAGCAGGTGTAGTTCCTGTTGCCATTGTCACAGTGTGAGACAAACACAGAAGGAGTAATATCATTAACTGTCCTGTCTGCTGCTCCTCCCCCACTCATAAACAATGTATTCATAGAGTAAGCATGGGGCAGAGTGATTGCTGCCCCAATGGGTGTCAGTTTGCGCTTGTTGTAGTTACCTTTTTTGACCACTATGTGCAATAATAACTCTTTGGAGCTAAATGGGGCACTGAGCACACTGCTCAAAGATTGCAACACATCTAGAAAGGTGAGCAAATTAATGGAACATGAGCCTATATCTGTCAAAAGCATCATTTTTTAAATTGTTGGTCACTCAAAAGAGGTCATTATTATTGCAAGATTAACATCCGTTGCAAAAGATATATTTGACTTGGCTCTGCCCCACCTGCCTCTATGGATGAGCCGCCACCGTTAACAAGACATAATTAACAGCAGCAATGGTGTTATGTATGTTATACATTATGGCAGATAGCCACATCATAGCAGGCGTCTTGTAACTCTAAAACTTGCTTTGTGTACTAGGACGGCCTTGATTCCTCTGCCATTCAAAGCACCAGAAGGCCTGACCGTATCATTATTGCTAACCCCTGTGTGACCATGGGTAAAGCTAAGTCTTCTCTTAGTGCTTCTCTTCTTCAGGCGAGTGACGAATGTGAGAGCATTACTCACTGCTTTGTGGTGTGTGTTGTAATATTGAATAACCCTGCACAGTCTAACGCTCAGTGTGTCTGTCTCTCCTGGATCGTGTGTTCTGCCCACTGAGTTTTCTTGCTCCTTCCTTCTTAGTGCCCTCCGCTTCCTAATTTCTGTGTGACAGAATCATGGACTTTCACTGTCTTAGAATTGTAAAATATGATTTTATATTCATTTGACAGTTTTACATTAAATTATTAATTTGCACATTAGGTACTGATGTAAATAGTAGGAGGAAACAGGAAAAGAACAAAACAAGATTAGTTTGTTGTTAACACTGTTGTCTGTGCCTTCTCTTTGTTATATGAAAGTATGGCAGAGTGTGTGGGTGTTTATGTGTATGTTTTTCTGTGTGTATGTGCGTGTCATTATCCTCAGTGTCCTGTAATTTGAGCTATGACAAGCTGTGGTTTCAGTCAATATAAGAGCCAAGATTAGACTGTCTGCTTGCTCACATAATTGATCACATGGAGTGAAAATAGACCGTAGACAGCAGTATACACCCAATGCATTTTGACCCATAATCCTGCAGTATTTCAGTTCAAGCCTGACAGCTACAGATAGAAAATTACACTCAGCAGCTGTCTTACAGGTCACCTGTCTCACAACTGCCCTGTGGCTCAGCAGCTGACAATAAACTCTTTTCTCCATGTCACGTTGTGCACATAAACCCACATTCCATACATGCATATGGAAAACATGGATGGATTGGAATTTAAGACCCGAAGCTAAATTATACCGTATAGTATAGTATCTTTGTTCTGAAATGCACCCTTGCTTTTGCATGAGGGCCTTCATTTGGAAACTCGGGTTTTATTACTTGTTTCGCATGCTAATATGCTAACTCAGAATTTAGTAGAAGAACCAGAATAACAGGAGCTTAATGCACTCACATTACCAAACACAAAAGTTTGTTTGCGTGCAAAGATATTTAGTGTCTTTAAATAACATTGTGTTTTACCATGTTTAAAAAAACAGTACACACATAAGTATGCACAGACAGAAACATCAGTCATTGTCTGTGGTTTCATGGCATGCTGCTATTATACTCTGTAAGGCAGCAGTCCAATGTTTTAACAGCATTTTATCTCATGGTTCAAGAGAGACAGCGAATTACTCAATCATCATTATCATAATCGGCTTAACACTGAGCGACCTCACCATCACCTCTTACTCATTAAGGGTTTTGTAAGGGCTTTAAGTGGTCTGTCTTATCCATACAACCACTAATATAGACACAACACAGGTTTCCATAGCAGGGAAGACACTTATGATATAATGCATTACTGATAGTGGGAGGCTACCTTGAGTATGTGCTTGATAGAGTGCTTATGACATGTTAGCACAAAAGACTTGATTGTACATACCCACTATTTGAAACGAACAGATAATGTGTTCTAAACTAATACAAATACAGATATGAATAGGTGGCGCGCTATATTCGCATCTGGTTGTGACTAGCGCTGTGCATCCTGTGGGACACAACAAAAAAATTGCGCAAGAGGGAGTTTTTATTTTCATGTTGATAAGGGGTCAGATATGAAACTTGTGGGCATGATCAAGCAGTGAGATATGAAGCTTTCAGGACAAAGAAAGACTACATTCACTAACATGAAGTATGCATTTACAGCAATGTATTTACAGTGTTCATTCATTCATCCTTAGTAACTGCCTGATCAAGGTCATAATGTTTTAAAATTGGCTGCTGGTTTGTTTATATTTTGGGAACCCAACAAAATTTGGTAGAAAATATCATGGACAGGAACAAACATAAAGAAAAACTGCACAAGTGGGATTTAAAAAAAAAAATTACCCAAAAAAAAAAGAAGTAAACAAAACTCCTTCTGGGGTAGGTGTCACCTACTTCGGGTTTAAATCTGACTACAGATACAGTTACAAAAGTTTTGTACACTAACCAGATACAGATAATGGCATTGCATTACACACCTAATATATACTGTACTTACAAAGACTAGATATTTTCAAGTTAGTGCTAACGCATTAGCTAGTTTTTTTAATGTTAGAATTGTGACCCTTATGGAAAATTCCCAATAGTATACTTAGTGGACATTTTCATGTGGAATCCAATGCCAAATTGACACATTTGAAGATTCAATTAGTGCCATATTTTGAACTCACATTCCATTTGGAGTTTCATGGGCTACCCATTAGAATGTGGTTCATGCTGGATTTTTTAATGGGTTACCATTTGCGATGTGAATCTCACATGCCTTTTTAAGTTCAGGTTTCAATTGGTGTTTATGGGAATTTCATAGCATCCTAAAGGTATTATGGAAATTTTATGATGGTGCGCTTCATGTGACATTTTGGTTTTAGGTAATTTTCAAAGTTGTGGGAATGGGAGTATCATTAATTTTCATGGCACCTCATACTTCCCACCTCATGTGGATCCTATAAGTTTACATGGAGTTCCCATGGTGACCCATTGATTGCAGTGGGAATTTTCCTAATGGGAATGTACAGTACAGCAGTGACAACAAGTCGTCAGCAATACAGAGTCACCTTTAATAGTGCAGATTGAAATTTTTAAAACATGCTTGTAAGCCTGTAATAAAATCTGGAGTATAATTAAAGAGACATTAGCAAAACTGCATTTCGAAAATTTTATGGCTCAGAAATTGCCTTTATTCACAACTTAAGAAGAGCTACTCAGCTCTGTTCTATTTCCTTAAAATAACCCCTGAAGCATATGTAGTTTTAACAGTTGGGGTGGGGCCAGTGTTTTCACTGCAATTACAGTTTGCCTTGCATGTAGCAGAGGCTCTAGAGTTCATATGGAGCTTTCCTCCAAACATCTGCCTGCTATATGCTTTGGCTCATGGCAATAGCAGTGCAAATTTTGTTTGACATTAGCCCAGGACTAAGTTCATACAAAATGTGAATTGAATGTGAATGAAAGAAAATCAGGGAAGGATAAGGTCATCATTTGCATGTCATAAGACCTTTTGTGTTCATGAGAGTGTGTTTGTCTGCTTGGGTACAGTAGCTTGTGTTATATG
The DNA here is from genome assembly GCF_027358585.1 of Pangasianodon hypophthalmus. NCBI lineage: Eukaryota > Metazoa > Chordata > Actinopteri > Siluriformes > Pangasiidae > Pangasianodon > Pangasianodon hypophthalmus. The sequence goes on along the minus strand of NC_069718.1, from coordinate 17,162,553 downwards.
AGTGAGTATGTCTCTAGTGCATTGTTAGAGAAAGAGACAGAGAGTGGGAGACAGTCTGGGGGAGGCATGCTACCATGTGTGCATAGTGTGAACGTTACTGCAGGATCTCGTGACTGGGCTGTGGCTTTAATGAGCTGTGCTGGTTTGTGCACTGCACAGATTGAGCTCCATTGTACACAACTCATACCACACTGAGCTGGGTCAGGGGGATTGAGTCAGGTCACGCTTTCCACTACAAAAAACAAAAGTCTCTGTTCAGTGAGGGACTGGTGCTTTTATGACACACTGTTTTCACACAGGCTTAATTTAAAGCTTGTTTATGGGTAAGAGACATGTCAGATTACAAATATGTAAAAGTTGACTCAACACAACTTAAGTTGACACTCTAAGTTGAAAAGAACATCTAACTTTTGAATCAGCATTGTTGGTTAAACTGTGAGAGATCAAATGAGATCTGCAAAAACAGGCTGTGTGTGTGAACCTGCTGACACTGAAGAGGCCACGTGGAAGATGAGAGAGGAGCCACAGTGGAAACAGCTAAACACTTTCTGCTGGTGTGTGTGTGTGTGTGTGTGTTTGGCGGGGGGGTGTTTGTGTGTGAGGGAAAGAGGAAGGATGGAGGGAGGGAGTTTTCATGCATACCCTCCCTTTGTATTTTTCATAATTTATGGTAGACAGAGACACTAGCAGCAGACACAACATACATAACACACAGTTAATAGGAATGACAATGAAGCACAGTGCGAGATCTCTGTTGCCACTTGTACAGGAATAATTTCCCTATGAGTGCTTATCAAAAACACTAATTATCATCTTTGCTTTCATGTCAGTTGCAGGCACATCTGTCTCTGCTCTCACGTAACAAGACAAAAAGAGGAATTTAAATACCTCTGATAAATATTGATGCTTATCTGGCGCCCAGCTCTTCTTTAAAGCTTACAGAATGAAACATGAGGCTTTGGTGTAATTTCAAATGGAATTCAGTGCAGCATGTTTCAACATACAGCTTCTTACTTTTGCTTTCTTACTGGGTTTTGGAAAGCTTTTGAAAGTTTGCTGTAAAATTGTGATCTGGTCTTAGAGAAGTTTTGAAAATCAGTTAATTGTAAGATATTTTAAAGTTACTGGTTAATTGTTGGGATGTGGACCTACAGGGTGAGCAAGCAAGCAAAAAGAAAGAAAGAAAAAGAAAGAAAGAAAGAAAGAAATGGAATGAGAAATGTTAATGAGGCTTTTTGATTTTGATAAAGACTTCTTTCTTGCTCTCTTGTCATTTCCAGTATAAGTGACAGCGTGTGTGTGTGTGTGTGTGTGCCAATGCCAGCCGGTGTCGCCCCCACACAGATAGAGAGAAAGAGAGAGAGAGGAAGCCCAGAGAGGTCACACTACAGCAACACCCACTGCAGGACGCCCACACACAGTCTGAACTCAAAGTCTGTCTGCCTGGTTGCCTCTCAGAGCTCTGGGCACCACCATCCTACCACCACCCACTCTACCTCTCTCTATTGCTCTCTCTCACTCTCTCACACACAAATACATACACACACACATGCACCACCACACATTCAGACTGCCCACTCTTTCCTCTTTATTTCATCTCACAGGCTATAAATTCAGCAGTACTGACATAGGCCTCTCTTAGCCATGACACCAGATATGCCTGACACCCTTAAAAGGTAAAAGAAACATTTATATATCTATTTGTAATTCATCTTGTGCTAACTAACTGCAATTCATCAGTTCATACCATATAACAGGCAGTGGTACAATATAAAGGATTAAAGCAGGAAAATCGTCCTTATCTCCTTACCCTAAAAACATGCACACACATACATACACCCCTCCACCCACTTAGTCGTGCTCAGTAGAGGAACACTGTGTTCTCTTGGTTTGTAAAACTGTCCTCACATGGCCCCTCCCGGTGCTGTGTACTCATTCACTGTGGAGGAGAGATTGTAGAGCGTGAGAGTTCACAGTTTGGGTTCTGATATAATCAACAGTCTGCTGTTTTTTGCTGCAATTTTACAGCCTATGAAGCACAAGATCAAACAATACTATTAATAAGGGAGTATTTTATTTTACAGCAGAGTAACTACCTAGTACTTATTAGTATGGGTGTATTACTTTATGAAGTAATATATATTACTTTATAAAGTAATTGATATGAAGTAACAGTGAATTCAGAAAAACACAGACTGTTCTAAATAAGTATTGCATTGTGCAACAAAGTACTGCAGTACAAACCATGTAGTTTTCTCAAGTTACTAAGTATGAATTAGTTGTAATTACCACACACTTAGCTATTAAATCCTAGATACTTCATGTAAATTTGAGGAGTATGGAATTGTCCCTAGTAACATTTTTAGAAATATACAAACTGTCAATTTAATCAGCTGCAGAATGGGTTTTATGAAAGGGGAATATGAAAGGGGCAAGGCATAACACTCAACAGGGCGGCTATAAAATGTAAGTCCAACCCATTGATAAAAAAAAGCCAATAGCATTGTTAGTAAAGAATAACAAGAAAAAAAGCCAGGCCTATAAAATTCATCATAATAGACACGTGTTTTTTTTTTTGCTCCATGCCAAAGCAGCAGCCAAACTTCATAACAAACCTGTCGAGTCAATATGATGAGGCTAATACAGAGAAGATACAGTTTACTGCGAATAATAGATGCATGGATATGTCCATTAGAGTAGCCAAGATAGCCACCAAGTGAACAGATCGAGTGCGAGAGTGAGAAAAAGCAGGACAATGCAAGGTGAGGTAACTGTCTAACCAACTTATCATTATGGGAATTCTTTGTTGTGTATGCATCATAGATTGAATGGCAGTGGTAGTTCATCTATATATCAGCAAATTCAACAAATGTTCATTTTCATCAAGACCTCATTCACAACTCTATACATTTTAAATTCACCTGAAATACTAATTACCTCTTTTGAGTGACCAATGATTTTAAAATGTTGCTATTAGCCAGATATATATGCTGATGATCCACTGATTGCTCACCTTTCTAGAAGCTGAAGAATTGTAGGGCAGCATGCTCACTGCCCCATTTAGCTCCATAAATTAAGCCGAGTGGTCAAAAATGGGAACTGCAATAAACACTAATATAGCCCCTTTGGGGCAGACATCACGTTGCCCCATGCTCACTGTATGAACAGTTTCAGTGTTCAGTGGAGAAGGAAGCAGCACTAGCCAAATTGGGATAGTTTAAAAATATTTAGAGGCTGGCTGCCAAAATCTTGCATTACAGCAAATAACAGGAATTAATTTGAATAAATCTTTAATAAGTCTAAGTGCAGACTTGTATGTCTAATACAGCTCAAAACAACCTCTAGACTGTATGTAGTTGACTCTCAACTGCCTATTATGGGGTTTCTTTAAAAATTTACTACATATCACCTATAGCATAAGTCTAGTGTGATAGCCTCTCGACTTAATTTTGTTTGAGGCTATTATTAGGGGGCCAAGCACAAAGGTGCATAGGCACCCTATTGTTATTCTACCTTTTCTTATTATAATTCTTCTGCATCTTCTTCTTCTGACTAGGTTGTCCATGGCAGCCCATAGAACCATCTGGTAAAAAGTTGTGAAATTTGGCATACTGATTGGGGAGGGTCTAAGGAACATTCTGACCAAATTTGGGCCAAGTGCTGCCAACGCTCTAGCACCACCATCGGGTCAAATTTGGGCCTAATTTGGAAGTATGTTTATGTTCATAACTTTTGAACCATGTATCCAAAATTTGAAAGGCATCCCTGGATTCCCTGGGTCGAGACGAGTTCAATGCATTCTATGACATTAGTTTCTGCCTAATTAGATTTTTCAGTACTCTCCCTACAAATTTTGTCTAATTATCACCAAATTTGGCACATGTCATCTTCAGAGTAAGCCTCTCAAAAATTATCAAAAGAATTTTGATACTCCAAATGGTTTGCACATGATGGGCCAGAGAATCTGACAGTGAAGCCACTAAACAGGATTTGAGGCTGTATGTCAGCAACGACTTTGCACACTGACACAAAATTTGGTAAGCGTGGTCAGGACCATGACCTGAGGCTATAAAACAAATTTTGTAACAACGCCACCTACTGGTCGAAAGTTACACAACATGCTAAAAATGCTTCCGTCTAAGTGCCATTTTTGCTACTCCTCTTCCAAATTTTGTTCAATCTTCACCACATTTGGCTCACTTGGGTACATTCAGGACATGGTCACATTCAGGTGACCATGTCCTGAATGTACCCAAGAAGTTTTGTGACTGCGTCACCTTGTGGTCAAGAACTGTAACAACTTTCAGGATGATAGGCTGTATTTCGGTAAACATTTGCATATTGTCATGAGACCTGATCTTCCACACCGTGCCCTAATGTACCCAAAAAGTTTAATGACTATGCCACAATTTTTGACACAATTCCATAATTTTCCTAATTTAATTTTAAGAACTTCTACATTCTACATTCCTAGTTCTACATTCCTATGATTCCCTAAGGTAAGCTGAAGTGAATAGCAGCTGAATTTCAAGAGTACTTCCTGTTTGCCAATTTGAAATTCATTGAAACCTGTTTCATGTCTTACAAAAGTTATCAAATGATTTTATACAGTTTTCCATATTTTATATACTTGAATCCCTTCTCCTAAAGTTGTGGCTCTTTTTTACTGTGATTGCTTAGGCAATGACTGTGGCACGTCTGTGAATGTGCGGCTCACCGAGTCTGGGTGCTTGGCCCCTGAAAATGCTGCTTGCAGCTTTAATTGTTATTACTGTTGTCCTGCCCTATCAAAATCTAGGGTCACAAGGTATTGCTGTTGAATGGTGAAATGGTCATAACATCCCATCACAAAGATATTGTACAGTCATTTGCCCTTCCAAAGTTAAAAATATAAGCAAGTAAAATAAAGAACTCAAACCTATGAATAGACCAGGGTAAAGTATGTTTTAATCAGGATTTAAAAACAACTATAAAATATGAATTGTATTCATAATATTTTGCCCTAAAACTTTGGAACACTACTACAGAGTTTAGGGGCAAGAAAAAAAAAAAAGAAAAGAAAAACATCCTCCTCCAGGTGAGCTCCACAAGATCTTCAAGACTAACAGCACATCTGCCTCAGCTGAGCAAAATGCTTAGGGTGGACTATACTGCTTTAGGAGTTCAGTAAGATACTCCAGAGGTAAACTAAAAAACAAGATTGTTTAATAAATGCAAAAAAAAGGCACTCATTGTAGATTATCATGAGTGCTGCAACACTCCGTATAAATCTATGCTGGAAATTAGCTCTAATAAAATGTTTTAAAAAATGAGTTGCAAATGAGGTACTCTAAAACACACCATGGCTGTTGCTGCAATTCACTTTTGTTTCAAAAATTTCCATCCTAATTTCATTATAAATAGAAATAGCTGTTGATCTCAAGCCATTATCTTGTCCATTGAACACCTTATCTAGGGCAATGGGACCCCATCATATCATAATTATTCTCAAGTTTGCGGTACATTGTCGGTTGCAGGCTGGCAGCATATAGTTTCTCAGAGAGAAGGGGGCGAAGAAGCAGAGGCTTCCAGTGTACTCATCATAATAACAGTGTCAGAGGCGGAAAGACAGTAAAAGAAATTCACAAGCTGTCATGTGAGCTGGGTTATCCTGCCACACACAGCCCCTGCTTTCTAATTAGACGTAAGAGTGGGGAATATATTAACTGTTATAGGATAAACACAGAAACACACACACATATGCACATGATCCCCCCCCGTCCCGTCCCCACACACACACACACTTCTCCCATCACACACGCCCAGCTCTCTGGCATGACCGTGGCATGGACAGACAGAGAGACAGGAGGTGGGCAGACTGAGCAGGGAACACACCAACCTTCTCTCTGAATATTTTTAGCACATTCTTCCTTCCTGTTCATCTCCAAAGTGATGGAGACTAACAGAACAAGGATGAAACAGTTGGTGGGTGGTTGTGTGTGTACTCAATACCATTTTTCTTATATAACCAAGATATAGGCCATTACTGAGATGGCTGCTTTATCCCATGGTTTGCACATAATAGACATTATTAGACTTCACAGAGGGGAACTGTGCATATGAACACATGATGTTACATCCCATACATGTGAATCACAGCAAAAGTATTGCATTGACAGGTCACTGAGTTATGTACAGATTGCCTTGCTATATGCAGTTCAGTAAAGGCTTTATTAAGAAAACACATTTCGCATCACTTACAGTAAATATATGCATGGGTGCAGACACAGGAACAAGATGTACTTCCTGTACACATGCAACCCCAGACAGCAGGGCACAGTCTTTCCCACAATTGACATCACTAGACGTGTTCTTTTTTTTTTCCGCTTTCGTTGATGCCCTGATGAACAACAACTGCATTTGTTGGCTGTTGTAGGAACACCTAAGAGTTTAGCTATTTTGCTAACCCCTTACACTCTTTATTATTATTTTATACACTTATACACTCCACATATTATTTAGTTTAACATAATTTGCAGTAACTACTGTGAAAAATTCAGTTAATTCAGTAAAATAAGTATGTAGTTACAAGAGTTAGGAATGTAAATGTGAACCCACCAACAGATACTGGTAGTTTAGGTAGTTAAAATAGTGATACTAGGTACATTTGGAAGGTTTTTACATTGCCAAACTGTTTAATTTGCTTTAATTGTGTGTTGCATAAATGCCAGTGAGAAATAATCATTTCATCATACTAGACACCATCTGTTGAGAGAAAAACAAGAATTCAAGATAATAAATAACTCACACCCTTCACCACAATAAAGCTGATTATTTATGCATTTATTTTCAAATGTAAACTTCACTATTTCATGCATACAAGTTGACACATACATTATTTGACAAATTCTTGTTAATTCTCATATTTGCATAGGACAGAGTCACAATATATTGTCTAGAATGTAAAAAATAATGTCATAAAAAGATACAGCAGAGCAACCATGACCAGCAACATTAAGAGTCGGTATAATTCATGGAACTGTACAACTGTAATACTTCACTGTAGTGATTTGGTTGATTGAGCAAAAAAAAAAGAAAAAATGGTGGTGAATGGCAGGTTTCGAATGAGGTCATGACGAGAGGAACTGGCCATAGTTGAAATATGAGTTATTTTGTACAAAGCGCTTTATAGCCGCGCTGTAGTCACAGGAACAGGCATTGCATGGTGATAGAAAATAAAGACTAATACATATATCAGGAAGGCAAGCCAAGTATACACATAAAGCCTGAAGGACAGCTTGAAGCATCTATGACCTCCCGAAAACTCTTTAACCTCTGTATTTGTTCATTTTCTGATTGGAGATTCATGGTCAGTACAAAAGAATGTGCATTGGTGTGCAAAAGCACAAAGAAATTTAATAATTAGTTGTGGCCATTGAACATCATTTATTAATGTCACTAATATCTATAGATTTTGGGTATCCAGCTACAAGTGAATCCTCCCATATAGAGAGAAGAAGATGAGAAGCCATGAAGAAAAAAAAAACCTATTTGAAGACAGTCAGCTCTTTTCTATTCTGTGTGAAATATCATAGCTATTGGGCTTCATAGATGTTTTCAGTAAAATAAGTTTACTGAGTGCACATCATAAAAAGAGGAGCGAAGGTATGGGCGGTTCTGAGTTTGAGCCTCCTATAGTAATCCAGTCATGCGTGCTCATTAACAGCTGCTACGACAGCAGCCTTGTCCCTGCTGACACCACTGGACGCTGCGTGCTTCCAAAAGGCTAGTTGTGTGTTTGAGTCTGACCATGCAGATTAAGAGAAGACCAAACTGACACAAATGACCACATGCTTTAAAAGCATCAGTCTCCATCAGTGACCAAGCGTAAGAGCATGACCGTATTTTCCAAGCCTTCATGTACAGTGAAAATACACAGTTTAATCCCCCAAATTTGAAATATTTTGAGGAATTAATGGTATCAACATGACGCCAACAACGAAAACATGTTTTTCCCCTGGTAAACATTTACATTTTTATGTGGAGGATGTTTCCAGTAATTCCTAAACTGTGCTAACACTTGATGTCAGGGGGTTTCCCTCCCAGGCCACACAATTACTGAATGGCATTTACTGCCAAACATGGATTCTTTGGAGAAAAACTAACCTGCACAAGCACAGTGCTATTCTACCTGTGAACACCCTTCATTCTAGGGTTATATTGACCAGAAGAACATATAGGCAATAATGGGCAAACAACAGTCTACATAAGTCTTCACAGATATGTGTTACTTGGGCAATTAACACATCGAGTGAGCCATTCGGTTTACCGTGGCTTTGTTCATTACTCAAAGGGTCTCTTTTGTTTCCTTAACTTCCTGGCAGACACATTTGGGAATAACCCAATGAGTCATATGATTTGAAGGATAAACATTTTTTTTTTCCTTTCAGTTGAAAGCACTCTAATGTGCTTTGTGAAATGGCAGCCTGAATTCCAGCTAATGCAAATGCAAACATCCCCAAATTCATCCACCCTAGAAGTCTTTGGTGACAACCCAGTGAGGCTCTAGTTACAGGAACCCAGTGCTGAACTTCAATTAATTGTACAGTGTGGGTTAATTTGCTTGATGGCTCAAGTGGCAGGTGCGTTGTACCACTTTGGCCCGTGTTCCATGCAACAGTTCCATGGGCCTAACCCCTGTTTTGCATGTCTGTCTTTCACTTTTCATGGGAATGCCGATAAAATAAAATGCACACCTGCGTGTACACAAGCAAGCAGACTTGCAAAATCCCTTTTATGAGAGGCTCAGGGTTTACTGCTTATCCTGTCCCAACATGAATGGTTGTGTCTATTTTGTCCAGTAGGCACCATTAAATATAGTATAAGCGCATTGCCAAAACAGCAGAAAAAAAGTATGCAATGTTAAGAAAAGTACCCAAATTAACTAGTCACAAATGTATTTCAGTAAAATACATCACAGTCCAAAACAGAACATAAAATAAATACATAAAAGTAATGTAGCTTCTATGCATTGGTTTGATATAAGCAGCACATTTACAGCAAATGAAATTGCAATCCTTTGGAATGGTTGGGTTTTCACTTCTGATTAATATAACAATAATAGCATCCAAGAGTTTAGGATATTTAACCATGTATGTTCTAAATTGTACAGCATAAGACAAATTAAGAAAGCAATATAATCAGACAAAAACCAACATAAAGCTACATTAATGTCACACCAAAAGGAAAAAAAAGAGTTAAACTTAAGAATACTTGGGTGTCTAATGCACATCATTCAGTCCTGTACACGTACTTAAAAACACATCACTCATAGAAAACTGTACAAGGTTATTTAGTTAATGTCACCTATTATGGAATATGCATTAATTTTCTAAGGGTTTCTCCTGGAATTGCTACTTTAATGCCTTTGGCACTTATTATCAAAGCTAATGTGCTATTTAAAAAATATTAGTTACATTTCCCAAAATCAAAATCTACTAATATCGATTAGTATAATTCTGGCAACAGATAGAAAATAAATTATGCTAATTTGGGTAAATTTGTATAGTTAAATGTGATTCATGATTAACATTAAAGGACTTCATGAAACATTTAATTATTTTCTTTTTCAACTTTACAGTCTGAGTTAATGAATATTAATAAATTAGGTAATGTTGACATGATAGTTGGCCCATAATTTCAGTTATACCACTCTAATAACAAAATACTTCATACTTCATAACCTTCTGAGTTGCTTTGTAAAGTACAAGTTTGGAAAAACATGATGAGTAACACAATGGTCATCTATAACCAAGGAGAGAATAATAAAATGTAACAATAATAATAGCATGGGACTACACTACCTATTCACAATGCTATGGTCTCTATGGTTATGTGTCATTTGAAAATGAAGCTAATTATATCAATCATGTGCAAGGCATTAAAGAAGAAAAGATTAGCCTTATAAAAGTTAACTTCACCCCTTTATCCCACTTCTCTCCACAACATTGAAAGGAAAAAAAAATCTATATCCTGCTTATAACAAAGATTCAGTGTCTCTGCATAAAGAGGGAACTCTTGGGGCTTGTCTTCCTCAAGGCTTAAAAAACTGAGATTAAAATGTAAAACAAAAATAACAATAATCAGAAAAACATGAACTAAATATGCTTTTATCATTCAGAAAATGGAAATAATAATATTAATAATAATAATAATAATAATAATAATAATAATAATAATAATAATAAACAACACAGAAATATATATTACAAATAAACAAAGCCAGATGAATACATCCATGATCTATAATCACACAAAGTTGAATTGTAAGCTAAGGACAGAGCAAGTACAGTTTTACCCTAGACATGCCACAATCTATGTTCAATGGTCTCGTTTCTGATTCAAGTCGTTTCAGTACAGTGAATATATGGAGCGAAAGAAAATGCATGTTTTTTTACATGTCTCACACTGACCTGTGACAGGTGACTAAAGTGGATGCCAGAGACTGGAAACATTTTACTCATTACATTATAATCTCACTAGTACCCAAGATAGTGAGAACAGTTTAAAGACCAGTCATGGTCATGGGTGCTATTTGAACAGCTACTGGTTTTGGACAGAGGAGAGTTTTAGAGACAGAGGAGAAGTCACCGTGTTCTCTGACCAGCAGTGTAGAAAACACACAGATGACCTACAGCACTTCCAGTGCACTGCAACACACAGCTCTATGGTGGTATGAGTAAAAGCTGATGGTCAGCATATGTCAGCAATATGAATGGAAAGGTGTTATTATCTCCTCTTTATGGTTGGTTGATGACAGGTGTGCCTAGAGGGCATTTAGCTAATTAGCACTTACTAAATTAGTGTTCCAGTGTTAGCTATAACACAGTGGAATTGGTTGACATTTTGATTCCTACACCTCTGGAATCTGTTTAAAATGACCTAATAGTGAGAAAGCATTATGTGTGGCCTTGCAGCAGGAGTAATGCACGTGTGATGCTGTTTCATTTTGTTATGGGTGTTTTCTTCAGAGAGAGAAGAGAGAAAGCTTTGATTATGTGTGCTGTTTTGAAAGACTCTGGCTGCGAGGCCCTGGGGGAAGGGAAGGAAGGGAAGGGAAGGGAAGGGAGGAGAAAGACAGGGGGAGGGAGGGTGAAGAGAGGGACAAGGCCTGGTATTCACAGGCCTTCACCTGCTCCTGCAGTCCAGGGATACCACATCCCCAGCTGGGTAGTGCCGCCGTGCCCTTGTCCCATCTCCCTCCACGGAGTGATAAAGAGTTAAATGCAATAAGCACGTGCATGACAAGTGAGACGAGGATAACACAGAGCATGTGAAAGTGACTTGACAAGTGTGAGATGGGTGAATGAGTGTGTGCATCAGTGTGTAAGTATGTGCATGTGTGTGTGTGAGGCAAGTGCCAAAATAGTTTAGACAGTGGTGCCTCTATTCATGGCAGGTTTTGTGAGCTTCTGGCCTGAGCTGATGAGGCATAGCTGTGAGGAATGGCTCGTAGAAACATAAGACCACTTTCTCACACAGGTCCTTCATCTTCCCAAGCTTCAGCAAGCAAAGGACGGTAAACTGCTGTTTGCTTAAATGATATGTATTTGTTACTGCATGGATTTGGTAGCAACAATATTTCATGAGTCTAATGCCCCTGTTTAATGAGGATCAAGTTTGAAAGCAGCTGCTACAATGGTATATTGAGGTAATGTGTTTAGCAGCAACACTGACTGCTTCAATCAGTGTCTCTGCGACAGTAAAGAAGTCTATGTAGAGGTCTTGATGCACAAAGAACGTAAAAAGTCCAAAGAGTCTTACAGCTGTGTGCTGCCTTGTCTTATCATTTGATTCTGATGAATGCAACTGTCTTAAAGCAGCCGGTCAAAGAAAAAAGAAAGATGTAGCTGAGTAAAGTCTGGAAGGTCTTAGTACTGGAAAAACAGTAAATTTATCTTTCTTTTCTTCTCCAAGGATTCAGAACTCCAGATCTGACAGGATATGCTTGAAATTTTAATTGATACCATAAGCATTCTCATTGTTCACAAGCCCTTAACTCCTTTGTTCAACTTCCTTTCTTGTGAAATCCAGTGTCCTCAAATTTCGATGGCATCCAATCAGAGGAGATCCACCACCCTGCGCCATTTGCAGAACACTGATAGATGACGGGATGCTCCTTCTTCCGTTAGCACTTAGCGGGTGGGCAGGAAGAGGGGCAGCACGCATAGGAGTGGAGGGCTGTGTTCCAGTTCAAGAGCCAGAGGGGAGAGCTGACTGGCTGTCTCTTCTGCTGAACTGTTTGGCTTATGATAAAGCCCATGTCTTTATCTGGCTCCCTCGGGGTCAGCTCTTTCTTTCCTGCCTTGTCCAGATAGTTGCTTTTGTTCTCTAGGCAAGCTACAATCTCCCATTACTGCCCCAGCAACCCAGCCCAGTTTCCAGCTTACTCCTCTCGTAAGACCTGCAGTCTTCCAGGCTGCATTTAGCCTGCCAGGGCAAAGACCCTGGGGACACCCTTCAGCACTTCATCCATCCTCTCACTGTCTGCCTCTTTCTAGGAGGAGTGAGAGAGGCACGCTGAGGATAGCACCATTGCAGTGACTCTCCAGCATGCTATGAATAGCCTGGTTTTGAACAGCCGTTTCCTAATTGGCAGGTGGCAGTGAGTAAGGTGGGTAAGGTCACACAGCTGAGGCATCTGTCGTTACCTGAGACTGCCAATGTATCTCCCTTCCCCCAGCTCTGGATATCACTGGCAGAAAAGCTTTCCTATTCTCACCTTCACGCCGTCTAGTCTTTGGTGGTTTCTTCTTGTGTGCTTTTCCTGTTAATTCTCTTTTCTTTAAAAAAACAAAAAACAAAAAAAAAAAACAAAAAAACAAATCACAGGAATCAAAGTCCCTTGCTATGTATGTTAAATCTGTACTGTTGTGGAAAAAACCTGAAGCTGATGCATGTGCAGTCTTTATGGTGCAGTGCTGCTGCTTTGAAACTTTATCCTCCACATTTTAGGGGATTTGGTTCAGTCCTGTAAGGAGAGCAGTGGGATCTATTCTCCTCATTGGGAAGGTGGTGCATGTAATGGCAGTTTTATCGCCTACATTCACACAATGTAGGGATTTCTTTAGCTATGTTCACACTACCAGCCTCGTGGCTCAAATCCGATTTTTCGCCTTGATGGTTCACGCAATATCTGTCCTTACTGTGTGAACAAAGCTCTGCCCTGAAATGTGGCACATGCACATATTTATGAAATCACTAACATCATGAGGACGCTCCACCATAATTATGCCACGAAGTTACACAATCATGTGCAGTGAAGTGTGATGTAAAAAAATAAATAAATAAAAACAAAAAAGACTTTAATCTGACTCACGGTTGTATGACCACACACACATATATTTTATATATATGTGTGTGTGTGTGTGTGTGTGTGTGTGTGTGTGTGTGTATATATATATATATATATATATATATACACACACACACAAATGAGGTGCACATATAATAGTGGTTTAAATCTGATTTCAAAATATTTTTTTTAATCTTCATGCAGATTTCAATAAGTCAGATCTAGACCAAAAAATTGGATTTATACCACTATAACATAGCCTTTAAAATGAGGACCTATCCAGAACAACCCTCACAGTTTTGTGGGAAAAAGAGTCTTAGAGATAGCAATGTTAAAAACAAAAAGAGTTACTTCCAGTCTCAATACACAATGACTTCCACTCCATTCCAATCCCTATGCTGGGGTACCACGTCTTACAGCCAGATCAGATATTGAGTTTTTATGACTGTTAAACCTAGTACTAGTTTCACCTGATGTGAACACCAATAAAAATAAAAAAAAACAAAAGGAAGAGTGCAATTTTTTTGTTGAGTGTAAGGCTGTTTTATGTATGTTTTCTCTTCATGTTCATTCTTTCAAGCTAACAAGGCCATCCCTGAGCAGGGCACAAAATTCAACCCCTGTTGAATTTCAGAGTAAAGTGATGCTTGTATTGTGCAGTCAGTGTGAATATTAAAGGAGAAGAAAAGAAAAACAACTGTCTAGAATCCTGAGGTGTGTGTGTGCGCCACTCCCCCTAACCCGTCATAAATTAAAAAAAAAAAAAAGAGAGGAACAAAAAAACAAATTTATACCTGTTAATTCTGTCTACATTTTTGTTCATTTGAACAGATTTGATCAAAAGAGAGCAACAAAAATACAATGGAAACTGGCTGAGGCCAGAGACTATAAAAAATACAGACATATGGTACATATGGTAAATATTGCCATCTGGAAAAGGCATTTTCTTCTCTGTTTTCTGCTTTTCTCTTTTTTGAAGTTGGTGAGAAAAAAAAAATTGCACTACAGGAAGCAGTTATGTACAGTAGAGTACACCACAGCAAGCGAAAGGATTAGCAAAGAGAGGTGGCGGCTAACAAGTGTGCAACATCACTACTTTTGACAGAAAAGAATTTGAGTTTAAAAAAAACAGCACTGAGCTGCAGGGGGCAGAGGGCGGAAAAGTGCAGGCGGGTTTAAGGCGAGTTGGCTGGGCTGAGTGTGGGGCTGAGTGTGGGGCTAGAGGCATCCGAGCGGCTGTAGTCGCTCAGCGATCCGGGTCGTGTGCTGCTCGCTGTGTTCAGCGTGCCGCTGCCTCCTTGCTGCCTCTTCAGCATGGCTGGCTGGAAGTCGGAGTGGCGGCGAGCGTGCTTCATCAAGTGGTCGCTGCGCATAAAGCGCTTGTCACACAGTGGGCAGCCGAACTTCTTTTCTCCCGTGTGTGTGCGGTAGTGGCGTGCCAGCTCGTCCGAGCGAGCAAACTTCTTACTGCAGTCAGGCCAGGTGCACGGGAAGGGCCGTTCTCCTGCATCACACACAAACACACACCGCTGTCAGTATTTACTCAACACCAACAGAGACCTATAACTAGTGTATTTTCAAAACACTAAGTACAGTACTATATAGATTAATTATCAATGTATACACAGTACAACGTTATTTAGTAATATAAACCTGTGCAGGTTTATATTTCCACCTGGGCAAAGATCGCCTAACTCTGTTTCTGACAAAAAGTGATTTGAGCCAATTTGGGCCTGATTTTCTTTTGACAGTTCTCTGAATCCAACACAAAGGTGCTAAGGAGGCTACAAGTCATCAGTGCATACACTGCTAACAGGAGGGGATTCTGTGCCAGCTGATGTTACCCTAGCAGTTTTTCCTACCCTTATGTAGACAAAGGGTTCTTTTAGAAATGTCCAAGTCCTGCCATGCCCCTTTGTATTGCATATGGCCTCTATTAAACAACTGCAGACATCCTGTTTTAGTAAAACGTGCCTATTTGTGTCAAGTTCATTTTTCACTACCTGAATCCATACAAGCATATAACAGAAGTGGCCACTGTTTCTGTTACAGTGGTTTAAGTTAGGACCGGGATATGGGAAGAAGTGCTTTGGGCCAGACATATACAGCCATTTTGTGAAGCTGAGCTTCCTCTCAGCACAAAGTGAAGCTGTCTAGCTCCAACTATAGGACTCAATGGAACATAGCAGCGAATAAGCACAGAGGCCAGGACCCGTTCTCACATGGGTCACTCCCGGGTTTAACCTTCCCATTCAGCATTTAGATTACAAATGAACACCCTGCATGCAGACATAAAGGCTCTCATGCTTTTCAGCATTTTATGAGGCACTGCAGAGAATGCATTGACTCTTTCTCATTAGTCCTCCAGCTGCAGAATAGCCTGTGAAAATGTTTTTACAGTCGTTAAATTGGGTGAAAAGCCTCTAAACATTAAGTCAGGAATGCACAGCATTAGAAATGAGACATATGTGCCAAAAGCACTGTATCATACTAATTGAAGAAGAGTTGGTAAAAAAAAAGTTAGAGACATACACTATGTACGATATGCTGAGTTGTGTGTCAGGAGTGTTAAATACACAAACACCAGGTGGGAAAAAAGGTTTTAGGCTTGATACCAAAGACACTCAAGTAAAGCAAAGCCACTTCAGACAGAGACTAATTAAACAGGATTCAGATGCTAAAGTGCTACCCTGTCCCTGCCAACGTGTAACTATTAGTGAGTCCACACATAAGGTAATTATACCCTTTCCCCTCTCACATCGAGCAATAAAATGAGACTTTAAAACGAATCTACACAGTATATGATGCCAGATGGGCCTATATATCCTATATGTCTTGGGTTGTTTTGTACATTTCCATGTGGTAACGTGTATGCAGTCTATACAAAGCATCTTGCACTGAATAACCAAGTAAACCATACAATGTCCATTTTATTCTATTCCACTGCTCTTCTGCCCTGGAGGCACAGGAGCTACTGTTCTAATTCTTTCAGCAGTGCTTCCGACCCATGTGAAAGCTTGAATGCAGTGATTTGTTGCAATGTGTGGTTGCTGTAACCATTCATCTTACAATCCTAGACATTAAAAATGCAAACAGTAGTGGAAAAGAAAGAAGTCAGACATCTCAGTCATTATGCAAGGAAGTTGGACAAAGCAGGAAATGTATGTAGAGGGCCAGACAGGCTAGTGCAACTGTCTTTGTTTTGTAGTTTCCCCATAGGTCCCAGTGGAAAATCACTGTACTACTTCAAACACACATTCAGTATGATGCCAGATTAGCGTGTGAGACATCAGGGTCCCTTCCCCCAACGCAGAATGGTTGTAGAGCGGAGAGGGTCTATACTGGCTCAGTCTGGGCTCATGTCCTGCCACTCTCGTGTAGACAGACTCAGTGGCGTTCCCCATTCCCCCCCTGGTCACAGACCTTGGGTATACACACACACACACACACACACACACGTAGAAACAACACTGTCTGTCTATTCAAGCTTACTCAGTCACTCAGTATGCCGACTGTCTGCACTCAAGAAGTGAAAAATACACACAGACTGTATGTGCATCCACTAGCCATACTTTTCCTATAGTAGTTTATCAAACTCACAAATAATCAAGGCCTTAACAGCTCCTACACTCCCACATAAATAGACTAATCCTCATTCCAGAAAAAATGCAAGTAAAGTCTCTAAGGTCTTGTTCTTATGCAAACAAGCCACCACTGAATCCTCATTTGCTACACATATTCATGAGTGTCCATCCACACCAGTATTAATCTCTATCCTCTGGTCCATTCATCACTTACATACTGGTGAGCTAATCAGAAAGGGTCACTCTTGTTTGACTCATTTAAACATCCTGCATCTATCAGTCACGTAATATAAACATAAGCGTAATCTAAGATAAATCTGGTTCTTAAAGGAAAGAGGAACATGCTTTATTCAGATTTAGTAATGACACAAGTAACTTATGATCTGTTGCATTAATTAATGAAACAGTGTGGTTACAAGGATACATGGTTAATAAAACCTACGTATCTTCAAATGGCCTCAGGGTAAATGAAAACAGATCCAACAACATAAATATTTCACTGGCCATAAGAAAGATGATCAGGACCAGAACCTCCATGGCATTACATCCCTGCTTAAGAGCACAACGCACACAGAAAGCTGAACCAGAGTGTGTTGAATAGACAAACTTCATTTAGAAAGAAAAGGGAGAAACCAGCATAAAAGAAGAGGAAATGAAACCACAAAGAGAGTGTGGGAGTCTGAAAAAGTGCCACACCAGCAGCAGCGATTTAACTGCAGATTAAATTCCTGATCATTCTGGAGCACATCCACACGGGAGCGCACACTGGCTGCTATCCTTTGTGCTGCTGTTGATGGTGATTGTCCAGAACACTCCTGAGTGAAGAGGGAGGTTGTGTGTGAGTAGTCAGGTAGAACCTCCAGACAAAGGTGTCACGCGGTGTCACCACACATCTGAAACAAGAGCAAGCTGTCCATTCAGAAGAACTGCTGAGCTCAGGACTTTCTGACTGTGTGTCCATCTGTGACCATAAGCACACAGAGAAACATTTGCACAAACAAAGGCTGGTTTACTTGTTATTTACCTAACTTATAGACTTATTTGAAAGGACAACACTGACACCGGGCTGTTGCAGAATCCCTAGGATAAAGAGACTTACTGTCAGGGGTCTTTTGAGAGATCCCCTTTTGTTTCTGTGGAAAAATAACAGGGAGGCCACAATCGTGGAAATGTGAGACCTGCCAGACCTGCTCCACCCACTCTTCCATGTATTTGCACAAAGCACAACTCTCCTAGCCTTTCCCTTCAGTGCTATCATTTTTACCAGACTTCAGGGGGGTGCTTGCAGTGTAGATGGTGCAAAGCATCGCTGCATTACATGAACTGGGTTGCGGGCGGTGATGTCAGAGGCTGCTCGTATGCTCAACTCTGCCTGGCAGGGAGCCAGCAGGACTGTGTGTCCCTGTATTTCTAAGAACACAGGGCAGTAATTAGGGAAGGCTTTTGTTGTGTGCTCTCCACTAACGAACACAGTGACCCAGTTACCTCGGGAGGCAGTTACATCACAGATACATCGTGTACTGAGAACAGAGCAGCAAATGTCTTCCCTCTGAGATGATACAATTATGTCACAGGTAGCAAGCTTACATAACTCAAGCAGACTTTTAAATGGTTTGATTAGCTGCCACATGAATGTGTGCTAAGTCCACGGTTTAATACAGTAGCGAGATTGCATCTATCCTGAATGGGCTTTGAGATGGAACACTGGGAAACAGGAGAGAGGCCCTTTGAGGCCAACCGTCTGCTCCATGGTCATCTGATCAGCCCTGTATCTGAGCAACACTAAACGAGACTGAATGACGAGCCACAAGACTTAACGTCAGTCACCTGTTCTAAGAAGAGCAAAGATAAAATTCCACCAGCCTCTTCAGCCGTGAGCCTCAAAAGCCAGCAGGGGAGTGAGACAGCAAAGCAGGCAGTCAGACATGAACGGCAGGAGGTCTAGTGAATCCACCCTGACTGTTCAGCACTATAAGCCTCATAAAGTACACTTCCCAGGCCACACATTTCCATCTTGAGGGCTATACACACAAGATTTTTGAAGAAAGCTCTCAAATGTGCTCAGGAAAGAACTTTTCTAGACTCTAAATTTTGTTGGACACCTCTCAGCTAATGTCCCCTGGGAAGCAATTCCTGCTGATAGCTTGTCTTTAGTAAGACAATGTGAGAGAGAGAGAGAGAGAGAGAGAGAGAGAGAGAAAGAGAGAGAATGTTAAACCAAGCATTCTCACTGAACTGGGACATTTAGAAGACTTTTTTAAAAGAGGTACCTTGTTGACCTTCCTGATGTCTGCTAGTGATTGCAATTTGACACCTAGAGTTCAGCCAGAGTGAAAGTATTACATTTTGACTAAATGCAACCAAAAATATACCTAGAACAATGTATTTTTATATGCGGTTTGGGTCAGGACAGATTGGCCCAGGGACATATGTCCATGGTTAGTAGATCCTCTCTGGGTTATTGCTTTATATAGTCACTAGCTATACCAAGCAGACAACAAGGCAGCTAACAACACCAAGCAAGCTTGCCTTTAGTCTGATTTGAGACCTGATCTTCGCTGAGTTTAGCAAAAATAAAGAAGAAAATGGATAGTCCTAGATCTTAGCTAAAAAGGGCAGTTTATGAACAGAGCCAAGAGAAAGCCATGCTTCTCTCACCAGCATAAACCCACCTATAATAGTGGTTTGATGCTGTCATGAGGTTGGCTTGAAGGATCATATGAAGTATTGGTTAGACCCTTCTGAATGAGGAACACAACACTCACCACACTGAGCTCCACTGCAAGCCCAATGATATCCATAGCAGGCCAAGCTAAATGTGAGTCCCAGACCGGCACCACGAGTGTAGTAGCAGCACTCATCAGAAGGATGTAATTTATTCCTGCATTTATAGACGTGGCTGAGAGCCAGGCAGGAGCCAGCCAACCATGCTTCTCCACAGTGGGTTAATGACAAGACTGCTGTGGAAGCTCCAGCCTCTGGACGGGGTGTAGCCTGCCTTTTTGTTCTAGTCCCAGACCACCTTGTCATGTCCAAATCCTCATCATTAACAGATAATAGCACTGTGCTGTTCTCAGATCAGTCTGCGTGTCACTCCTGCAGTGGTAGCTTTGTGACACAACGCTAGTTCATCAGAGTCCGTCATCATGGGAGTGCCTGCAGTTTAGTGCAATAACCATGCCAGGAGAAAGATGTGGGTCACACCCACCAACTAGTGCAACAAGCCAAGAAATGAGCTCAGTGTGGCCATATATACCATAGAGACCAAAAACCACAAACACTGGCACAAGAGCAACGGGTAATAAAGCCACTGCTGTCTTTAATTTATCAGAGAAAGCATTAACACCACACACTGTGTGAACAAATGTAGATTTTTTATTTTTTTTTTGCTTACAAAATGAAAAGTTCCTCATGTGGTTTAGCCCAGATTCAAATGCAGAGACTAGGAAGATGGCAAAATAAAGAAGTGCATCTCTCCCTGCATGTTAGTGCGTCTGTGTCAGCGTCTGTGTGCACGTGTGAATGGGAATATGGAGGAGGGCCTGTATAACCACACAGGCTCCAGCACTTGAAAGGCTTTTAGTCTGCTGTCTGCTTTCACTGGTTTGACTTGGACAAATATGCGATTAATGTCGTTTGAAGTATAGGTGGAACAAAGATATATGGGTGGGCTAAAATGGTCTTGCTGATAGCCCGGATGGCCAAACACAACCATTTTTAATTTGTTATCCCCTTTTTTTTCTGATGAAAAATCACTTTTGAACTGCGTGTCTCGTGTCAGTACTGTCTGGGTATGAACAATAGCATCAGCCTAGTGTGCTATGGGAGGGTCTATGCTGTCAGCCATTTCAGTATTCCATTTGTGATAACCATAACTCACTCCACCCCACCATCTACAGCACTCAGAGGAACTCAGATGCACCAGAGTGTCAGGCAGTTACACTCAGATAAGTCATGTAGCGTTCTACCTTCTTTCTAAAGAGGCAGGTTGGTAGAATTCTACACCTCACCATATTAGACTCATTAATTAGCTGATGGCACTATAAAGGCTTTCTTTGCTGCAGACTGTGGGCTAATCTGTTTAAGCCTGGTTAACCTAGGACACAGAGACAGCTGCTGTTATTAGGAGCTGTTTATATCTACAGAAATACTGGCATGGACAGGAGGGTGCCGTGGGAGCACCTTGAGTTTGACTCTCTGTCATACCCCCCTGCTTGTACCAATGACTAAATACAAAGTCCATACAGTACAATTTGAAATAACACAGTGTTTGATCATTAAAGAAAGGCCCAGAACATACCCAGACCTTCATCAGTGTCTTTATCAGTCTTCCCACTGACAGACTGAGAGCATTCAGAATGAGGTCTTTTCACTCTGTATGTGAAATAGCAGAGCAATCCCCCCTCCTCTCCCACCCCCAAAGCCGGTGCCCGTCAGATTGAATGCGCCTTTTCATCTATGCCATAACCGCCTCTCACACAGCACACTACTCTGATCTTTCGCTCGAAATGTATGAACAGGAAGGGGTCAACCACCTTGCAGACTACAGTAAATGTAAATATGACAGCTTGGAGACACCACAAATCTGCCACACAATAAATAAAGACACATATACATCATCCCCCTCTCTCTATGCGTTCTTAGCTACAAAATGAACAGGCTGAAAAGGCCCAAACCAGACTGCCTGCAGCTGCAGCTGCACAAATGACCTACATCAACAGGGCTTGTGGGGGGGTGGGGGGTGGGGGGGGGCATTAACATCAACTCATCCCCATTCCCTTGTGGGTCCACTCTGTACAGCATGTCCCAGGCAGGGCAAAGTGAGCAGCCAGTACTAAGCGTTGTGTGAGACCCTCCACTGGTGGCTCCACGAATCATCAGGAAGGCTTAAAAAATGCAGCAACATGGCAGTTTTAGATCCTCTCTTTCCTGCCAGGAGAAACTGACACCCTTGGGTTGCACGCAACTAGAGGGCAAGGCCAGGCCCTGCCAAATACACAACACCTTAGCAACTCATTTTCTTAAAGCCCCAGCAGCTAGGGAAATAGGACACAAGGCTGAGGGGGTGGGGAGAAACAGAGAGGTTTTTATAATGTTCCGCCAAAGCTAACTAACAGATATGTGAGCTCAGTGCTGTATGAAGGACAGTATAGGAGGAGGCTGAGGACTAGCCTATGGTCTATTATACCTCCCAGTGCATTATCTATACTTTATGCAACATAGATTTATACATTTTTGATAAATAAAGTGTTTTCATTATCCTGATGAAAATAAAGAGCCCGATTCCTGTCTGTGAGGCACAAAAGTTCCTTATGATGGTGTCTCAAGAACACAATGCCAAGGGAAGCCTCCAGGAGCAATATGGGTTAGTGGAAGGACAAAAAAGCAAACCCTCTGTGAAATATTCCATTATCTTTGGTCAGATTGTCTGATTACTTGTGAGGCCTATCAAAAGTTAATGCAGTTAGAACATGGCATTTTGTCATGGACATTGGGAACCATGAGGATTAGAGGTGCCTCCCAGCACACGAGACCTTTAATGTGCGACTCAGAGACATCACTTTGCCTACACTAACCACATATTACTTGACATGACGTGACAAGTTATTCATGTTATTCAATTTCAGCATGGCAACAGAAATATTTTATCTAATTAGGCTCTACACACATTGCAGCTGGGTTATGAACACACAAGCATTGCAACCTCCGTGAGATATGGGACAGGGTCACCAAACTGAACACCACCCCCTTTTGTGTTTTGTGAAACGTTGTCCCTACCAAAAAAAAAACTGCTTTAGCTAATCTCTTGTCAATTTATTGCTTTTCAGTTAATTTTCCATAGCTAAGGCCAAGTGGTTCAGAGGAAGGGGAACCCACACCCCACCTTTATGAGTTGTCAGACAAATCTGTCTAGTAACCTTAGACCCTCAACCTGCTGAAGCCTTGCAAACTCAAGCAGTATAGTGAGCCATTTGTATTCAGCATGTACCCTTGAAAATGTCATGTCTTAACACACCTTTGACCTACATTCTGTAATTCAGTGCAGAGAAAAGGGGAAAGAGTGCATAAACAGCAGCCCACAACCTCGATGTGATTCAGTTAAACCCCCTGCTTCAGTCTTTTAGACATTCCCATGAACACTAGTTCAACCTATATGAGCCTGATGACATTATGGAGATGTACAGGGAGCAGACTGGATTATTGTCGAGAGAGATTATCCCAAATCACCCATGTATACCTTTTCCAAACACAAGACTCCATCTTGTGTTTGCTAATCAAACACATTTGTGCACTTAATGAACTTACAGAGGGCTAATTTTTGTAGTGCAGAATTATCAATGAGAATATCAAATCCAGGTCTGGCATGAAAGTTCCAGTTCAACTGGAGGGTAAAGCAAATGAAATGACAGATTATCAAACATAGATCTCAGCTATTACCAAAACCAAAACACCCAGCTAAAGACATTTTAGTCATTAACATATGGCCCAGTTTAAGTTAAGCCACATTTAATATTTTAGGAATAGAGACAAAAGGATGAGACGTGGCTTTGCAACTCATACAGCAGATATTTTGTTAAAAAATATTGCTGTAAAGACCTCAAGGAAAAGACCTCAAATGCACTATAAGCATAGTATGTGTGTGCCAAATTGCCCACAAGTATAAGAGCCTCAGCTTTGTAGATTTCCTGCAAATATGTCACTTTCTCTAACTGCATTGAAACTCTCAGGTTTCAAGAGTGTGTTTCTCATATGGACCCCCACCCACTCTATTTCACATACATCCTGCACCAAAGCAGTACTGAGTGTTTTTTTCCCTTCAATGTATTACAGAAATGAGAATTCTCTAAACTGCCACCTGCAAGCATATTACGTCACAGAGAAGACAACACATCTAGTCATCCATCTGTGTGGGTGATTATGATTTATGAGCCTTGCACAGCACAATCTCATGTTCTAAGAAACTTAGATTTTCTCCTACATGTTTCTGCAATCTGTAGAAGTTTTGTAACCAGAACTATCTTTGTGGGTTTATGTAGGAATTAAAGTTAAAGGTCCAAAGAGTTCAGTATATTATTTTTTTCCCAGCTTTTCAGGTTGGTGTATAGTCAACCATATTTTGTTTCTTTAATGTAAAACATATCTAATTTCTCTGAATCAAAATTCATCCACATGATTCTGATTATCACATTAATATACAGACATCCTCCATGAAAACTAGAGAACAAAGAGAATGATCAAACAATCCTCTAGCAGAAAAGTTCAATTTTAACTTCTATATTCAAGAATCAGCCAAAGTCTGGCTGTACCGTCAAGCTAAGCTGTAACAGATTTCTTGGGAAGCCACCTCAAGGTCATTCCACTAACCTTATCTCAATCAGGAACATTTTGTAACCACAGGTCACCACAGGATTACAGGGAATGGCCAAGTGAACTTCAGACACATGGGTCAATTATACAGAACAGCACTGCAAACACCCAAGCTGGATTTGCATAAGGTCTAGATGCGTGGAAAGCAATGTGCAATCACTCAATGTGAAATGGTGTTTGCAGAGATACAGTCATTAGTTATGCTCCCAAACTCTTTCAGCTGGAGGTTAGAATACTCAGTGATGAGGCACATTACTACTGTGTTACAGCCATCAAAAACAACAAACCTTTCTTTTCATTTTTTTTTTCTGAGATTACATTTACTATTTAACATTGTTCTCACTATATTTGCATTTCAATGCATACAGTACTGCAGTCTCCTTCAAAGCAGTGAGTCAAGCCCCCTGTCACATGATTTAAGCCAGCATTTGATCACAATAGTACATCTGCTCAAGCTCCATCATAAACCTCCTTTTCTCACAGCAAGCTAGCACACGTGATGACTGGCTTCCCGGCCGCTCCACAGCATACAGCGCACATATATGCAAAATTGCAAGCCAAAACTAATACTGTAGGGGAAAACAGTTCTAAATTCCAATATGACCTCATATCAGAAACATTAGCAATGCTACAGTGAGTCATCTAAAAAAATCCTGAGCTCCAAGTATTTTTTAATTCGAAGAGAAACAGAGGTCTGTGCCCAGATTTTGATTCAGGAGGACAAACGTTCCAGCATGGAGTTCAAACCAGAGTCGGCACAGAGTTCAGGGTGTTGCTAAAGTCAAATAAGGACTCCAGCCCACTTGGCTCACTGGTTTGTTTTTATAACACAGTGTTCCCCCTTCTTTTAGACAGTGGTGTTTAGCTGGGAGAGGGATCCATTTTCTCTTTGATCTATTGGTTGGGACTGAGGGAAAATCTGCTGAGTGCTTTGGAAAAGACTCAGCGCACATAGCAGTTTGGCAGAGCCTGGACTGCTGAACCCAAGTGACCCACATTCTCTGATTACCAAAACAAATGAGACGGAATACACATTATTCAACCAGAACACCACCCAGTTGCAAGCCTGAAAGTTAACTGAGGCCAAAAAAAATCATGAACTATATATATATATATATATATATATATATATATATATATATATATATATATACACACACACACACACACATATGTATGTTTATATATGATAGGCCACATGCCAGACTATAGTGATTACCACGTGGTGCATTACATCAGTCACTTTGTAGGAACTCTGAATATGCAACTGATCTCAAGGAGGAATGGAGGTAAAAACAAAGGGAGATACAGGAGAGGAAGGAGGCAGGAGGAGGAGGTGTGTGAGATGAAGAAGTTAAATAATGTTAACTAATTCCTCTGAAATGAACTATCCAGCACAAATGAGTAGTAAGCTAGTGGCTTTAGGCTTGCTTTGACTCAGGCCTTGTTTAAGCCTGCTGCTGAAAGCTTCATGAACAAATCCTCTCCACTGCTGCTCACATGGTGCATCCTGTCCGCACTCACTGTCGCATCTGAAAAGGGTGTGCCGTGGCAGCCGTGTACATCTAAATGGGTGTGTACCATGCAGCCACGTCAAGGCAAAGCCTTGGTGGTGATCTCTACTTTTATGATGCCAGATGTGCTTAATGCTATAGTGCAAGACCTCTTCTTTAGAGGGGGAGGTGACTTAGCTGCCTTTGTTGTATAAGAAACTGTTTTGTGAAGGCATTATTAATCAAATTTAACAGCTATGCAACATAAAAGAAAAAATCCAAGAAAACTAGACAAGGATACACAACTTCTTTGTATTTAGACTATTTGTTTTTTTGCACAAAAGCCTTCGATGTGCAGCTGAAGGGTGGTGCTGTGT
This sequence comes from Pangasianodon hypophthalmus, assembly GCF_027358585.1. Taxonomy (NCBI): domain Eukaryota; kingdom Metazoa; phylum Chordata; class Actinopteri; order Siluriformes; family Pangasiidae; genus Pangasianodon; species Pangasianodon hypophthalmus. Next base: position 17,136,398 of record NC_069718.1, on the reverse strand, counting down.
GCTTGTGTTCCGCTCTCTCGGAGCTCGTCTAGCTGAGTCTGTTGCTGGCCAGATCAGCTGGCAGTGTAGCGCGCGGGGGTGTGGCACTTCACAACAAAGGGCTTAAGAAGCACCCTCATCTACACAACTCCAGCCGACCCCCACCCCTTTTCTCTTTATTCGGCTTTTTTTTCTGCGCGTTTATTCCAATCTTTGCATGCTTTGGATTATCAGCGGTATCCAAAAAAAAAAAAAAAACACAAAGGGGTCGGTGGCGTTAGGATGACCGCGGCATTGCGGGGGGCGTCGCGCGCATTTCTCGGCTGTTAGCTTAGCTGCTTGGTGACCTTCTAAGTGCTGTCAGTTTCGACAACTTTTTAATTTTTGCATAAGAAATAAGCTTCCTGAAAAGTGTAGGCTTTGGGTAGAACTTCCTACGGGCGTGCGTGTGTATATATATATATATATATATATATAATATATATATATAATATGTGTGTGTGTATGTGTGTGTTAATTGTAGCCTGCGCGAGGTTTGTTTACTCTGTCCTATAGGAAAGGTTAAGCTGTAACCGCGCGCTAATTCCGCATTGACTTCCAGCACTTGGTCTGGACACAGTGTCCCAGAACGCCTCCTACACACCAGGTTTAATACGCGTTTGTGTTGCAAGTGAGCTCATCTGTGTAGACGACACCGGATGTGGTGCTGTGTGTTAAATCGGTGGGAAACTGTTGCTATTTCGACTACAGGCTTCTCCTGTGGGCGTGACGTTATTTCCGACGCCGCGCCTCACGGTTAAATATCATATTAACCTACTTTTGTTTAAGAAATGTCTAACGTTAGCGAGCTATGTGTGAGAAATTCGTCGTCTTCTGTATTACTTTAACTATGCCAAAGCAAGGTTTGGAGCACGGTGTGTTACTGACAGTGCTATTTGCAGCGAGGTAGAGGTAGAGGTACACTGAGAAATCCTCACAGTGCAACTCGGAGATTTTATCCCAACCTTTCGGTGTGAGCTGCAAAATGATAAAGCACTCGCTGCAATGGGAACTGACCTGTATGTGTCCTTAGGTGAGCTTTGAGATGTGATGATTTGCCATAAACTTTTTCGCAGCCAGAATAGTGGCATTTGTGCTTTTTCTGCGGGGACTCCTGCTCAGCGCGAGCCCTCCATCGCTTGCCTCTTTGTTTAAGGGCAGAGTCGGCAGGGACGGCGGTAGGTGTGGCAGAGTTCCCATCCTCTCGCGTTGGGGTTGGTGGCATGCTCTCTTCTTTCGTTTTTGCCTGTTCGGCGAAATTCGTAGGGCTCTGCTGATTGAAATCCGCCAGAATCCGCGCCACGACAAAGAGAGAAGAGTTGTCCTTCACCAGCGCTTCCTTGGCCTCTTCTCCGTTCCTGGGTGCAGGCGCAGTTTCGGGTCGGATCTCCCTGTTCCCTTTAGGAGCGTGAACGACTGCGCGGCTGGACATAGACACAAGGCACTCTGCAGCTAAATGTTCCATTTTGTTAAAGACGCAAAACAAAAATGCCCCCGATGTTGCTTTATAACATTCAGAAGCGAAATGACACTTGTCTAAATCGCTCAACTCCGTCGTCGATCCCTTTTGTGTGATGCTGAACATTCAGCAAACTCACTTCGTGTCGTTACCGGCTTTTCAAGAAACCTGACATCCTGAAGAAAAGCACGCGGAGACACAAACCGTTAACGCGCCGCACTGACTGTTTGTTCACTTTAGAGCTATTGTTCAGACAAAGAGAGGCTGATAAACTTGTGTTGCTTGAATATGAAAACTCCCCATCTTGGCTGAAAAGTCCATACCCACGTAAAGTGACAGTATTGTGCTCTGCGCTGACTGGAGCTGTCGGTATCCACGCTGGGGGCGTGGTGGCCCCGAGTGTCGTCACAGCGCGCGCGAGCTCATTGGCCCGCTCAGTGTCCCGAAGTGCACCGGCTCAAACTTCACCAAGTGTACTCGGATCCATCCAAAACCGGATACCACCGTGCTATATAGGGTGCCTAACTAGTACCCTACCAAAGGTGGTGTAGTATTTAGTTGTTACGTTCAGGGTCTAGTACAGTACTATTCGAGTGTTCTCATAACAGAGGCTGTTATTATCTACCCTGGCCTTATATCCGCTACTAACAAGCAGGCTGTAGCGCACAGTAGTGTCCTACTTCATATGCTCTTCCATACATTTTACCAACTGGATGCACGTCATAATAATATGCACGTGATTTAAGTCACTGCACGCTTTGGACACATTTGCTTGTCTAATAGTAGACATGATATTTGATACAGTTGTATGAGGAGCTAAATTGTGCAATGGTGTTGTACAAATTGTGAAATGTGTTTGGTACTAAGCAAACGCCATTAAAATCACTCCAAAATGAAATGTTCTTTCTTGTATTTGAACATTATATAACTGTTGTAACGATTGTCATAACAGGTTATTGTTCATAGTTGGGCAGCAGTAATAATAATAATAATATTATGCAACAACAATGATAATAATAATAATTAATAATAATAAAAATAAGCAACAGCAACCACAACAATAATAATAATAATAATAAAATGTATTATTATTATTATTATTGTTGCTGTTGTTATATAAGACCTACTACAACTCATGGAAAACATTAACAAAACAAAAGACCCAAGAATTACCAATAGGCTAGTTTAAACAAGTATGTTTTCAGTCTGGATTATAAAAACCAAGAATTATGAACAGGTCAGGTTAAGCAAGTACAGACTTTGGTCAAGTACCACAAGTGTTGTTAGCTTCTTCGTCATGTACTTGTGGAAATGCCTATAATAATAAGTTACTTAGGTGTAAACGTAAGTATGGAGTGATTAGGTTCACTGACTCCAGTGTGTCTTGGATAGCACACTGTTGGCTTGCTGCTATTAGCTGAAAGGAGTATGCACTTCTGTTCAGCAGTCATAAGGAAGTAATGTTTCAAGAAGGAAAATTAGACGTTGTGTAAATAAGCTGATAGAAGATAAAGAGCTGGTTGTCATAAAAGTGTAAGCAGATTCATGGCACATTGACTGAACCCCCCAAATCAAAACTGAGTTAAAAGAACAAATAAAATAATTAGACTGTTTTAATTAGCCAGATTAGCTGCCTAAGTTTTAACAGCAGAGAGGCTAATAACAATTCTAAAAAAATAAATAAATAAAATAGATGCCACACTTTAAAGACCATCTTTATAAAACAACCTTCATTGTTCTGTTTGCAATTATTTAAAACCAGAGGAGCAGAAAGAAGCCAAAAGCAGTAGAATATTCCAGAATATTTTCTGATTTTAAAAATCAAAGGTGATTTTGGGGGAAACGTGAAAGAACAAAAGCAAGGATGCAGTCGTGCACCCTTGAACACAAGTGCTGTGCATCTCTCCTGTGGGAAAGTGTGTACTCTCTCAGTTCTGTTCACAAAAGGCCCTGGAAAGTTCCTGAATTCAGAGGGCCATCTGTCTGTATTACTTTACATATTCTTTCACCACAAGGACCGGGTGTTCTTGCATTTCATGTGGTTCTTCAGAGGCGCACTCCATGACAGCACAACAACAAGGGGGCAGTTCCTCTTTCACAAGATGGCTGCCTCAGAATGAAGGGGGAAAATGCTTATCTGTCTGTCTTCAGCAGTCAGACAAGCAGGAGAAATGGGTGAAAAGACAATACCAGGTTACTGGTTACTGCATATCTATGTTTCAGAAATACAGACAAATATTTTTAGCTATGTTTTTTTAAAAAAATTATAAATGTAAATTTTCTCTACAGTACTAAAGAATGTGTTAGTACTCCTCCGGGCATGTAGGCACAGTAGTGCAGTAATGACTTCACAGTTAATAGTGGAGAACTGTACCTGTACTACATTGCAAACGTGATTATGCGTTATTATTTTGCTTATAGAGATAATATTAAAATAAGCCCAAACACTGTACAAGAAGTACAGTAAGAAATTCTGAATACCTCTCACTTCACCCACACACAGCCCACTGTGTGGCCTTTTACTGGTGATCTGAGCTCACACAATACCAAAAATTTAGATGGTGGGTGTGATCTCTCCCACTAGATGTCCCCTGCAGTGAAAGGATTTGTCTCATTTTGCTATTTTAATAGTCAGTACTGATTCATAGAGTTTCAGAAACTAGTTTTCCTTTTGAGTTCACAACAAACTGAGTAGCTTAATTCTTTTAGTGTCTGCTTTATCTTGTCTGCTGTTACGTTAATAAAATAAATGTATCTTTTATACTAGTTCTGCAAGGTCTGACCATGTGCATCACTGGGTTAAACTGTCCATTCGAGGCCACGCTGTGGTGCCTAGAACATGTGGTGCTTTAGCTTTGTGCGGTATGGGTCATCTCCTTTCAACAACAAGGATGCGCCCCGATCACTGTAGTGTTAGGAAGATCAACAGAATCATATGTCTCACACTGCATAGAAACATGGCATGAAGCTGAATAAACTCAGTAGCACTAATGGTAGAAGTTTATGCGCATTGTGCACAAGATTTCCTTCCAGTTTGTTACAGGAAAAGCACTTGGAATAAACAGCACTTCAGGTGTTTATCGTAATCACTCAGAGACTGCACTCTTCACTAGAACATGTCAGAGTGCTCTGATGATCTGACTAGCAAATCAGAAGGCTGAAGGTTATAAAGCAATGTTACTTTAACTAGAGCAATCGTCTTTCTGCAGATGAGAAGTGCTCTTGATATGTCCTGACGCTGACTACAAGCATAGTGTTTTTAAAAAAGCTTTTTAAGTTTAGTCTTCTCAGTTAATGGATGTCTTGTTTATGTGTTGAATAGAAGCATGCAGCGTTTAAATGTCAATGCACAGCTCTTGACATACATGAGACCCAGAGGTTGTTTACTTCTTGTGGTTTAGCTTTGTTCTGTCGTTGTTGGGAAATGTCTCGTTTCCCATCATGGGCGCAAATACTCTCTTCCTGCTCAGAAATTGCAATTTGTACTGATCTAAGATCACCGTGCCTTAGTTGTGTCTAAGGCATAACTATTGTGCAAGAAACAGCAAGACTGCTTTCAGAACTGAAGACGAGGAAGAGATAGCTTTTCGTGTGAAAGGCTTTGTACGACATTTAAACAGAAAAAGGAGTGCCCACATAACACATACATGCACATACACACACGCACACAATATTACTAGTACTTTCACTCTCTCAACAGCCCTTCCCCCCAGGGTGTATTTGTCTTCATGAGCACAACCGTCTCCTCAGTGCATTTGCCACTGGTGTTCAGAGGGCCTCTAATTAGCAACCCCCCTTTACTGGTCAATCATTACACATGCTGATGTTTTCCCCTCACCTCTTTGGATGGCTGGAGTGGATAACACTCTTGTATCTGTTGTCCCGTGGCTATTCAGCACACTGACAAAGCGTACCAGTGTTTCAGATGCCGGTACAATATTGTACTGCCCATCCTACCTGTTGCTGTTTAAATGGGTGATCACCTGAACCATTGCTTTAGCATTTGCTGTTCACAAATGAAGGCCACTTCTGGAAGAGGAAAATGCTGAAACAACAAATATGCAATAAGTAATAGTGTTCAGGCATGACTAACAATGTTAATGGAAAGAAATGGAAAATCTACTGATGTCTCACCGGTAACCTATGGTGAATGTAAAGGTTGTTACTTTTAAAGTGATGAGTGGGAAGAAAACAAGTTTTTAGCACAGACCAGCATGTCGTCCACCCCCATTCAATATTACATTCTGTACTTTGTTCACCACAAGAAATATAACAATAGAAACAATTAAAGAAATGATAAACCAACTAGTCTGGAGCATATACGAAATGAGCTAAATGCAATTAAAGGTTCTCTGAAATATATACAAATAAATATAGACAGGGAAAGCCATTTTTAATGTCATGTTTTGTGTTTCTTTGTGGGGGCTGAACTCTCCAGTTAGTCAGGTTTTAACAGCCCTTTGCTCAAGGTAAGGTCTGTGAGTCAAATAAAGCCACGTCAGAATGTGTCATCGTAAAAGACAAACAAGTTGAGACTGTGTTACCCAGCAGTACTAGGAGAAATCAAAATATGGCACGCATGAGATAAGAAAGGCATGGAGCCCAGATGTACATCCACTCCATAAAGACTCTAATATCACTATGACCTTCTTAGTTAATGATTGAATAAAGTGGATGAGATGAACATGACCACATTTACCACATTGATCTTAACTAAACATCTTAATTCAGATAAAAACAGAGGCATAATGTAGTAATATGGTAAATTTGTGTGACAGCTCTGGCTAATAATAATCCACTTGACCGCAGTGCTGCAGAGCAAGACCCACCTACCTCATACAATACCAGTGAAAGGAATAAGACAAATCATAACTTTTTAAAATTTATTTTCTGACCTATGTGAAGTGTCTCCATAGAGAGCATTGAGCAGTGAACTGGGGGAGTTGGAGTGTGGGATTTCTTCTTGTTGGGTCTTGTTGCCATGAGACATCTGTATTTCCCTTCCTCTCCACTCATGCTATACCATGCTACCCCTATAAGTTGCATTTACACACTCTAATGAGACAGTAGATAAAAGCCTTCTTTGCTCTTGTTATTCAAACTACAGCAATACCTAGTCTGACCTCTAGGCATGTGGCTACAATGTACTATTGGTTAAGGTTAACAGTCTTTCCCTTTATCTTTATTTTAACTCCATATTCAATACCAATCTTTCAATTCAAACAATGCACTCCATTTTGGGATAGAAATCAACATATTCTATAACTCACGTACTTAAACAGTGGATGTAGGTCAGTAAGAACACATGGAAAGCAAATCATCAGTGACTTTTTCATTACTTTTGTCACATCATTTAGATCATCATTATATTAACACACTCACTTCTGGATGATCCTGGAAAACAGAGACAGATTAAAATTAAATATACGTACATTCTTAGAAGAAAAAAAAAAAGAACACTTCAAAGATTCTTCAGTGGTTCTTTGGATAGTTATGAGTTCTCAGCTTTCCAAAAAAGTTATATTAGGAACCCTCTTTAATCAGGAAACACTCTGTTGTAGGAGTTTACATAGAACCTTTAAGGATTCCTCAGAAGTACTACTGAAGAACCCTTAAGGGTTTTAGATTTAACTTTTTGCCTGTACTGTGTACCTTTAGTGAGTACACAGTGAAAGGGAAAGAAAACAAAACTGTCAAAAATTATAATTCATGTTTTCAACTTATTTTTAATCTATCTCTTTGCCATTGTATTATTTAGAATAAACCCCTTTTCTAGTACTATTGTAATCACATGTTTTCTGTATAGAGAAGTAATGCAGGAAACAATATAGCCTGAAATAAATGACCAAACAAAAAAAAATCCAACATGCAGAAGTAAAACCTAATAAACAGGCAATATTGACTAGTTACTGCACTAGCCTACAGCCTGTATATACAGCCTGTACACTTTTCCTATATTTGTATTTAATTAAACCATATGAAATGTGAAAAAAAGAAAACACTGGTTACAGTATTATGTCTGCTTTAAAATGTCTTCATTGACTAAAATGAGTATAGCAGCTGCTAACACATTTGTGAGTCTTGGGAATTTTATGGCTGTTTTAGCCAGGAGGCCAGCTTGTTGCTCAGGAGCATTGTATGCAGGACCACATATGGGAAAGCCATTCTATTATTATTTCCCTTAACACTAATCAGGATTAGGATTAACGTTAATTGTTAACTGGTGCATGTGAAAGACAGAAAAAAATCTCTGCATGTAATGAGCTCAACATGAGTGGAACCCTAGTAGGCCTGATAGTACTGCAGTATATCCTGTGTAATGTGTGGTTTTAATACTTTTTTTTTCAAGTCTGAATGGGAAAAAATGACCTTCTCTCAGTAATGCAGCACCTGTTGGTTTGCTTCTCACTAAGTGTGTTATTCCATTATGGTAAAATGACATTTTCTCCTTCTTAATTTTAGAAATAATGTATAGAACATTTTAGATGTATAATCTATGTAGCTAAAACACAATGATGGAAATGCAGCTGTGGGATTCTGGTCATTAAATTTATACATAAGCAGATGAAGAGATCACTCTTGTTTGCTTCTCATTCTGTGCAGCATTTCTTATGGGCTCAGTAAGGAATACATTAGCTGCAATTAGGGGCAGGTAGAGAACTCTCTGCATTAAACCTTGGACCTTATTGTGTATGTAACTAAAAGCCACAAAGATAATTTCTAAATTTTTACAAGACACGTATGTCATTGAGATGGATTCAAAAAAGCAATTTGCAAATGTGTCATAAACATGAACACAGACTAAACATTTATTTGCTTGTGTATAAGTAAATTGCACAGTAAACTCCAGAATACCTATATCTTTATGAAAATATTTTTATAGATTATTAATGGTACATATATTTAAAAATATTATATATATGGGGAGCACAGGGGCGCAGCAAGTAGTGTTGGCACCTCACAGCTCTGGGGTCTCCAGTTCTGTGTAAGTTTTTCAGCATGTGTGGGTTTCCTCTGAGTTCTCCAGTTTTCCTCTCACCTAACGAAAAGGTCCCAGGTGTACATGAGTGTGGGACTGGTGTCTTATCCTCGGTGTACTCCTGCCTCATGCCTAGTGTTGAATCCAGAAAATAGACTCCACATCCACCACTTCCCTGAGCAGGATAAAGCAGTTACTTAATATGGTTGAATGAACAATTCAATATCAAAGAAATCTGATCAATTTCTTGATCATGTAAGGTAATACATTCAATCCCTAATAAAAATTTTCCCATCCCAATAAATTATTTAAACTGTCATCCCTTTTGAACTTTCTTTTATGGCCCTGATTGTTTTCAATGGTATTTATTAACAGTTTGTAAATATTTTAAATATTCATTAGCTGACTCATGCAGATACACAAGCATCTGTGTCTTTTGTGTTGAAAGTTTTTTCCTTTTCTCTATGATGTTTAACATGTGCTTCACATGTACTCCTCTTTTTAAACATGACAACTTTTAGGTATTTTTTGTGGGTGTCAATAATTTGGCCAAACTCTATTTTCTTCTCATGACTTTTTATTAAAAACATAAGTTTACATAATTTATTTTTTTCCCCAGAAACTATGTAGTGGAAATTTTGAATCATTGTGTGGAATGTTTATATTAATTTAATCAATTTGGCCCATTCTCTTTAAGGGTGCCAACAGTTTTGGACAGCTGTGTATATGTGTGTGTAAACGTCTGACCTTTTCTTGCCCTTAAATGCTCGCACTAACTCGAGCTTGAAAAAAAAAAAAAAAAAAAAAGGTGTTCTGCGGGAAAGAAAGTCCTTGTGTGCAGCTCACACACCCACCCTCACACACACACCCTCACACATACACACACACGCACGCACGCACGCGCGTTCTCGAGTGGGTGGTTGTTTTGATCGGAGAGCAACAAGTCAGCGGGTTCAAGAGTGGGCGGGGCTTTAAGGCTTCCACTGTGTGAACGCGGCCACTGCGTCTTCCGCTCGCTTCTCCTCTCCTCTCCCAATGGCTTTGCTCCGTCTGTCCTGCGACTCACCCCAAGAGCGACCGAGCAGACCAAAACACATGATGTACAGACGTCATTTTACCCCCACAGTCCTGCAAAACCCAGCGCGCAACAGTCCCCGAATGTCGTTCAGCGCTTGTCCTCTGGTGAACCCGGCGCTGCCGAGAACATCCCGTTCCTGTGATATTAATAGCTCCCCCTGCGTCACAGGATTGTGCTCTGAGTGCCGCGCTAGACACGCGATGGGACTCAGCACGCGCGTGCGTGCGCGCCGCAGCCACATACACAGTTATGAAACACACAGTCAGCAGCAGCAGCAGTGTGTGCACCAAAATGCACCTCTCACTGCTCGAAGCCCTATTTCTACCTTCAGACTCCAACTCATTACTAATCGGCAGATTCATATATTTGTGCATAGCTGAAAATTAATTTTACAACTAGCCAAATGATGATTACACGCTGAAAGTACACCTTGTGAATGTGAAATATAACAACTCCTAATTAAGTTAAGGCTATCTTGAAAAAATATCTTCAATTAGTGTTACATTACAGTTTGAATTATGCATATCTGGTATGGAAGCCCAGAACTGGAAGTGCTATGTCCTTATTATGATATAATATCTCATTATTTTGGCTTAATAACTAGTTCAAAGCTTGTGATTCCTTTCTAATTTTGGAATTTCTACCAGTCAAAATTTCCACCAATATGCACAAGTCACTGCTTAAACTGCCTTGTGAATGTTGACTGCAGACATTTGACACTGGAGTTCGTCCAAAACTGAGTTAAACTGCTGGTGGCTTTTAAAGATAAACCAGCTTGCCTTAGTCAGCAGTTGGCTGTATCTCTAGGCCCTTACATGTATACATAAACGTAATCCTGTCATCTTTGTGTTCGCTGCACTCAACAAGAGCATGAAAGGGTCAAAGGGTAGCTGCATTTCAGCAAAATTACTTTGCAGCCATGTGACTTTAGGTAGAACATGTCAGAATGGCACACACAGTTTCTGCATTTCTGCAGCTCTGCATGGGTATGAACAACTTAGGCAATGTGATATGACCTTCAGGAAAGGACTGCTAATATTAAGTGTCTTAAATCAACACCCTTTTCTATCCAAGGCTTGTGAGATTATTACTAGGAGGCTGTTAGTTTCAAAAGCAATGAAGCATTTTAGCTGACTGGAAACTGTGGCATCATCACATCACACCCTCTATTTCACAATTAGCCTGTGAGAAAATGTGCCCTGAGGATAGGATATTACACAATTAGCATTTGGCATTTGATTTACTATCAAATATATTAAATAACTGAACACTAAACATCAAAACAGTTGATTTAATATCAAATTCTAAGCTTTGTTTTAATAATTTAAACAGTTTTGGCTTATGCTATCTAACAAAGCAGCATAACCGATGATGGTGACCTCATCCCTTCCCCCATTCACAGGCTTCATAGCACAGCTTAAAGTTGAGTTGCACTGGGAGCTTGGCCCAGCCCCTGGGAAAAGAGGAGGATAGTGGAAAGGGGGAGGAAGGGAGTGAGTGAGATAGACAGACAGAGGGAGGTAATTCTCTCAGTTGCTAGCCTCAATGTTTTGCAGAGTGGGGGTTTGATTTGAAACTTGGCCGAGCTTGCTACACAGAATCCAGGCCAACCGTGTCAATGCAAAGTTCTTTATTGCATGTTCGTTTGATTAATAACCAGACTTATCACACTGTGGAAGTGTATTTTCCATGCAAGTACATCTGTACACCACTTGATTTTCAGTAAGAGGGAACAAAGAGTAGGTGTTGACGCACGTCTAACCACTTCCTCTAAAAGTTCAATGTCATATCCCAGTGACCTTATGTAATACTAGACACGCATTACAAAACTGTACAAGATTCATGCTGTGGCACCTAGTGAAAAGCTAAAAGTTATCTAGTGTTGTTTAAGGAGAAAAATATCTCATATGGTATATCTGCATATCTGTATATGTCTCAGTTCTGCGTAGTTTATCAAACCAGCAATTACAGGCCTTAGTGACCCACATCAGTGCTCCACGGCTCAGCACAGCCTCACCCAGACGATAGGCACCATGCAAATTATAGTGCAACTCCAAACACGCCCACTGACAATTATGAGTGAGACATCAGCCCCTATGGAAGGCGAGTGCTCTGTCTCTGTACCAGACAGAGGCACACGGCAGAACTGGAATGACAACTGTGTGTACTGAGCCTTTGAGTCATGAAGTGCAGGAGTCTCACCTTTTATTTCTTTGTTTTTTTTATTGTTATTATCTTTGCACGGGTACATACTGTACCGTCAACATAATACTGATATGTGTTTTTGTTTTCTTCCAACCTCACATGCTCACACTGAATGTCAAGCTCTTATCAAGGGTATACTGTTCGCAAGTAAATCAGTAAATGCCCACAAAAAATAAATACATAAAAAAGATACACATTATAGTGGTTGGATATCTGGGTGGATACAGTGTATTAAAGTTATAAAAGGTAAACAGTACACTCCTGGTTTTATGGCTCATGAACGACTCATAATTACTTTCAGTGGAAGAAGTAGTATTTAGAAGTATTTCAGAAAATAATTTCACACTAAGCACACAACCTTATTTCACCATAGATACTAGACTGATAATCTGATTAATTGAAAGCTGCTTATCAGTTCGTCAAGCAATAGTTTGAGCAGTAGTTTAAAACATACCTGACATGCCTTGAAAATGAATCAGTGCTTGCCCCTTCCTAATTTCCTCTCTTACTGCTTATACCACAGCCCTGTTGAAATCTCAAATCTGATTGGTCAGAAGGTGTTAATTAACTTTCAATAACAGCAGTTTTGACAATACAGTAATTTAAATCATAGGTTTGTATTAATGTGCTTGTTCGAATGTGTTTTTGATTCCAGAGTAATACCTCATTCACAGGCCCTTGCATGACCAGACAATCTACATAATGTAAGGCTAATAATAAACATTAAAACATGTTGTCAGAAAACACCAGTTTAACATTTATGGAAAGAGTCTCAAGTGTCAGAAGTCTGTAACAGTCAGGAAGGTAACTCTTCAGGACAGAGGAGTTTGCACTTTCCAGGTTCTCTGTAATATGACAAGCTGTGTTTGTGTCTTATTAACTTCAGGAGAGAGAGAGAGAAAGAAAAAAAAAGAGAGGCTGATGAGGGAGAGATTGTTTATAGGTACTATAATACAGGCGATAACAGGAACTAACTTGTCTGACAGGCATTCTACAACATTAAGTGTAACTATAAACAGTTACGTATGACATCATTCAATAATAAATTGTAATCACTAGCAAATCACTACGGTATAAGTGGATTATTTTCCTATAACAGCAAACCCAGTCATTTTTTAAAAATTTCTTATATAGTATTTGTCACACAGAGGAAGTTGACAGACCTTTAAAATTAAATAACCAAGATAAGCAACTAACATATCATTTAAATGATAAAATTAATTAATGTTATTCAACACACATATCCTTGTGTGAAACGCTGCTCGTTGACACTTTAGGATACACTTTAAAATGACTGCTAACAAAACATAAATCTCTGACATTACTTTTGAGGAATTTTATTCCACTCTTCTTGACTTCTTCATTTAGGAAGATTCCGTTGGGTTTAGGTCTGGAATTTAATTAAATTATTATTTTTTATTGCTTTCTAACCATTCTGACATGGACTTGCTTTTGTGTTCAGATCATTGTCTTGCTTGTTGACCCAAGTACACTTTAGCTTCAGCTCATTTCCTTTGATCATGGCGTAATGGGCTTGTTGAGTCTTAGAACTGGCAACTTAACCTCAAATACATGAGGTTTATATTGAGCGGCACAGCAATCAAGCCTGGCTGTGTTCAGTCAGCTGACTCTAATTATCCCTTTGAGTCGGTTGATTCAACTGGGAAATTTTACACAGGGCCGATTGGTGCTGGATAACCTTGTGCATTTAACATAAAGAAAAATCATTTAAGTTTCCTCGATTCAAAGGAGATTTTGATTAGCAGTGTTTTGTTCCTGGGAAGACAGTAGACCATTTTGCACTCTTAAAAGGGGAAAAAAGAAGAAGAAGCAAATAAACAGAACTGGGAGTGCCTAACAGAAATGGCATGTCCTAATTTAGCAGCATTAAGCTAACCAGGAACACACCACTCCAACTGACTGGGCTAATTGTGATAGCTAAGCTAACAGCTTAGCTAATGTTGCTTCTTCAGCTGTAGCTATTTGACTTTAGATTTTTAGCAAGTTTGACTACTAATGTTAATTTAAGTGTTATCATGCACTTAAAATGGAGCACTAGCAAGTTAGACCAACTATTATACTGTGTAAACCAGTAGTCAAGATTGCTATCAAGCTAGCTAACCACCTAATTATTGTGTTGTGTAATAGCTAATGTTACTAATTGTGCCAGCAAGTGTTTGTGGCAGCTTTTCCAGTCATTTTGCATATACACCATCAGTCACACTCAGAACTGAATCAAAATTTTCTGACACTTTGTCATTGTTTTTTTTTTCTTTCTTTTTTTAAATCACAGTTGCACTAAATCAGCTGCAGGTAAACACATCACATTATGTGTTCTAAGACCACCAATCTCATCTCATCATCAAAAAATTCTTTTAAGACATGCCATTTTTGTCTGCGACAGCAAAATTGGGCCTAAAATTACACATTGTAAAGCCAGTTTTACAAACTTTTCACAGGTACTTAATTACCTCCCACCTCTTCAGTTAAGTGAAACAGCAGTTTTCAGATGACTTTATTTTCCACAACTAACATACAAGATCAGCAACTTCCTAATGACATCTTTGTTCAGACTAGCCTCCAGTAAGCTGCTCATGTGTGATCTGAAGCCTGTTTGAGCAGGTAGTCCTATAGATTGTGCACTCACCTAAACCATAGCCAATTATCTCAACTCATCCTGATTAGCTGGGGGTCTCCGCACCATCTGTAGCTCAGATCACCCAGCTCACTTCCAATTAATTGAGCCACATATAAGGCTCCATAAATATAGGGCAAGACAGCTATCATCAGCAAGATTAGACAGATGCTAATAGACTGTCTCTAAGAGGGGCTTTCTCAAGGTTCAAAACATCTTGACTAATCCATGACCTGGACAAAAACTGTTTGTGCTGCCAAAAATACTGAATTTGTGCTGAGTGCCACTTTTGTAAACAGGAGCAAACAAAGTTTCAGTGCTGCAATAGTTTCCCTTTTCTTCTGAAATCTTGTGCAGAAAGCCTTTATCTCTACTTTGTGCCATACATTTCCAGAAGATGACACTATGCAGTATGTACATTTTGTGGGATTTTTATAGTTGTTATTTTCATTCCCTTTGCCTCTTATCCTTGCATCTTAACTGTGGCCTGTAACCAAATGAGTCAAGAGTGCTTGCTCCTCTGATAAACAGCAATTGTCTTTGGCCCTATCTCCACCCAAATGTTCCTGTGCTGTTTGTCTCTAAGCTAGATAATAACCTGCCTGCATGATCACAGACATATTGGTCCTTGTTGTAAGCTCCGCAGTGCACCCACAATTACATGCTTCACATTTCAAGTGTATTCATGTTTTAAAGCTGAATAAAAGGGTTATGCCCATGTCAGAACATCCAGGAGTTAGTTTGAGTATGGCAAATGCACCATGCATTATAGACTAAGGATATAGTATATTGCAATGTCACTAATACAAAATATATTAAAATTACTTTCTGCCATAATATGCTTTACCACTGATTTACTGGTGTATCAGCTACTAGATCAGTATATGTAATAAACTGGTACTCATTGTATACAGTTAGGTATGTCCAAATATAGTGAAGTGAGGTGAAGTCACTTGTGGCCAAGTATGGTGACCCATACCTGGAATTTGTGCTCTGCATTTAACCCATTTGTGGATGGGTGAACACAAACCCGGAGCAGTGGGCAGCCTTTTTTGCCCCCACCTACAATACCTGCTGGACCTGAGACTCGAACCACGACCTTCAGGTCACCTTCAGGTTGCAAGTCTGACTCTCTAGCTCTCTCTCCACAACTGCCCCCAATAGTATGCAATTGCCAGATTATTAGGTATACCTATATCTACTAAATGCATGCTTCCTCCCACCTCCGAAAACACACCAGTAGGTGAACTGGCTATGCTAAATTGTCCCTGAGTGTGAATGAGTGTGTAAATGTGTGGGCCCCGTTATGGCCTGGTGTCCCGTTCATGGTATGGCCCTACCTTGCGCCAAGTGTTCCTGGAATAGGTTCCTGATCTACCCTGCCAGTATAAAGCAGTTACTGAAGATGAATGAATGAATGAATGATTACATCTAGTATATCTAGGACTTAATATTAGTAACTGATAACTTGGTGTATATTCCTAACTGTTGCCATAAATGATCTTTGAACTCAGCAGACCTTTCCAGATTTGTTTCCAGGTGCTTGGACAGCGTTTCTATTTTGCCCATAATGACTGTACGTTAGAGAACTTTATTATAAAAAGGAACTCAGTCTGCCTTACATAATACAGTATAAAGATTATATCTTCCAGTATAATTAGGCTAAGAGGAAACAAACAGTGACCTTCTGTAAAATCCTGTGATCATGATATATCCAGATTGAGATTGTCAGGGTAATCAAACTGCCACAGAAATGGATATTGATTTTGTGAGATTACAATTCATGATGCTATTCATTCGTATTTATTAAAGCAGAATAACAACTGTCAAAAAGTGTTTGTGAATATGAAAGTGCAACAGAGTGCAAAAGTTTGTATACACTTGTATGCACATTTGTATGGTAAATGAAGACAAAAATATAATTTATAGGAACAAGACATTTAGTGGGTTAGGTTTCACAAATGTTCCTTCATTAATATAAGTAAAAATGATTAAATAATATATGCAAAGGTGTTAGTAGTGAAAAAAAATTCAATAGTTTGCATCTCCCTTTTTGAATGTGATAGAAATATTCTCTAATTATGTATCAATATTGTATAAATAGTGATACTGGGTATTGGAAAAAGTCAGCTTTCTATGCTGACCTAAATGCTTGTTTGTTTTTTCTTCTTCTCATATATGGGGAACTTAGGGGTTTTAAACTAGTGTAAGAAGCAAAAGTCACAATGCTCAACAACAGCACACAACAACTCTGGGGTTATTTTAGTCTCTGCTGTCTTGCAGACGTGGAAATGACCATTGTTCCTCTCAGCAGTTCACTGGTGACAAATATCCAGGCAATACACTGGAGCTTGTGGTGTCTACAGCAAAAGATAACCAAGCACTGTTTGCAAAAGTTTCAATGGCTGTTTCCACTGCTGCCCTTTCTGAAGGGCCTCTGGAAGAACAGCACAATGAGGGAAAAAGTAGTTGAAATAATGTGCTTAATCCAGGCCTCTCAGGTCCACCATCTGGCTCTGGGGACTGTGGATTGTGGTTTGATACTGGAAGTTTACACAGCTGACACAAGCACTAAAGGCCTTGAAGTTCTCTATTCTCCACAGTCTGTGAGGCAAATCTTCTCCAACTGAGCCTTGAAATAGGGCTAGACCAAAGAAGACTTAGTTTACTGAAATCCCAGAGGGTTTGAGACACTTCACACCAGAGAGAGAAGGCCCTCCTAGTCGTGGATAAATTGTGACATCCAGCTGAATAGAATAGGGGTGGGTGAAAGGTCATGGTAAGCTGCTGGATTTATAGCTTGTGGATGACTGAGCAACATGCCCTCAATTCCCTCTGCTGGTGAAAATTGCTCCAAAATTTTGACCAATTTGCAGTTTCTATTATAACAAATCATACTGAGGTTTGAATATGGGGAGCTGGTCCAATGATTTTATCAAATTCTACACAGGGTCAGGTACAAGAGAAGATGATAATCCTTCAGAAGGATTTCCTTGCCGTAATAAGTTTTTAAGAACTGTTTACTTTGGTCCTAATTGGCAATTCCTGGGACAGAGAGAGAGGGAGAGAGAGAGTCAGGGAGAGAAGAAACGAATAAATATTTTGCTAAACAGCCAAAACTGTGGGCTATGTCCAAAATACCACTGGACTAACACTGGTTTAAAAGTGTTTCACCTATACAGTGCTCTCTGGTTGGGGAAATTTTGTTCAACTGCAACTTCATCAAAACAGAAGTATTGTGTAATATTTTGTTCATTGTATTTTGTATTAAACAACCTGAATATGACTATAATACACTTATCCCAATATCAATTTATGCTAAGAAATGATGCCATATTTTATTATTATTATTTAAAGTGGTTATATGACAAGGCTGAGCTTCAACCATAGCCTTAGGTCAAACTTTAATCCAGCCACAGGTGGCACATTTTTTTCTGCCATCTGCAGATTTCCAGAGCCACTCCTCCTTTTGTGAGCCTCAAGCACCTCCTCTCTGTTGCTCTATTCCTTCTCCAATTCTCCTGACTCCAAGCCACCCCCACCCCATCTCTGTCTAAAGCATGCAACAGGGGCAGAGCCTGACACCTTTCAAGCTATAAAGATATACACGCCACCACAGGAGGAGTTTCACTTCATGGAGAACACCTGCTTAGTTCAGTTGGTTCAAACCCCCTGGCAAGTAGTTGCAAATTATTGCAGGTTTAATTGTCTTTACATACATACAATGATATAATGCTTTTCTTTTTCTCCCTTTCTTCCTCTGTGCCCTGATCAGTCCTCACAGGAAACACTCAGTCATCCTCATCATTTTTCCTCATTTTTACTACTTTGTTGGGGCTTGCTCAATGGCAGCAACTCGACAAAACCAGCTGCTGAAGGTCCTCACCCTGAAAACACGGGGTCCTCCCTACTCATTATCACAAGTGCAAAAACAAATGTAGCTTCAGCAGCATTTGTTTTTATCTATCAAAGTGTCTATGTTGGCGTCACCTTCAAATAAATCATTTCTTTGTCTCTTATATCTTTGAATGTTGTTTCAGTAGTTAACAAACAAAGCAAAGAAAAAAACTCTTTTTAACTTGTCCCAACCCTTTACTTTGTGCTTAAATTTTTTTTTAATTTGTTCTCAAGCCTCTGTGTCAATGATGTTGAATGCATTTATTGACACTAAAATGCTGTGAAGTAGCAGTACTCACTATGTTTTTATCAACTCATAAGCTTCTTTGGGCTGTTAGTTCTGGACAGTTCCTTGACAACAGGAAAACATTGCCAAATGTTGTGGCCTCATTGTTGCCAGGAATGCAAAAGGAAATGTTTGCAGAGGTAAACACTAAAAACGATAATGACTATACACTCATGGCCCATTACACAATCAGTATGATGTAAAAAAAAAACAACAAGTTCTACGTCTTCACAAGATAGAATAAATGCCAGTGAGTGTGTAGACAATGGACTAAGTTAGAGGGAAGTGTGTATGGTACTGATACTGTCACAGATATATAAAGATATGGTGTGTAAACCTTCTTTTGCTTTTAACTAGGCACACACGCACTGTATGATAAAAGACATAATTATATACACCGATGATTATGCAGTAATGTACCTGGATGGCTCTAAGGTCCACAAAGGGCACTATTGTACAATATTGCCTGACTCTGTTTTCAAACAGACATTTGATACATTTAACATTATAGACACAATTGATGTATTGTCACCATTATGTCATGCATAACTTCTATGTCTAAATAAGTATATGAAATTGTCATTGGTTTGGTGTTAACAGTGCTGTGACCCTTTAAAACCAGAATTTTCAGAATTCTGTACATTTCTCTTCTGTTTTAATTGAAATATTAAACTGATTTATTGAACCTGCATTTTGGACACAGGTTATGTCCAGTACTCCACTTTCCAGACACAGAAAAATCTTTGCAAACACTGACTAGGTGATGTGTCCTAACATGCCCAAGTATCCTTTCCATGCTAAAGCCTCTTTTCCCCTCTGGAGTCTCTCAGACTGGGTTCAGTGCTTGACATACATTCTCAATAACCGTAAAGCGAAACCCAAACAGAGTAAAGCTTATCTCTTACCACGTACCCATTACTCTCGCTCTGACGTTACTGAAACCAAAGCCGAAAGATGTTTTTGTTTTCCTGACAAGCCTATTACAGTCTTTAGCAGTTTCAAAATTTTGAACACATTCACATGCTCTCTCACTGTGTCTGTCTCTCTTTCACACACACACACACACACACACACACAGGCAGTTAAGGGACTGAAGTCAATATGCACTCATTGTCCCTGCAGGGCATGTAGTCTGTCTCCATACCAACCAGGTGGATCTGTCGGCTCTCACAGGTAAGGCAGACACCTGCTGCATTATTGACTAGCCATGCAGGCCCACAACCACATGTAATCTGATCAAATAACAGTATCCCTCCTCTTGTCTTTTGTCTGCTTCATTCTGGGACATAAGGCCACTGAAAAGACCTAAATGAGGCCCCTTTTGCATGCTGTTTTTCCATAGTTTATTGCATATGGAGCCAATTTTTGGTTTCAACCTGCGTAACAGCTGTTCCCTATTTTCTCCCTTCCCCGCCTTCAACAATGAGACATGTCACGAAGAGAAAAACATTTGCAAATTAACAAGTAGAAATCACAACAATACAAGCATGTGAGGTGCAGGATGGGCTACATGGAAAACAACATAGCCCTCTGTGCACAAGTTAGTGCTTGTCAAGACTTTTCCTCTCTGAAGCAAATAAAAGTTCTGTTAGGATTAACCCCTAACTGTCAAAACTGGGAATTGAAAAGGCAATGAAAAGGCTCTGAGCTTTGCAATTAGCACACTTGTTCATGACAACAAGCTTTTAATTAGGAAGAGAAAGAGTGAGACAAAGACAACTGGAGAAAGGAGGTAGTGGGCATGGAGAACAGTGAAGACTTTGACTACCAGTTCTAGGACTCACTGATGAGTGGCATGAATTACCCTGACATTAAACCCTGAACTTTGACCCCTAACTAGCAGTCCAGGCCAGTCGCTTCACCTGCTGTGGCCTTAATTACATGAAGCACATTCGTGTTTTGCCTGAGGAGTGGAATAACAGTTTAAGAATAAAACAAATTTAAAAAAAAAATTAAAAAAAAGAAATAAAGAAAGAAAGAAAGAAAGAAAAGTAAAAGAAATTTAACATGGACTCAGTAAACCATCGTTGTCTGGTGTCATTTAACCAAATTGTTTAGACATATAAATCGTTCAGACAAAGGACAAGAAGGACAATGAGGTCATGCTATAGCTTCTCTGTGGGGTTGATCAACTGAGCAACTGCACCTCTTGCGCGCCCTCTGGTGGATAATAATAATAATAATAATAATAATAATAATAATAATAATAACAACAACAACAACAACAACAACAACAACTACATGGCAAAAACACTCCAAAAATTCACAGAATGAACAGTAATATCAGTGCTTGAAGATTAATATTCCAAGATTAAACATTCATGATGGCCTTTATGAAAAAACAATAATTCGTAATTACCTTGAATTTTACATTAAGCTAAGGTTTTTGTTCAGGCTTCAAACAAGTTCATAAAAGTTGTCGAATTGGTATAAAAATATCAGGGTAGAGGTGTTATTGTTAAACTGCTCTGGAAATGCCCTAGACCCCATTTAACAAGGAGAAGAAGGCTAAAATAAATCTTAGCATGCACAGAAAACAACAACACATGAACCAGTTAGTCAGCCTGCTAATGTAACAGTCTATAGTCAGGTTTCAGCTCTCGCTGGAGTGTTTCCTTTGCCAATATTTGAAGGTTTACAAGGAGTTCACAATTTCTTTTTCTTTCTTTCTTTCTTTCTTTCTTTATGCATTTTTTTGAAAGGCAGATGGCATGGTATGCTCTTGCACTCCAACTCTTTGAAATAAAGGTTCCAAACTTCATGTTTTATACCTTTAGTGTCTGTGTTTTTTATAACCTGGAAAGGTGCATGTAGTATGTCTAATTAGCTTTTAGAGTAAAGAGTGGTCCTTAAAGTCCAATTAAGTACTTATATCATTTTTACTATGTTCGCATTTCCAGGTTAAAAAATACTTACTAAAGGTACAAAACATGTACCCTTGATGGTACCACCCCAGTGACAAGTGCCCCTCGAATCCCTCCCTGCGTTCTAAGCATTTCAGGATGGGCTTATGTTAGATGGCTGGTTTGCACACAGACAGAAATGTTACTACAAGAGCACTTAAAGGCTTCTTAAAACCTACAATGCACTATGTATCATTTTCAGGGACAGCTGAATGATAATTAGGGTTTAAAATAGGTGTTTGAAGCTGTTATTACACAAACATGGCCTATTTCAAACAAGAAAGCCAATGTTTTGTATTGCATTCTGTGTCTTAGGAGGTTTGTGTACACTAGATGAATGGGCGGAAATGGTGGACACATTGTGTGGTGTGTGATGGGAGTCTTCAGCTCTGCTGAGCATGACCATGCGTGGCATTAGACTCAGTGACTGATAAAGAGACAGTGATCTGCAGCTCATCAAGCTCATTTGTGTCTTCTTACATTATCTTAAGGCAATGGTAAAATGCAGGTATAACCATAGAAGGAGATATAGAGTGTATTTTTACAGATTGCCTTAGAGACATTTGGGGAAAAATCATAAGTGCATCTTTCATGTGGATTTGTGATTTTCAACACAGGTAAGACCTGGTCATTTGCTTTACATACACTAGTGAGACATTACTGTAACAGATGTGAAGATATATAATGCTACACTGTAGAATTCATTGAATGACAGTCATACTTTTATAACACAAGCTAAGCTTTTTAAGACTTCATAATATGTGATTCCTATCCAGCTTTGTAAGCTTATAGAGGAATGGTGTATTATTCTCTTTTGTCTTTTGTCTTATGTCTTTAATGTCTTTATTTTTTTAGACAAATGTCTCATTCAGCATAAAGTTTATATATATATATATATATATATATATATATATATATATATAGTGTGTGTGTGTGTGTGTGTGTGTGTGCGCAGATCTTTTCTTGAGGTGGATTACCTTATGACTGATCCTCTTAGTGTGAGATGAGATGATGTGTATGTGTTGGTGACTGAAGTGTCCTTGTTTACAATATTTACACACTGTAGCTGGTTAGTGATCTTTGCAACATTCTTGGTATTAAAGCTTAGCAGGTCCAACACGACATCCTATTTTACAAAGTAACTGAATATGACAAATAGGACTAACTCTAGACGTCACATAAATATGATCCATGTACACCTTTTTGTTGTAGTTACTACAATGGCCAGAAGAGGGTGAACTTGTTCCATTAAACCAGGGGTGTCCAAACTTTTTTCAAAGGAAGCCAGATTATACCACATCAAAATACATGAGGACCAAATATTAGTTATGAATATTATGCAAAATATTTTCAGCTTTCATTTGAGGGTATTGGGTGAACTGTGTAGGAATTACAGCACTTTATATGTGGCCACCCTATTTAAGGGACCAAACGTAACGACAAACATTACATTTAATTGTCATTTTTAATACTTGGTTGCAAATCTACTGTAGTTAAGGACTCTTTCAAGAATTCACAAAATGTTTTCCATGCTTAGTGGTTGGAATCATCACTACTTATTAGCTCTAGTAATGTTCTGCACCACGTTTGGTCTTGTAAAAAGTTGCTTCTGGCTTATTCTCATGATATAACATTCTTTAGTTGCCCCAACAGTATCTTGATGTGCGAGGCATTTGCTATGATGGCTCTCTATGAAAAAGTATTCTTGTTTCCATCTCTTTAGAAATCATCCCTCTCACTAATAACTTTACACCTTTTGTCTGTAGCCATGACTAAATATCATTCAGCAGTTGTAGTCAGAGAAAAAAGGCTCTTGCAATTTAGCTAAGTGTCTTAACACAGTCTGCTGCCACCATCAGATGAAAGGAAAACTTGCAACGTGTTGGCCACCAGGCCACCTATCATACATTCTAAGAGAGGAGACTGCAAGCCGAATTTGGCCCTGGGGCCGTGCTTTGGACATCCCTGCTTTACACCGTCCTCTGCCCTGAATGCATGATAGTGCTCTCATAGAAAAAAAAAATAATAAAAAAACCACAGATTTGTCCAAACAAATGACAACTCAGTAGTCATTGTCTTTATGGACATAGATTCTCCTTATGTGTGAGCTTAATATAAATTCAAAAAGGCCAAAGTGTTGATCATTTCCCAGAAATCAGTAATCAGTGTTACTGTGCATGAACACAGTTGCCTACCTAAGCCCATGGAGGCTTATGCAAAATAATCAGGTGTAAAATCAGGAACACACTCTGCCTAACAAATGACATCTGTCTCACTCTATCTTTTATTATTTTTTTTTATTACTTTTGTTATTTTTCTATAAACCATCTGTCACTTCTTCTCAAACCCTAAGTCTCCAAGCCATTTTTCAGGGCCATGGCATCCTAAAATAGGTTCATGTTCTATAACCATTTATGAAATCTCCATCCATTAAAGTCAGACGCTTCCAAGAGCTCGGTGCATTAAGCCTGATTATAGTGTGCCAGGCAGAGGAAATGGGGTCTATGTGTTGAGCTTGTCGGCAACGATTTTTATCCCTTGTTGCTATCTATCTTGTCAGTTAGAAGCATTGGGCTGAGAGAAAAACAGAGACGATGCTGTGAGTGATAGTTGCTTTAGCTTTGATAGAGGCACTGTAAGGACGTGGGCTCTTCGGCGTGTGCAGGACAGGCTTGAGTGTATGAAAGAGTCATGGAGAGAGGAGCAAGAAAAACAAGTGGCTCTTTCAAAAAGGCCTCTATCAGTCGCACCAGCTCTGGATCCCAGAAGGTAAGAGTTTGCTGTTAGAGTCATAAACATGTTCATCTGAAGTTGCTTTGGTGGTGAGCTGGTATTTAACAGCTGCTAGTGATAGGGGCTGGCCAGATCCGGAAAGTTCAGAGGTATGTTCACAGTATAAACCATACAATCTGAGAGGTATGTGTGCAGAGGTATGAGCGACGGAGTTTATTTGAATGGTTAAAGGAAACAGGATTATTTTGGGAAATTTGAATTGTTTTATTTTTTCCACCTCTTGAACAAATTAGTGCAAGTATACGAAAAAGAATGCAATTTACATGGCCCTAGGCAAGCCAGTAGTTTTTCCTAATACATTTCAGTGAATTTCTTTTCTCTTTCCCCCTTTTCACAGAGTGCCTTTAAGGTAAATGATAGAATTCAATACTTCTTCCAACTAAACTTTCAAGTGGCTTTAAATATACATGCTAGACTGTTATTACCAAGATTAATAATATGTCTTTCAATTTGACTTGTTTTAACAATGTAGTCTGTTTAAATATGGAGAATGTTTTGTTTAATTTAATACACACATTTATCTGCTTTTTATTTTTAGTTCATTCATATATTTAAATATTCAAATGAAACCTACAAACAGCTATTATCCTGAATTATGGAAAATATGAATCCATGTCCGAGATCGGATTCTTAAGCATTTTTTTTGTCTTGTGTTAGGCAACAGTGACTTGTCTAAAAACATTGCAATGCAATGCTGGATCTGTAATTGACAGATGGCTATATTTCCATTACAGCCATGTGAAATAAGGGCAATTCCAGATCTCTATATTAATGGGAAGTAATGGCTGTGAATCTAAAACTGGGACGGCAGCTGTTTTGTGCTAGTGTCTGTTTGTGAGAGTTTGTTAGAGCATATGATCCACCACCACACTGCTGCTCAAAAGCAACAGGAGGAATGGGTTTGTTTGACAGTTGCCTTTTGATGCTTGTTTGCCCATTCAAACCTTTAACTTGACCTTCTTAACCCTATCAGAAACCTCCAAACCATTCTCAATACCAGCACAAAGAGGCTGTCTGATCCATCCCCATCTCTAATCTTCTATAATGGCTGAGTATGAGCACATGCATCTGGGCCAGATTAAGCTCTTTACTTTCTAATGTCTGAGCCACTAAAAATACCACATTCCAAACTGCTATATATTGTATGGTGTTATAGCATACTTATAGTGTAGCTTGTAGTGTTGTAAAACTATGATCGTTACGCATTTTATTTTCCTTAGGTTAATTGTTTGAAGATTATTCATAGACATTTAAAAACATTTAAAAAACGCAGATATTTATAGGTGCACAGTCACACATACAATATTGTGTGTTAACAAGGACCACAGATTAACTTTAATCTCCAAGTGAATATAATTCTCATCCCTGTAGATTGTACAATATCGGTATTAAGAAAGTACTAAATCATGTGTAAACTGTAAGAACTTTTATAACACATCAAGGAAAAAAAAAAAAAATAGACACTTATACATTGCTGACATGAAAATGCATCTTATGACTCCAAGGCTAAACAGTGGCATGTCGTGCCCATGTGATGATGGTTAACCGGATTTTAAGCCACAGACACAATGAATCTTTTTAGAGACGGATAGAGAGCCACATTTTAGTGAGTTAAAGCAATTTAAGTCAAACTTGCCGTGCACCACACACTCAGTGGCAGCTGTGTGACTTCAGGCATCCAGGATGAATGAGAAAATAAAGCTGCAGTCACTGAAATGCACACTCCAGACACCTCTCTCTTCTGAGCGTTCAAGCAGTTTTAGATTTAAAAAAAAAAAAAGAAAAAATTATATATATATATATATATATATATATATATATATATATATATATATATATATATATATATATATATATGAGATGTTATTTGCTTTTAATTTTCACATTCCCCAATTCCCCATTCTCCTCTCCATCACCAATCTATTCTGCTTGAATTAAACGTCAGTATGTGCATTCATATTTTAAGGTTAAGATTAAAGCAATGCTGCATTAAGATATTTTCATCTTTGCATTTAATAGAAACAGATACTAGAAACATCAAACCATGAGAGTTAACCTCAGAAAGAAACCCAAACCAGCTAACTTCATGAAATAATATTATTTCTGATTGAGTTACAAAGCTGAATGTGAGGGAATGCTTAAAATTACGTCTTAAATCCTTTCTTTATTTTTTTTAACTTTTCAAAATCTTTAGAGGCATTCATAATCAGTTTTCAGAAATCTTAGAGCCATTCCTAATCATGTATAAATGATCTTTTGTTTTCAGCAACAGCTTCTACTTATGGCTTATGAAATAACTGAATACTGTTGATTGTTGCCAGGATTGTTATAGGCCTTATTAATTTGTTTGAAGCAACAAAATCCAATCCCCCACTAGAATGTACTTCTCCTTCTCCAGGGGTTTTGTGCATTTTCTCAGAAAACTAACGAGGCCATGAGTTCTGAAAGGATTTGGGTTTTAATTGATGTTGATAACGAGGGTAAGTAAGCTGAAGTAAGTGCGTCACTATAGCTGAACACCAGCACAAGCTAGTGGCTTTTGTTTTTCTTCAGACATAATTCACAGCTTTTTGACCACAGTACTAACACAGTGCTGTCCACATGCTGCTTGTGTTTGCTAGTGGCCCCTGACTCTCATCAGACACTGCAGTAAAAACTCACCTCCTCTCTCTGGTCCATAAAAGAAAAATCACAAAAATGTCAGTATTTTTAATGTCTGGACAAAAAAAATCCCACCTAAGCAAAATACAAAAGTAAACCAATTTAATAGAAATCCATTCATGAAAACCACTGAAAGCCATCACTATTCTGCATAAGTCAGCTCACAATACTTAAATACAGCATGCAGCAAACATAAAGATGAGACAATGCAGAGCTCTTTTAAAGTGCATCAGGAAATACACATTATCTCGTCACTCCAGAAAAAAAAAACATTTTCCACACTTTGCTGTTTATTTAATCTATATTAATTGTAAAACTTCACCCCTTCCTCTGATTTCCTGTTCCAACCCATTTAAACCAATATATTTACTTATAATTATATATCTATGTATAGTTTTTACTGTTTATGTTGATTGCTTTGTAGTATAGAAATAAAGGATAAAGAAAGCCACCAGAACAGCTTCATTGCACCATAGAATAGATTCTACAAGTCTATGGAACTTTATGATGAACACTGCTCTTCCAAAATATATTCCCTCAGTGTTTTAATAAAAGTGGTAAATAGTCACTCCAAAATCTCTCATTGGTGTTCAATCGGGTTGAATGTGAAGGATATAGCATATGATCTATTTTCATATTCATTCATACTCATTTATTTTCAGATTGTTTTCATACTCAAAACAGTGTAGTGTGTGTATATACAGTACGTTGCTATTCAGAGATTATTCACCTAAAGATAGTCAGAAATACACTCTATGTCTAGTCAAGACTACACTCTGTCAGTTTTACTCCACCATAACATGGTTGATAGAAAAGTGCTTAACTGCAATTAGCAACAGATGACCTTATCTCCAGCTGGAGTCCAGTCATTTCTTAACGAGAGGATTTTTCTCGTATTAGGATGTCTGGCCCAATTCTCTCAATTATGCAAATGGGTGTTGAAATGAAAGTAGTTGAGGATGGTGACAAGTCAGGAAGCTCCTCACACCATAGTATCCGTAGCTATTTCTCTTGTTTTTTCCCTTCCCCACTTTGTTTTGGTACAACATCAACTCTCTTGTAGCAGTTACCCCATCACAGACTCTGGGTTTGAGCTGCTTGGCTAAGATGAAAATCCAGAAAAAGGAGTCGCAGGAATTGGAAGATTAACGCAGGGAGGAGGGGTTGAGGCTATCAAAGCAGATTTGCTGCTCTCCTTGTTCTAGCAAGGGATGAAAATACCCTGTAGGCACAGGGAGAGGGGTCATGGGACTCCCAAAAGGATTACCTTGAAATGGAATCATGAGACTTCTGTGAACAAAGAGCCTGCTCACATGCTCATCATATGAACAGCCCCTCATAAAGTGGTGAAGTTTCATGTCCAGTAGGATTCAGTGGGCGCTCACACACTGAGAGAGAGCTGCCCTGACCAGAGAAGCAGGAAAGAGGACACTGATGCTGAAAGCTGAGAGCCTCGATTTCTCCCCATCTCTCTCTTTAACATGATAGGCTGCACAGGTAGGATTTGTTTGCAGTTGCTGAAACTGGGGAAACCATTCCCTGGTAATGCTGTGAGTGAATTATTACTGTGGCAATTTATGGTGGGAATATGGACGAGAATTGGTGGTTTACCTGTGACACATTATCTTGAATGTGCTCTTGTACTTTTTGCAGGTGTTTATGGTAATGTAAGAAAGCATTCCAAACTGCTATATTGACATTTACAATTACAGCTTGAAGAAAAGAATTTGTGGTGTAATTGTGTTGATCATAACTGAACTGCAATTCACAACTTATTTATAACTTTAGTGACAAGTTGGCATCAGCCACCAAGTTGAAATTGTACACTTAATGTGCTAACCTCAAATAACTCTTAATTAATCAAATGAATAATATTTTTTGGTAAAATACTTTCTGGTAAGGTAGTGTGAATGGTGAAGTGCTAGTAAACCATTCTAAGTAGAAAAATAAGTGCTGGAGAATAATAAATGAAATTTTAAACCTTCAAAAACACTAACAAGTTTAGACTAGACTTCTTTCTTGGTCTATGGATGATGACTTTGTACAAAAGAATAGCAGGGGGTAAGTCATAGTTATACAGGTTTATAGCCAGCTCTTTCTTACTCGCTTGTCCAGTTCTCTCCATATAAACGCCCAGGAGAGATTTGCTTCAAAGGCTTTCATCTTAATTAGGACTGAACTGACAAGAAAGGCCTGGACAAAAAGAAGGTTATTTTCATCGAGTTACTGAAGCACGATCAAAAACCTGGCTTTGCGGGATCTGACATGTCCATTTGTTTTTGTTTCACTCAATTTTCTTGGCTTTTTTTTAGAAATGGAAAAGAGGGCAATGACAATGTGCAGAGCAGATCTGAGGTTTGACAAGATCCTAATTTGCTATGCACTAATAATTTCAGGTCAAACCAAATATGGCCTGCATGTGGTTAGCAGCTCCCATTGCCTTTCTTTCCCACATTCCTAATTTTATTTCTATATCTCTCTCAACACTAATATGACCTGTTGACTTTTTCTTTGTATATAGATTTAAAGAAAGGCTTTTCTTACACATATCTGAAAAAATTTTTTCAGTAATTGTGAATAAATGCATATAACGCAGTTAAAGCATCAGGCAGTGACTGCGGCTTTTTCATCTCTTACCATTTTCAGCATATGCAATTATGCACTTATAATACGTATCTAAATATATTTTACCATCATGTACTGTACTACTTATACTTCATTCAGTACTACTAGAATAAGAGGATTTGATACATACAACCAGACAAAACCTTACAGACTAAAAGGACTGTAAATAAGTGTAACAACATGACATCATTTTAAATTAAATATATAAACTTGATACTAAAAAATGTTACGTTCATTTTTCAAACTTTCACTTTTCTTTTGTAGGGGCCGAAAGCTTGGATTGAGAGGACATTTCAGAAAAGAGAATGCGTTCACATCATTCCATCTAAGGATCCAGCTCGGTAAACTTATTTGCCTAAATAAAGCACTAGAAAAAAAATCCTCAGAAATTTCATCAACTGTTGAAATGATAAACAATATCGCAGATGCAAACGAATAATACAGAGTATTTCAGTAAGGAACAGTAGAAGTGTAGTTCAAATTCTCCTAATTAAAGAGGAAAATTAATTATATTAATGATTCAACTGGAATTCAGCTTCTTAGACAATTTTGGTTGATTTTATGAGAGTAAGAGAGGCTTCTGAAAATATGATCATACTGGTAAGGACATATAGGGCAACTGGCTGCTTTGCAGCTGTGTGTGACTGGGTGAAAGGGGCTAGGAAGGTGGAGGGCTGCCAGAGCGAATGGCCATTGTGCAAATGGAAACATTTATTAAAGAGTGCTGCTTAGACCCAGAAGGCCTACATAGAGGACCAGACTTTTTAATGTAGCAGTGATAACAATCAACAGTTGAAGATGGGAAAATTCCCCAGAGTGCCTCTTATAAAGTTTTTAAACATTACATACACACAATTTACAAATAAGTGTTTTTCCCCTAAGGTGTACCTGTGGTCATTTGGTGACCCAGCATGTGGCCATCCAAACTGAAAAAAGGGAGGATCTGCTAGTGCAGGTGAACCCCCCTCAGGAGAAGTGGACTGTACTCAAACACACACAGGTTTCCTCTACTGATGCTTATGGCACCATCGAGTTTCAAGGAGGAGGATTTGTCAACAAGGCCATGGTAAAGATATTTCATCACACTTCTTAAAGTAATATCAGGTGATTGTCTGATCACCTGATAGACATAGACTAGCCCTATTGCTGAGGAAAATTCTCCATTAAACTATCAAAATCTTTCTTTCAGTACATCAGAGTATCTTATGACACCAAACCAGACAACTTGATGCACCTAATGGTGAAAGACTGGCATCTAGAGCTGCCCACACTCCTCATATCTGTTCATGGAGGCCTCCAGAATTTTGACATGCAGCCCAGACTCAAGCAGGTCTTTGGCAGAGGTCTGATTAAAGCTGCGGTGACTACAGGAGCATGGATCTTCACTGCGGGAATTAACACAGGTGGGCATATTTACCAGTCAGGACTGGCATGCTTTACTCTACATATGACACTTTACATAATTTGCTAAATTATCTTTCAGGTGTGATCCGCCATGTTGGAGATGCATTGAAAGATCATTGCTCTAAATCCAGAGGGAAGGTCTGTGCCATTGGGATCGCACCCTGGGGAATCCTGGAGAGCAAGGAGGATCTCATTGGAAGAGATGTGAGACTGATCACAATTTATAGATTAGTATTCTCACTCTACTGGATGCTGAGTTATATCTGCTTCTTCATTAATGTGTTTGTGTTGTTTTCAGGTGACCAGACCTTACCAGACAATGTCCAACCCTCTGAGCAAGCTGGCCGTTCTCAACAGCAGCCACTCCCATTTCATCCTGTGTGATAATGGCACATGTGGGAGGTATGGGGCAGAGGTCAAACTGCGTAGACAGCTGGAGAAGCACATCTCTCTGCAGAAGATTAACACCCGTAAGCATGTACAGGCAGTCCTATAATGCTGTGCCATTATAATGCACCACAGAGCTTCTCAACTGAAATGTCTGTTTTGGCTACATTTTGATAGCTTATAAATGGCGTCAGCATTGATAGGGGCTGCTGGCAGATATTGTAGTGCAAATACGGACTGAAAGGCTCTTGTCTGTGACCTGTGGGTTTCCCTTTGTCATCCTATGCCTGGGATTTGGAATAAGGCAGGGACAGCAAAGGGATGCTCAGCTGTCACCACTCACATCACATGCTAACCAGGTCAATGCATAGTATAATGCACTATTCCCATTGATTAATTAGATCTCTGTTGATGATCTCTTTCATCTAATTTGATAAATCTTAGTTAATAAATACTGTATTTTTGTCTTATCCCATCAACCTCCCAATCTTAAGCTTAAAGTTAAATTATTTTGCTGTGTCTGAGGTTTAGGTCAGGGTGTTCCAGTAGTATGCCTGATCGTAGAAGGTGGCCCAAACATGATCACTGTGGTCCTGGAGTGCTTGCGTGAGGAACCTCCTGTGCCCGTAGTGGTGTGTGATGGCAGTGGCCGAGCCTCAGACATCCTCTCCTTTGCCCACAAACACTCAGAGCATGAAAGGTAAGGGTAGTGTTTAATCAATGCAGTAAGGGCTGATAGCTGTAAACGATTAGACAGTAGACTAAAACACGCATTTTTGTTTCCAGGACAATAAGTGACGCTGCCCGAGACCAGCTACTAGTCAGCATTCAGAAGACCTTCAACTACAGCAAGAGTCAGTCGCAGCAGATCTTCCTCATGATCATGGAGTGCATGAAGAGAAGGGAGCTGGTGAGTACATGTATCATGCAATTAGCAAGAAAAAGTCCAAAATGGACATTTTGTAGTCTAAAATGTATAAAATGCATTTGTAGATATTTATTTAGAATAGGTAAGTACATTGAAGAAGAAAAGATATTATACAGGTATATTTTTGGCCCCCAACATTGTAAATGCACCTTCAAAGGTACAGCACTGTTCCTTATAGACCAGTTAAGTACAGTTACGTTCATCTAACTAAAAGGACAAATTACATCACTTAAGATAACCCTAGGGACAAGTATTTGCATCTTTTTCTGAGAGTGTAGTGTAAATATAGATATTCTATACATGCAGACCACACCTTCAACTAAATGACATAAAAAGTGACTGTAGAACTGTAGGGAGAATTTGGGCTGGAGGTCTGGGAAACATCATTGCTAGTGGAGAAAGAGAGAAGTTATTTTCCAATGTATCGGATGTTAACTAGCAAGAAGGTAGAGCTTCAGGAATAGTTTTTCTCCAAAATATCAGTTATTTCTTAACTTCATGTATATTATACGTACACATACTGTAGATATCTTGCTATACTATATAACTGGTATAATTGCTTTGTAGCATATTGTTTTGATTAATGAACTGTTCCACTAATTTATTTCATTATCTTAAAAATCTTTGTTAAATGATTATATTTGTTTGTATTTCATGCAGCTTTTCTTAAATAAATACTGCCCTGACTTTCACTGTCCTGCATTTTCATTTGTGTCCATGCAATCATTTGTGCTTGTAAAAAAAGAAAAGAGTCATCTCCATGTGATCATTTGTGAATAAAGCCTACTTTCCTAAGTCCTTTCCCAAACTGTGTGTGCTGCATTATATTAACTCTGACATCTTTCATGTCTAATTATAGCTCACATGTAGCTCAGATCCTCAGGCAGCTCGGTGAGCAAGAACTAGCAGATTCATCTAGTTCCCTAAGCTCAGCCACAAATACATTTATTATCCATTATATTTATTGTATTTATTATATATATTTAAGGGGGGAATGGTAGCTTGGTGGTTAGCATGTTTGCCTGACCCCTCCAGAGCTGGGGTCCAATTCCTGCCTCTGCCCTGTGTGTGAGGAGTTTGCATATTCTCCCCATGCTTCAGGGGGTTCCTCAAGGTACTCTGGTTCCTCCCCCCTAGTCCAAAGACATGCATTGTAGGTTGATCGGCATTTCCAAATGTGTGTGTGTGTGTACATTTATGCCCTGCAATGGGTTGGCACCCCATCCAGGGTGCCCCCTGGGAAAGGCTCCATGCTCCCCATGACCCTGTGTAGGATAAGCAGTACAGAAAATATACATATACTAAACAGACTCTCTGGTAGGGGTTGCATAGACCTTTCATATAAGTTTTATGGTGAAGAGGAGTGTGTGAGACTGCATTTCTGCCCACTCCTGCACTTTAAAGCTAAATAAAATGTAAATAAAAGCCTTCCACTGTGGCATAGTGAATTCTGTAATGACCAGCATAGTGGCATAGTGAATTCTGTCATGACATTCAGTGCCACTCAGCTAGTTTTCAGCCTGTCAGTGATACCAGTCAACTCACAGAGGTCTTTCCAGACTTCCAGGTTCAGCTCCTGGGTCATTACTAGCCTGGAAAATCTCCCAGACACTACTGTAGACATAGCATCCTCCATCTAAGAAGGCCAGTGATTGAGCTACAGTATAAGGAGGCCTTTACTGATGGACATGAGCTTCTGTACTGCACACTTTCAAGTCTAAAATTAGCAGTTTCAGCTGAGCCACCAGGTTATCCACATGCATTCATTTTAAGAATTGGTAAATCCCCAAGTTATACTGAAGTGTAGTTTGTTGCATTCTTTGCTGTCGTTTATCAACATTTACAGAAACTGCAGTAATAAAACAGCCGAAAATAGTGAGTTTTGCTTTAACTATGCCAAAGACAACTAGTCAACTATTTTTAAAAATTACTGGTTGACAAGTAAAAATTTCTAGTACTTCTCTGTGGTGTGGACAGTCAATGGCAACAGCGTTCACACTCCTGCAGCAGATTTGGCAGATGGTAAGTGATGTGATAAGTAGTTTCTAATATCCATCAGGACAGAAAATAACAAGGATGAGTGCAGCACCACCTGCTTCCCCCATGTTCATTCCTTCTCTTCCTCAACAAAACATGGAAGAGAGGCTCCATCTCCACATAATCCGACTTCCTCCACTTGACTACTTTAGTTTCATACACAGTAGAACCCACTGGGTTATATTAATTAAGTGCCTAAACTCCACTGTATACTGTATGTTCAATTATGCCTGTTGATGGGATGCATGTTTAGGCCTTTTCACTGGGATCAAGTATTAGAAGCAGGTAATAAGAGATTTAATACATTTTTAAAAGAATTATAAAGAACCTTGGAATTAAATAAACAAAAGAACACAGTGCTATTGTTTGTCCATAATCCTGAATACAGAAGGTAGAGATCACCCTGAGGTTTGCCACCATATAATACTATAAGCACTAAGGTCTGATTACAGTGAACAGGCTTTGCCTTTAAAACTGATATGCAGTTTGGGTCAAATGGCCATTTTAAAATACTGAAATACATGATCAGTTACATAAAAAATACTCAATTCAATTTTCCAACATGCTTTCTGTATGTATGTACATATAGTTATTTAGACATGCACAGACTTTAGTCCCATTGCCTTTACATCAATCTCTTATTTACACTCATATCTGAATAAACACATGATGTCAGAAAAGATCCCTAAGCATGGAAAAAGG
This sequence comes from Pangasianodon hypophthalmus, assembly GCF_027358585.1. NCBI lineage: Eukaryota > Metazoa > Chordata > Actinopteri > Siluriformes > Pangasiidae > Pangasianodon > Pangasianodon hypophthalmus. Next base: position 17,101,401 of record NC_069718.1, on the reverse strand, counting down.
TGTGAATATTTTCACAAATGTCTTCTTTAACTAAATACTGGGTACTAACTATACAATATGCATTATTTTATAATCGTTTTGGAATAAAATAAATTTAAATAAATGACCTGCATTATTATTAAGATGAGGGTCAATAGTGCACACTAGAACTCTGGACTCTTTGGCATCGTGCCACATATTCATACCAGCTTAATCACACTTAGCATTTCTGCACATGTGACTGCATCTCCAAGGCAATGGTATTTGATACAAGCCTTCTAAAACAAGGAAAGCTCTATTTTGCCATTAAGTACAGAGAATTAGTCAGGCATCATATGTATGAGACCCTGAGAGGAAGCCTTTTTGCTTTGTCAAGTGTCATTAAATAGCTATATTGGGCTAAGCTGTATTTGGGAAAAATATATTTGTTCCATTTAATCATTCATTCAATCATTCACACAACTCACTTTTGGTCACTTTTTCCTCCACGTAAAGACATCCTCGACGTGATCTATTGCTTTTTTAATCAATACTTCTACTACAGATAACAGTCTTTCGAATGGGTTCAGAGGGACAGCAGGACATTGAGATGGCCATTCTAACAGCTTTACTGAAAGGTACTCTCCAGATTTCACACAAAACAGCTTCCAGATTCATCTTATAATTAGACATCCTGGGTTAATCCGAAATCACCTATGTGTGTGTTCTCTGTCCTTTTAGGCACAAATGCCTCAGCCTCAGACCAACTGAGCTTGGCTCTTGCCTGGAATCGGGTGGATATAGCACGCAACCAAATCTTTGTTTACGGACACAACCTGCCAGTTAGCCACATTTTTAACTTACCATTGTGCCATGTTAAAAAATAACTACATTTACTGTGCTCCAAATCAGTGGTCTTTAAATACTTCTTTGGTTTTATAGCCTGCAAGTGCAGTAGCTAGTGCCACGTCCACCCTGAAAGCCAAGAGCTCCCCTGCAGCCTCACAGGGCATAGCTAAGGGCAGAGGCAAGAGGAGCAATGGGGGGAAGGCCAAGGCAGATGTTCTAGAGGAAATGGATCCTAGAAAGCTAGAATTACTCAACTGGGTAAAAATGATGGACCACACTATACTGTACTATACCATATCATTATGTTCTTACTGATAAATCAAGACACTCAGAATTGTACAATAGCAGCTAATAATAAACATTTAGACAGCCACGCTTTACCGATACTGACTGACATGTTTACATGTTTACTGGTGCCCTTCTCAGGTGAACTCACTGGAGCAGGCAATGATGGATGCCCTGGTGCTGGACCGAGTAGATTTTGTTAAGCTGTTGATTGAAAATGGGGTCAACATTCACCATTTCCTCACCATCCCACGGCTTGAGGAGTTATATAACACGGTAAGCGCCACTGAAAAAGCCGCACAAGAGTCTATGAAATTGACATTTTTAATCCTCAGAAAAAATATTCACCCACCCTGATGCCACATGGGCTTATTTATCCACCATTATCTCAATTCTGTTTACACATCTTTGCTTGCATCTTGTTAGTTGTTGCTTTTCAAAAATTTTTATCTTTAGAAACTTGGACCTGTCAACACACTGAATGCTGTAGTGCGAGATGTTAAAAAAGTAAGTTATTGGTTTTGGTCACAAAGAGAATAAGCTTCTGTTGATTTAAAGACATGAAAAGAGGATGCGTTCCTAGAGGCATCTGGAATATATTTATATTCAATGAATCTTGAATCTTACTTACACATGTATCTAAGATAAGCATTTGTATTAAGACATATTAACATAATGCAATGGCTTAGGGAAAATTTAATTCACTAACTTTCCACTTACCTTAAATTTATTTTGATGTTCAAGTGGCTTCTTTAGTTTTGAGTTACAAGGCTATCATGGGACATTTTTACCCCTAACTCGGGAACTATATGCCAAAATCATCACACTTTACTTTTCTTAAGTCTCTAACCAACAAGTGTGTCATTTTAATCACACCATTCCTCTCTGATATTTTAGGGCAACCTCCCACCAGACTATCAAATTACACTAATTGACATTGGCCTGGTGATGGAGTACCTTATGGGAGGGGCCTATCGCTGTAACTACACAAGAAAAAGTTTTCGCTCTCTCTACAACAACCTTTATGGTCTTAAAAGGGTGAGTGGGAGCAGCAGGTGTTTATATTTAAAGTCTAAACACATAAAAGTCTAACATGTCTTCATTCTTATATTTATAGCCAAAGGCTCTAAAACTTCTTGGGATGGAGGTATGATTAATATTTTGCTGTTAGCTGTTCATTTTGCTGTTCTGTACTGAAAGTGCAGCAGTTTATTAATATCAATTTATCAATGACACTCCTAGGATGATGAACCAAATATGAAAGGAAAGAAGAAAAAGAAGAAGAAAGAGGAGGAGGTGGACATTGACGTGGATGACCCTGAGGTCAGCCGTTTCCAGTACCCATTCCACGAGCTGATAGTTTGGGCTGTGCTGACGAGGAGACAGAAGATGGCTCTGTTCTTGTGGCAGAGGGGAGAGGAGGCCATGGCTAAGGCCTTGGTAGCCTGTAAGCTTTATAAAGCCATGGCCCATGAATCCTCTGTCAGTGAGCTGGTGGATGACATATTTCAGGACCTAGATAACAACTCCAAGTGAGTATAATGCGTGTGGTTAAAGACCTGGAGCAAGCTGACACACAGAGTCACTGATCTTATTTTTTATTGAGGAAATAACCAAAATGCACAGTGGGTAGTGTTGCCATCTAACAACTCCAGGGAGCTTGGTTTGATCCTGAACTCTGTGTATTTCACATGTTCTCTGAGTGTACATGTAGATTTCCTCTGGGTCCTCTGGTTCCTACCTCCCAAAAATATGCCAGAAGTCGGACTGGCTGCTCTAAATTGCCCCTAGTGGTGACTATATGTCTGAATGTGTGAATGCATGGTGCCCTGTTTTGGACTGGCATTCCATCCAGAGTGTATTCCCACCTCACTCTAAGTATTCTCAGGATTGGCTCCTGTAGTTTGGTGTCCTATGGAAACTACAGGGAAGATTTTAATTTCCATGCCTTGTTTTACTGTAGGAGCATGCATTTCACACATAAATGTTGTTGAACAGCAAACAAATATTGTTGAACAATAACATTGTAGAAGATGTAGATTTCTTTTTGTTTGCTTGATTTAGAAAATTTTCATCATACAAACACACTGTCCATTAAACATCATATTCAGTATCATATTTCACTTTCAGGGAGTTTGGAACTTTGGCCTATGAGCTTCTGGACCAGGCATACAAACATGATGAACAGGTGGCCATGAAGCTGCTGACCTATGAGCTTAAGAACTGGAGTAACTCCACCTGTCTGAAACTAGCTGTGGCTGCCAAGCACAGAGACTTCATTGCCCACACATGCAGCCAGATGCTCCTTACTGACATGTGGATGGGCTGCCTGAGGGTTGGCAAAAACCCTGGACTCAAGGTGATTATTTGTACAATGGCATAGGTCTTTGGAATCATATTTCATTTTATGGGTACCTTGGCTTCCCCATCGCTTAAATGTGGAAGACCATGTGTCATTGTACAATAATTTAGGTACTAGGCAGTTGCATGTTTCTGATTCTCAAAACTGCATCTCTCCAGGTAATTGCGGGCATCATCTTTCCTCCTTCAATCCTGCTCCTGGGTTTCCGTGTGGGTGATGACACCTACCAAGGCTGTGATGACAACAAAGGTGCCAAGGACAAGGATGATGACAACAAATCCAGCAGGGTAACTACAGCAATTGTCGTGTCTAAAGCAGACTAATTAGTAAGATATCTATGTGTTGTTGGTGTGTAATGCAATGCCATTATCTGTATCTGTTTAGTGCTCCAAATATCAGTATCTGTATTTGTATTCAGGTATACACTTGAAGTGGGCATGACCTAAGCAAGAAGCTTGTTTTATTACGTTGGAACCCTACCACTATGTTCCCAGAAACACTGGAAAACACTGGGGGGGAAAACCCAGAAGTAGAAATGCTTATAGCACTGTCAGCATTGTCTATGAATTCCGGCTCTGACAGTTCCTCAACCATCACTCGAGTTCATTATTGAGATGGCATGAAAATGTTTTTTTAATCCTGCTCAGACAGTTTTTATTTCTGTTTGTACATGGCCATGTTATTTTGTACTGAATTTAGTTCTGTTTCCCAAAATATAAGCAAACTAATAGCCTAATTTGAACCACAGTTAACCCTGACCCAACCCTGATAAAGCAAGGAGGAATGAATGAATGCTGTAAACGCATCACATGCACATTCTCTTTCTTTGTCCTGCAAGCTTCATATCTGACCACACTCTTGCACCTGCATGAAAGTAAACTTGCTCGAATTTTTTGTTGAATCCCATGGAATCCCAGTCCTGATGCACGTCTTACTTTCAAGATTTCTAAAAAATATTTGCATTTGTATTAGTTTAGAACCCATTATCTGTTTCTTCTGAATAGTTTATTCATATTCAGTTACATCCCTAAGTTGTAGATGGTTGTTTCACAGCTAGAATATAAGCATAAACAGCGATATTTCCTCATTGTCACTTCAAATTCCTAGTGCAGATGTAATGCAGAAATAACACATCATGATATTTCTGCATTATCAAACTTCAAATATTACCCCCAACAACATGACCAATGTTCTTCCAGGATGCCACCACAGATGCACATTCAAAGAAAGGTGATGAAGAAGATGGCAGTAAGAAGCTGAGACATGTACCTATTGGAAGGAAGATCTATGAGTTCTACAATGCTCCGTTCACCAAGTTTTGGTTTAATACGGTAAGCATTAAACCATTGCTATTTCTTATCATATCAAGTATTGTCATTTCGTAATAATAGTATTTCATATTAATATCATGGTTCTGATGTTGCATTCTTCTGATGTTGCCTGATATGTTTGGAGCAGATCTCGTACCTTGGGTATCTTATGCTGTACAATTACATTGTCTTGGTGAAGATGGAACGTTGGCCATCAATACAAGAGTGGTTGGTCATTTCCTACATACTGACGCTCGGCCTAGAGAAAGTGAGACAGGTGAGGTGTAAAGTGTCTTTAGTGTGACAATCGCAGTGTAGTTCCCTTACAGAAAAGTCTCATGAATTTCATATGTAATTTGCACATTTTTAGAAACTTCACATTATGGCTTCATACATTTTTCACATGTAATGGACTTTTCACATGTAGTGCCTGTGTTTTTTTATTTCCACATGTGAGTTTTTTCTCATGAATAATTCATTTTCATGTGTGATTTTCTCATATGATTATTTTCACATGTAGGGCCTGTAGTTTTATTTTTCACATGATCATGTTATTCACAATGTCATACGATATCATGATGATGTCACATGTTTACTTGAATGTGCAATTTCAGAGCATATGAAGAAATGCACATTTGCATGTTTTTCATGTGATTAAGTATTATTCACAGAATTACACTTCACCAGTGAAATGTATGTGATTTTTCCATTTATCACCTTTATTTATCACCTTTAATGTGATAAATACAACAGAAGGCTCCTTCAGAAAGCTTGAGAATCCCTGACTATAAGAGCCCTTGAGGAACTATTTTTAAGGGTGTAGTGTAAAGCACTAAATATAACGTGAAAAAAAAAATCACATGAAATATGAATAAAACACTAGTCATGTAGATACTCCTCTATTAGGAAGAACGGACGAGAGGGTTAGTGCTGCTATTTATAGGATGTCCTTTTGATCATGCACTTTACTTATAAATTTAGGTGACAGGGACAATGATAGAGTATTATGTGTGCCAGAATCAGATTAGAGCTGAATTTCATCTGTTGGCTCTGGACAGATTTGTACAACCAGCAAGTACATTAAATGTCATGGTGGACTAGAAATATCACAGTGACACAGAAAAAGATGACAAATATGTTTAAATGATTGGTGTTAAAATAACCATGATATAAACTGGATTTTGAAGCAATTAGAGTCTGCATATTTTTTCTTGACTGTTTTAACTGAGAAAGCTCTACCAAGCTCAGAAAATCTGTGCTGTATAGGACACTCCACTCTTATGTTGCAGCATACAGTGTGAACAATATACCACCGTTTGCCTCATGTTAAAATGGATATGTTGTGAAAGACAGTTTAAAAAGGAATGTAAATAGAGGGAATATAAAATGCTCTTGTTTGTGTTAGATTCTGATGTCAGAGCCTGGTAAGCTCAAACAGAAGATTAACGTGTGGTTGGAGGAGTACTGGAACATCACAGACCTGGTGGCCATCTCTACATTCCTTCTGGGTCTTCTCCTCAGACTACAGCCCGAACCTTACATGGGCTATGGCCGGGTTATATACTGCGTGGACATCATCTTCTGGTACATCCGTGTGTTGGATATTTTTGGGGTCAACAAGTACCTCGGACCCTATGTCATGATGATTGGCAAGATGGTAAGTAACAGTAGATCAGGCAAATAGAGAAAGCAAACTTCTGCGTGTTTCTGGATTTATAGACTTTTGAATGTATCATATTTTGCCAGGCCTCGACAAGTTATTACAGGCTGAATTTAGTTTTTAAAATGTTTGATTCTTTAGACCATGTTAGTAGTTTTATATTTTGGTTTTCTAAAAAAAATGCAAAAAAAATGGAATGTTGTAACATTATTGCTGTGTGTGTGTGTGTGTGTGTGTGTGTTTTAGATGATTGACATGTTGTACTTTGTGGTGATTATGTTGGTGGTCCTGATGAGCTTTGGGGTAGCACGGCAGGCCATTCTCCACCCAGATGAAGAGCCCACCTGGCGATTAGCCCGAAACATTTTCTACATGCCCTACTGGATGATCTATGGAGAGGTGTTTGCGGACTCAATAGACCGTAAGACTAGAATTGATAGTAAGATTCTTTTTCCTGCCTCCAGGGTAGATATTCAGTCTTACCTGTACTTTCCTCTATCTTACTGAGTTGTAGTGTATTGTAGTGTCACATTTGCGCATACAGTAGTTCTTACTAATTGATTTCATGTTGTCCTCTTTAAATTAAAATCAAAAATTAAAACAAAACCTGGACAGGTTTATTTTTTAAGTTTTCAAGAACTTTTTAGTACTTTGGGTTTGAGGTGTAAATAATGTTCTACTATGATCTACAAGTTGTTATAAGCTGCAGATATGTCGGTTTATGGCTGTGACTTACAGAATACAGAATAGCTCTCTCATTTTCCGAACACCTTTATATCAGATATCTATCACTAAAGTTCAGACCATCCATCTTTAGACCATGTTTAGGTTAGCTAAACAGTAAAACAGTAGATGTATGATGTATGTCTTCAGTATATTTAATTACATTTAGAATTAGGATAAGTTTGGAGTGCATTCAGCCCTAGAACAATGTACCAATGTTGTTTCCACATATGTGCAAAAAATGATTTTTTAAAGGAAAATATAGATTATTTTTCTTACTTTTGATGTAATTGAGAGTATATGTTTGCTTGCTTTCTCCCCCTCTATCACCATGAATTTTCTTCTCTGGAATGCTTTGCAGTTTATGCCATGGAAATAAACCGTATGTAAACATTACACTCCACCATTTTTAATGCTGTTTCAAAATGAAAATGAAGTTAGCACTGCTATGCTGGACTGAGATTTGAGGTCTTTCCTCAGCCCCCTGTGGAGATAATATGTATGATGAAGATGGAAAGAAACTTCCCCCCTGCATTCCTGGTGCCTGGCTCACTCCAGCCATCATGGCCTGCTATTTGCTAGTGGCTAACATCCTCCTTGTCAACTTGCTTATTGCTGTCTTCAAGTAAGTGTACAAATCAATACAGATAATATGCATATTTCTTAATATGACAGAGCGAATATGACTAAATGGTATTTAACTTCGCTGAACTACACCTGGATACCGTATGAATGACACAAATTGTCTAAAGTGGACATGATTATAAATTATCCACCATGTTTGTATCCATAACAGTAATACCTTCTTTGAGGTGAAGTCCATTTCAAACCAGGTGTGGAAGTTCCAGCGGTATCAGCTGATCATGACTTTCCACGACAGGCCAGTGCTTCCTCCTCCTCTCATCATCTTCAGCCATATTTACATCCTCATCAGACGAATCTGCTGCCACTGTGGCAAGAAAAAAGAGGGAGAGCTGGATGAGAGGGACAAAGGACTGAGTGAGTTCATTTGAATGAATGATATCTCATTTTTGTGAACAGAAGAAAATGAGCCACTTGTAAGACTTTTGTGCTTTCAGAGTCAGTCATTATTGGTGCAATAAAGTCAATGATCACCCTTTCTCAATGAACAAGACTGTTAGAGACAGTCTTGTTGCTACATTACAGGCTCCTAGAACTCCTGAAGAATAATATTTGCAATCAATTTATGGATAACATATCTATTGTACAAAATTAGGTTTTCAGGTACCAGTCTCACTGACTAATCACAGTATCTCCTTTTTTCTCTAAGAGCTTATCCTGAATTCTGAGGAGTTGAGGTGCCTGTATGAATTTGAAGAGGAGTGTGTGGAAGACTACTTCAGAGAGAAAGATGATGAGCAGCAGTCCTCAAATGATGAAAGGATAAGGGTGACATCTGAAAGGTAACAAAATCTGTGAAGCATTTCAATCCTCCAGGTTAATTAATTGTCTAAAAGTGGTAAGCAGTGTAAACTGGACTTAATCTTGAAACTGCTTCACCACACATTTGGGGGCTTTATCAGTTGCAACAAATATAAAGGTTTAGATGATGGATACATGGCAGTGAAATGTACTTGTTAAACAATTTTATTTCATGACAGGGTAGAAAACATGTCCATGCACCTGGAGGAGGTCAATGAGAGGGAGAACAATATGAAGGCTTCTTTGCAGACGGTGGATCTAAGGCTGGCCCAGCTAGAGGACATCTATTCTCGCATGATGATGGCCTTGGAGAAACTGGCAGGAATCGACCACAGTGAACTGAAGAGGATACACTCACGGACATCCTCTGTTAGTGGCTTGTCGTCGCTCCTCCGGACTGGCAGCATTAACAGCAATGATGGATACAGCCTTTATTGCTACTATATGGATGACTGTCCAGCTACTGAGGAAAAGGACGGGGCCATGTCAAGCCAACTGACAGTGGCAAATGTGAAGAAGCCATCGAACACCACAACTCTCAATCCAAATGATTATGGGCTGAATTTGGAGGTGGATGTTCCTGTAGGAAGGATCCGTCCAAACTCATGTGGGAACACCTGGATCCCCCGTTTTGAGAAAACACCTGAATCTATAGATCAGGGTGAAGAGGCCAAAGCAGCATGTGAAGCTCCAACATCTTTAGTCCAAAGGTCTAGGAGCACCAGCTTGTTCAGTTCAACTGCCAGAGAAAGTTTAATGCAGAGAGCCAAAGAGAATAATTCTCTTCAGAAAGCGATTGTCAGATCCTCAACTATGCGGCGATGGAGTGCTGGCTCTGAGTATAAATTGCAATCTAATCTTTTTGGCCAGCCACCTCCAGACATCCACATTATCAAACCCACAGAGACAAATGAAGCAAGTAAATCTGAGGGTCAGCTGAGACCAAGAGTTCCAAATATTCTCAGCACAGAGATGAGAACTCAAGAAGAAGAAGGCCAGATAGGAAGGAGTGATATTACACAAGAGGACAGAAAAGAGAATGGCTCAGAGGAAAGCCTAAATATGGAGGGTAATACAGAAGAAAGAGACAGAGACCCAACACAGACAGATGTAATATGGAGAAATTCAATTGAGGATGGAAGGATGAACTTGCATGAAGATATTCCTGACTCTTTTCATCTTCTGGTACCAGAAGAGAGAATGTTTCCACCAGGAAGATCCAAGAGCTGGAACACAAAATGTCGCAAAGCCTTGAGGGAAAGCGCAGACAAGCCCCGAGGCTCCAGCAGTGAGAGCAGCCTTTCATGTGGAAGTTCCCTTGGGAGGTCTGGAGAAAAAATTGGGAAAGTGTCAGGGAAGGAGGAGTGAAAGAAAAAAGATAGACCTGAGGTCGGGAGATGAGACTGCTAATTAGGAGTAAAGATGATAAGAGATTGTTCTTTGTGTACCACAATTTTAAATATAAATTCATCCATTCATCTTCCGTATCAAGGTCAGAGTTTTCCTGGGAAACTCGTTGCAGGGTAGAAATACACCCTGGATGAGATGGCATTTCAGCGCAGAGCATCAAGAACTTTTATATAACAATAAAACAGCTGCAGCGTCATATCCACTTCCTAGGTAACAGATATTTGATGTTTTGTAGATAACCCTAAATGTGTGATTATGTGATTAATAACTTCCAACATACGTTTCTGTATATTGTATGTATTCTATATAATGTTATAACAGTTAGGCTTTATACAAGTAAAAATTAATACTCTTGCCTTACAGTTGGCTTAAATGTTATTATAATATGTTGTTTGACAGCCACAGATTTGAAAAGACATGCATAATATTCAGTGTTATTAATATTTTATTGTTATAATGGAAAACTGTTCTTATTGTCCCTTTAAATTTAAAGTTATGGAACCACATGATTAATGTATATTTGTGCAAACTTTCATAACATTCAACATTCCTGAACATGACACAAGAGCTTTTGTACTGCTGATCTCAAAAAGCACGACAGCGCCCTCTAGTGTCTAGTAAGTATATTACAAGAACATAGTCTTAGCTGCAGGTTAGATAATGGAACAAAAAGCACACATGACCCATAATACTATGCAATTTTACTTTGGTTATATGTGGTACAAAAAGTTTCACAATTAATAAAAATCACACTAGAAATTAGGGGTTACACACTCTTTTTTTTTTTTTTTTTTTTAAACAATTATTTGCCTACCAGATGAGCAGGCTGTTTAAGAAACATTTCCTTTCTGAACTGATAGATGGCAGTACATTGAACAATCACAAAGACCAATAAACTCAGAAGACAGCTGCAGAAATGTATGGCCTTTGATCACACTGATCACAATGGTCCCTTCTGAACACCAAGGCTGGAATAATAATGCTACATTTGCTTGTATTTTATGGTAAGCGCTAAAGCAAGAGTTGCTACTGCAGTTTCTGAGAGAGTAAAACACTGACTCTTGTACAGGCTTTTCCAAGGCCTCAAGTCTTGGGCTGGAAAGAGGAAACAAAAAAAACTTAGCAAGAACATTTTATTGCTGACTCGATCTGTCAGACTATTTTTGAAGCTTTCCTTCTTCTGAAACATTAGTGCAACTGAAACACTTCGATACTGTCTATTTGCACACACTCAACCTCAAATTTCAACTACATTAAGAGCATTGGCACCAGTGAAATAAATGCTACTTATGCCATGTAACTGGGTACAGAATACGTAGATATTGACATGAATTCACCCAAACACAAACAGACACACAACACACAGCAACACATAACTGCCTATTTGATAATTGTATTTGCCTTCAAAGAGCTACTAGTAATAGAGATCACAGGTTATGACATGTGTAAACCAAAAGTACTTTGGGCTTTTAAAAACAGCAATAAGAATAGGTGGTATTTTGTTAATATACATAGCAGCAAGAATGCCAACATGTAAAATTAATAGCACATTATACATACAACAATAAAAGCATGCATTAGTGGCTTTCCTATACATTCATATACAGATATTTTAAATCATTCCTCAAAAGTCAATATCAAACATGCAAACCTTTGCCAATCACACAAGATGTTTTTTAAGGTGAATTAATTAAACAGAGATACATGTAAATAACGCTACCCTTCTTAGCATGCAGGACCAAAGTCCAGCACAGTTTGGTGATTTCCCTGCTTTCACACGATGACTTCATTAACTGATAAGTCCAATTGGGTGTCTTTCAACAGGAAAATCAGCAAGCTGTGTTGGACTGTCAAACAGACAGGACCACAGCTGGGACCCCTGGCCTAACATGTGTGCTATATACGTCATGTCTCTGTTTTGATTGGCTGCTGCTTTACAGACACATGGACAGACTGTACATGTGTACTTTTACCCATCATGCTCTTCAGCTGTCATGTTCTATATTTGATTCTCCACATTGCAGGGGAGTGCAGGATCTCTGTCAGTGCTATACATGGTTATGTGCCTGTGAGACAAACCCAGAGACATTTTCCTATACACACACACACACACACACACACACACACACACACACATATATATATATATATATATATATATGTATATTCTAATTCCACCTCCTTTTAAATCTTTAAAGGTGCCCTTTAATTATACACAATTTGCTAGCCATACTATAGATTTTACAGATAATCATCTGCCCATAAACAATGTGTAATGACAGTGTAACACTGTTATGCTTATAAAAGCTTTATAAAATATGAATAAAGGCTCTATAAAAGGAATAATTCAAGCTTTGATATTATAAAAAAAATTGACAGTCAAACCAAAACATGTGCCGTGATAATCACAAAAAGGCCAAAAGAAACAATAAGACATTTCACAAACTAGGTACTTCAAACCCCTCCAGTATCCTTTGTGCCAACTCGCCGGTTGGTCTGTATGAACAGGAGTCTCCCTGTTCATTAAGAACGTGAGTGCACGCCTCTCAGTAGAGGTTCACATGACCTTCCATACCAGCTGATTCTGCAGCTAGAGAGATCAAGTCCATAGTTGCATTCCAATCGCTAGAGTCCATTATATGAGTGTGCACCTGAATATGCTGTGCTTCTTGGAACGCTTCTCTGTGATCTTAATTGGTGCCCCACCTTCTGAATTGCTGCCATCATTCTAGGAAAAGACATGAAGAGAAGGGATCACTCAACAAGAATGGCAATGCTAATAAGTCAGTAAGTAGGTACTGTAGGTTTATTCATGTGATGCTCAAAGTTACAGTTGTGTAGTTCATAGCATGGCTCACCATTTTCCTGTTGAGTCTGGCCATAATGTCTCTCGCTAAGGTGAAAAAGGCTTCTTCCACATTTATGCTAGTTTTTGCGCTGGTTTCTAAAAACTTGATTCCATAATCTATTGCCAACTAGAAGAAAACATAAGGAAGAATACAATGTTCTAAGCATGGAAAGCATAGCACATATACAAAATAAGAGCATTTACATTCATGGCATTTGGCAGACACCATTATCCAGACAGACTTACATTTGTCTCATTTATACAACTGAGCAATCGAGGGTTAAGTGCCTTGCTCAAGGGCCCAGCAATGGCAGCTTGACAGTGCTGGGATTTGAACTCACAACCTATCAATCAGCAGTAACACATTCTAACCTCTGAGCTTCCACTGCCCCTTTTTAAAAATCTATTCGTGAAAAAAAGATTAAAGTACACAAGTAAACTGTGATCTTGATCAGAGCCAAATTTCTGCCTGAAGCACTGGATCACTATCAGATTAGAGAAATGTCAATTCACTGACAATTTATCATGTGAATCCAAGTAATTTTACATGCATAGATGGGGGCTATTTTTCACTTTTTAAGGGAAAGCAGTTGAAGGATTGCTGAAAATGAATTTTAACCCCAATTATGAAGGATTTTGTCTCTGGGAAACAAATGAAGGGAGTTTTATTGCCACACTGCAGCTGTGATGGCTTATTTTCACTTGCCATTTTTAGTTCGTATTGAGTTTGCTAATGGCCTCAGGTAGTGAAATAGCCTTTTACTTAAAATGATAGTATGTGGTTGAAAGACATAGCCTGTTCTTGTTTTGCTGTGGTTTATGCTGATTGGTCATCATGGACCAGTCACAGTGAATTATTCAAATTAGTCTCTTGTTTAATGTAGATAGTCTCTAATTTTAAATGGCATATAAAATAGGGAGAGTTTCTTGAGGGGAACTGAAGGAACTGCACTAGATACAGGGTCACATTTTCTCAGATTTTATGCAACTCCTTATGGTTTAAAAAAAAAACAAACAAAACACCCAGATACAGACAAAATCCAATTTTCACAACTTAGGCCCTTTAAAGCATGCAACCATTATGATATTTTGCATAACGTAAAAACAGTTTACAGAGAGTCAACTTGGCTATTATTAGGATGTTAGTATCAGATCAGGCTCATGTATCGGCCAGTAATCAGAGCTCTGATATTGGTATCATATCAAAAATGGAAAAAAACGGAATCAGTGCATAATACCTAATCAATATAGCGGGTTATATCAGACACTCTATGTCCACATGTTATCTATTCATTATGGCTTTAAAAAAAAAAAAAGAGGAATAGAAAGTAATAATAACAAGCCTGAAATAATACGCCTGAAAAGCTGTACCTTCTCTCCTCTCTCCTTAGACACCTGTCTCTTGTCGTTCATGTCACATTTATTTCCGAGGATCATCCGCTCTACATCTGACGATGCATGCTAGAGAGAGCAATAAACACAGAGCACAACTCATTCAACTCCACAATTGTGAAAATATTACGAGACAATAACGTGTCCTGTTCATAATTTGATTGTACAATATAAATATAAAACATAGCCTGAGAAGAATTAGTAACAGTATTTCAGCATTAATTAAAAATTGACGTCACTAATTAAAAGAATATCCAAACAAAAATATATATGTAAATGTACCAAGTTTCATAATTTGTACACATTTTGTTGCTACCTCACTTTATAACATGGTGGCTCCCAAAACTCACCTCCTCAATGTTGCGAATCCAGTTCTTGATGTTTTCAAAGGACTTTTCACTAGTAATATCGTACACTAACATAATGCCCTGGCAGAGAGACAGAGACAAAAATAGGACAGATTTAAACCTCGTATTCACCTACAGGTATTTTAACCTGTAGTGATGAGAATGAAGACATGGGCTCACCATTGCTCCTCTGTAGTATGCCGTAGTGATGGTCCTAAATCTCTCCTGTCCTGCTGTGTCCCTATAAACAGAACATAGCGCATACATTTCAAATCAGCCCATCATGGACCGGACATACAGTAAAGGTCATCATTAACTCCTTTTCTTATGCATGTCCTGAATTGTCTTGGTTGGTTTTCAGAGAGGCCCTCCCTTCCCAACCCTACCGTTTCCAATCTACACATCCTGTAAACAGAGCAGGCACACTCTTCACTGCACTATTGTGTGAGTATCCTTCACATTAGTCACGGAATGTCTGGGCCAGGCTTATAAGCACTGTGACCCCCAACAGGAAGAACAGCCTGTTTCCTGACATCGTTTCTCTGGCACTTAGAAATCTACTGGAAGGTGCTGACACCATTACGAAATTTTGGCTGATGATTAGTTGTCATACAGATACAGTAATTCTGATTAATGATTGAACTGTTTGTGTTGACCCTATGGTAGTTTTATGATATATGTAGTGTAACATGACAAGCTGCCTTTTTTTGTCTTATTAACTTCAAGAGAGAGGACCAGAGAAGCTGGTGAGGGAAAGACTGTCTTTAGCTGTTTTAATGTAAGTGATAACAGGTCCTAACTTATTCTGTAACAATGTAAATGTAACCACAAATATTACACGAACTATACTAACTACATTGTCATTTATTAATAATGAAAACAGGTTAGAAAATCATTGTGGGATAAGAGGAATAACATACTTTGGGCTGTGCTGTTATAGGTTGATTTTCCTGTTACATCATGGCCTCTCATATCTTTACTCCTTACATAACCACATGTCCTGAAGTTTTATCCCTCTTGTACAATTTTTATTAATTAAAGAATAACACATCATCCTTAGTTTTTATTCAGTTATAGTTATGTTTAATGTTGTGGAACATCTGTGAGACAAGTTAGCTCCCCTTATCACCTACGTTATATAAACAGTCTTTTCCTCAGCTGCCTCTCGTTTTTCTCTTGATGATAATAATACAAAAATGCAGCTTGTCAAAAAAAAAAAAAAGCACAAAGTCCTCTGTGATGAAGATGCTCCTGTGTTAACTGTACCACTGACTGTTACAAAGCTCACTTGACACTGGAGACTCCTTCTAAAAATACTAACTAAACTTCTCCTTACATAAAACTTCACCATATCAACAATTACATACGTTTTTAATCCGGTTATGTGGAGTGTCTGCCATACTTTCCTGTGCAGGTTGTTATTATAGAAATGATTACATAGTAGAATAAGCCTTGCAGCTGGAACTACTGTCAAAGCTGCTGTTATAGAAAATTAACCAACACCTTATGACCAATCAGAATCTAGACTTCAGTGCTGTGGTAGAAACAGACATGTGACTCCCAGGAACTACTTGGAAGTCTTCAAAGCCACTACCAGTCATTTGCAATCATTGTCATTTCATCACAAAATATGGTCAACAACTGCTAGTTAAACAGGCCATTTGACTGACATTGCAAATGGCCAACTTCTTTTACTCACCAGTGTTTATTCTTAAAATTCTTTAAGAAGTTTTACAGACATGATGCTGTGGAGGTTTTTCATCCAATGACCTTGTTTGTTTTCCTGATAAAAAACATTGTATGGAAGTGTGCATCAAGCTTCATCATTCTGAAGCTTGTGGTCAGCTCAGTGTACAAACGACATCAGAGGCAGTGTGGGTGGAGCTTATTGTACATGAAGACTAATATATTTTACATGAAGATAGTATTGTCTACAATAAGCTTATACGGACATACACTTGGATTGGGTGTATTGGACTGATTTGCAGACTACAATGTAACAAAATGTCTTCAAGATCCAGCTAAAAGTAAAATACACACAAAAAAACTGAGCTAATAAAACTGTACTTGTGAAAGCCTCAGTGCTTACCATATCTGGAGTTTGATTTTCTTTCCATTTAACTCTATAGTCCTGATTTTGAAGTCAATTCCTAAAATGAGAATAAAAGAAACAATTACACTGTAATTGTAATTACACAGTAAACATCAAATGGAGTCTTCATGATTGGCATACAATACATTCAAACTATGTTTGCTTTTATAGTCATACTGAAAAATTAATATGTGACCTTAACAAAAATAAATGCAAAGCTCTCTGAAGATAAGCCAAACTGAAACTGACTGATGGATCCGTAAGGAAGCTTCATGGAATGTCTTATCTGAAGGATGAATATCAGCACCAATGCAACTTTGGCTCGGAGCAAGTGAAGAGAATCTCTGTTTTCCACTTTGTCTACTTTTTTACTAGTTGAACAAAAATAACATACAAATATACAAACATATAAGCGCAGGTACTTTCTGTATATGCTCAGAAAGTTGTACAGCTGTACAGCTCACATTTCCAGCGTGGTAATAAGGCTGCTTTCCATAAACAGTTTAGTCAGGAGGCAGCGCCATTTCCTGAGGTGCAAGCATGTATTATAACATGCTTCGTAATGACTCATTTGAGGAGTGGGAAAGTCCAAACCTTTCAGATGTGAGTCTATGATCAAATCAGAGTCTCTAACTATGACGGTTTTCTTAACAAACACCTCATACAAACTTTCTGTTGTAGGAGAAGAGATGGTGGTTACCAGACCCTGTTTTAAACCACAGTTTCCTGAAAACATCAGACATGCAACCTCAACCCTAATTTAATCCCTTATAACTCTCTGCTAAATTGAGCTTTATCACAGGCAGCAGACTTAATATAGCCCCCTGAACAAGTCACTCATATAACTGTCAGGAAAGTTCAATATACGAAGGGTAATTTGTGTATTCATTTCTTTTAAAATGACAAAAACTGAAATGAGAAGACAGCTGACTTAACATTGCAACAGCCAAAGATTGTTTTAGTTGATAGCATGAACAAACAGTCTGTTAAAAAAAAATGAGAAGTTGATTAAGAACAAAACTCTGACAAAAGAGACACCCAGAGGAAGTAGCTTGCTAGGTAAAGCTCTATCTGGCTTTCCTTTTACCGGAAAACAGTGAGCATGCAGATGAGTAGTGCTGTTTGTTTATTATCTGAAAGGTCTGAAGCGACTAACTGGATAAACTAGCTGAAAGAAATGCATCCAGGAGTTTGCTGGTTACATTTATGCATCTGCCTGCTGCAAAGACTTACTGCAAGACAAATAATTTCAGACATATACGAACACGAGTGTGTTACGATCAGGTTTTGAATAACCTGAACAAGATAATCAAAGTATAAACAGACCAAGTGAGTCAGAGGAAGCACTGGTGGATATCTCCTGTGCTCTGGAGGGATTTAGCAGGGAAGCCTGCAGTGTGGCCAAAGCTGGGGTCAACCACCTCCTGGCACATAGAATAGCTGCCCATCACGCCTCTGCCTACTGCATTGTCTGTACAATGAAGGCGTGAACAAGCTGAATGTCACAAGGCCCAGAGGTGGCTTTAAACAGTGTGGTCTGTGTTCAAGGACAGGCTTGATTCTGTGGGACAGAAGGCCTTTCCCAGCACAACAGGCCTTGGAATGACCAATGCATTACCATGAAATGTGCAGTCTATTGTTGTTAACTCTAACCTATGAGCATAATATATGGTATTGTGCTTACATTCATTACATTACATTCAAAATCATTTTTTTTCAATCAATCAATCATTTAATACTAAGGAGGCTGAATGTCAATAATATAAACTTTAAAAAAAAAAAGAATAAATTTACAATACAAATCTGGGGCATACAGAGAAACTTCGACATTCGACATACACGAGCCAATAATCTAAGATGCAAAGGGCACAAAACAGGCAAAATTTAAAAAGTGCCTATTTTTGTTTTTGCCATGTTCTTAACAGCAATGTAATGAGTTTCTTACACAATAAAAAAAGCATGATTCAGGAAAATCCTTGGTAAACAGTTTATCCTGGATCAGACAAAGCCAGATAATATCGGTATGACGCATTGATTTAAGATCAATGCAAATGAAGTAAACTGAACAAATCTCAAAGACCAAAACTGGACATCACGCAGTAGCAGTCAGCCAGGTATAAAACCTGATTATCCTGATTGCCAAAACAGTAAAACATGTTTTAGGTTTGAATCCTCGGTTCCTGCTCAGTCTAGAGTTAGGCAGTGCTATAGATGCACTGAAATGTTGGTATGGCTCGGAAATGCTGGTACCTGATACCCAGTAATCGTTTCAACTGTCTGTTGATCTCAAACTGAATTACAACAAACAGACTGGCAGGTGAATAACATAACCAGCATCTTACTTCTGTTAGATAAAACATGCCACATAAGTGCTGCCAAAGGAACCAGTAGATCTCCTTTTAAGGAGGTTTCATGGTTTGCATATGTGCATCATTTGGATTCTTTCAATAAATTTCCACAGTTTACATTCCTTGTTCAAGATGTTTCAGAAGATGCCAGCATGCCTGGTTTTTCAAAAAATAAGTCGAATCTAGAGGCCTTTGTAAGAGCAAAAAGCCAGCTTCCTGTTTCCCCTGATTAACGATAACGGTTTCCTCATAAGCTCAAACGAGCTGCAGATAAGAATAAACATTATAATACAACAAACCGTGCTCCTATGTGGGATTTAACAGAGATACGCCCTGAGTGAGGAGCTAAAGGAGCCCCATCGCGCACCGAGCCGGCGAACTGACCGATGGTAGAGATGAAGGTGGTGTTGAACGCGTCCTCGCTGAAGCGGAACAGAAGACACGTCTTTCCCACTCCGCTGTCTCCTATGAGCAAGAGCTTGAAGAGGTAATCGTAGGTTTTAGCCATTTGCCACGCCGGAGCTCCTATTGTGAATATCTGATCGCAGTGTGCCTCTTGGCCATACCACTGACACTAATTCATGCAGGACAGGATGAGGGGGCGGGGCTTCGCCGTCTGACGTCAATGGCCTTCTATGGCGCGCGGATAGTCGCTGTAGAAATTTCAGACTCGGTTCTGATTCGGTTCCACGTGTTGGGAATCAGTGGAGACGATTCCACTCAATCTTTTTATTTATTTATTTATTTTTTATTTTATTTTATTTTTATAAATAATGGACCCAGCAAACACAGAAGATTTCCCTAACGTTAGCATTTGGTTCCCCTTTTGTTAATTTTTGAGAAGCATTTCATAAGGTTTTGAGAATGTATTATTTAAGTCAGCAGTGTTCCTGAAACCTTCTGGGAACTTTAAAACACAGTCTTATGGTCATATTACAATTGACAAGGAACACTTGCCAAAGGTTCTGGGAACATTCCTGTAATGTTCTTTGCCTGGCTTGCGTGTTCTCCCTGTGCTTCAGGGGTTTCCTCTGGGTACTCTGGTTTCCTCCCCCAGTCCAAAGACACGCCTTGTAGGCCGACTGGCAATTCCAAATTGTCCGTAGTGTGCGATTGTGCCCTGCGATGGACTGGCACCCCATCCAGGGTGTCACTTACATTTACATTACATTTATGGCATTTGGCAAACGCCCTTATCCAGAGCGACTTACAATAGTGCTTTGAAGTCTATCAAAAATACATTCTGATACTGGCTCACTAGGTCACAAACTAGGAATACCATCAGTACAAAACTCTGTTGGGGAGGGTTTTTTTTTATTTTTTATTTTTATTTGTGCTAGTAAGTAACATAAGTACTTTATGAAGAGGTAAATCTTTAGACGTCGTTTGAAGACTGCCAGTGACTCAGCTGTTCGGACATCTAAGGGAAGTTCATTCCACCACCTTGGTGCCAGAACAGAGAAGAGTCTCGATGCATCCCTTGCCTTGTGGCCCCGAGTTCCCTGGGACAGGCTCCAGGCTCCCTGCTACCCTGTGTAGGATAAGCAGTACAGCAAATGGATGGATGGATGGTCTCAAAACAAATAGGTATTATTTTTGTGAACAAAAGCTAATGTTCCAGGAATGTTCTCTTACCCATAAAACATTACACTGACATTATATTTCCGCAAAGAAAATTTTCCTGGAAAAACAAATGGGAACTAAAAACGATTGGCCCTCAGAATCTTTCTCTAACCAAAACCAAACATTCCCAGAATGGTATGGGAACCAGTACTTGTTAGCTGGGGAAATCTTGTAAAACAAATGTGTCATGTCAAATAAATAGGCCTACATAACAGGCCTTCTACTACGATTGTTAATTATGTAATATCCTACGAGCAATATATCGAGTAACTGACATGTCAGACACAATATGCCAAAGATTTTTGCCATAATAATTATAATTTTTGCTCTGACAGTGAAAATAGTTCCAAAAGAAGCCCCAGTTGGATAGAGCATTGCATGTTACCATGGCAACACACAGACTGACTGACAGCCCATATGTTAATGGTGTCAGTGTAATGAATTATTGCTAGAATTTTAATTTAACATAGCGAACACAGACTAGCAGAGTGATACAGTGATACACTGAAAATATCTCAGTGCTGTTATACTAAATATCAGCACTCTCGGAACGCGACTTGTCCAATCAGATCAATAACTGTTGTATAATATAGATTGACATATTAACTTTATCAACATTTCCTTTAAAATGTCAGTTTAACTGACATTAAATAGTTTCTACTGATAGGCAAAGCAAAAGGATTTTTTGCTTGACTCCTGATTTTATAGTTTTATTAAACAACACTTCATCTGTAGCTGTTAACTGGTCATATTCTATGTGCATGGAGAGCAAACTGTACTGTGAGAACTTTATCACTCTGAGGTGCTGTTATCTCTCTGCCTGTACAGTAAGCTCTGTACACGAATCTGAGCCCAATCAATTTGTATAGAATCGAATACAAAGCTTTAGGGTCAACCATCGAATCAGAGAATCGACTCACTTCGGAATCGACTCCGTGCTCTAAGTTTCTGTGTAAAAAGATGTGCTGCTATTCATACCTCGCACCTCCAGGGTTGTGGGTTCGAATCCCGCTTCCTCCCTGTGTGCACAGAGCCTGTTCTCCCGTTGCTTCAGGGGTTTCCTCCGGGCACTCCAAAGACATGCGCTGTAAGCTGATTGGCATTTCCAAATGGTCCGTGGTGTGTGCATGTGTGTGTGTGTGTGTGTGTGTGTGATTGTGCCCTGCGATGAGTTGCTACCCCATCCAGGGTGTCCCCCGCCCTGTGCCCGGAATTCCCCCTGGGATAGGCTCCAGGTGTAGGATAAGCGGTACAGAGAATGAATTAATGGATGGATGGATGGATGGGTGGAAATATGCAGATATTTACGTTGGAATATTAGACGTGTATAGCCTGCACTCTTGGCCAGTCTACGTCTTTCATGAAGTAGGAGGGAATATGGGGACGAGTGTATCTAATTATCAAAAAGCAACTTTTTCACCTTCATCTTCGAAGCGTCAGAAATATTTGTAAAGCTTTTTTTTTATAGTTATGTTCAGTTTTATGGTTTTATCTTTGCTATGATGGCGCATTATTTTTGTTTGTTTTGTTTTTTTTTCACGTGGAACTGTGTGCATGAGGAAGTGATTGTCTCCGAGGTTGCCAGTTATAATAATATCACTACTGCACTGGAATTGTACTGCACTCATTACCAGACGTATTTGCTTGCATTTTTAAACAGTATATATATATAAAAACACAAATCAAGGCAGTTGAAACATTTACACAAGACATATTTAGCTTCTATATTCAAACAATTCTGTAAAACATTATCATTCATGTAGAAACTAAAGAAGTGAACTACAAATGAAGTACCATGCCAATCTTCCAGCTCCCGGATTGCATGGTTGTTTCATGCATCTTGAGGATAACATATATGGACAGGGATAATCCGCATAGCATTACAGGTCTAAAGACACATTTAAAGCAGATTTAAATATGACCAAATGACACAAACCACTTCAAGAGGCCAGATAAGTATATGTAAATGCACATAGAAATGTAAATGCATGTAGTTCAAATGGTATCAGGATGTAATCCATATACAAGGCAGGAAACACGAACTTAGATTTGTGAAATGTCACTGGAAATGGAATTGTTAATCCTTTCCTAAGTATTTCAGAAGTGTTTTACATTATGGTTAGATATAAATGCATACTCCCTATTTGGGAATGTTTAGATCTTTAGGTGACACTAATGAATGTTAACTTTAAATGTTTTTAATTGTATGTTGAATACATTTTACTGTTTTTATATACCTCTCTATGCTAAAATATATGTTTTTGAAGTCTCGATCATGATTAGTCAGGTGTTGATTAATTTTCTGTAACAGCAGCTCTGTCAGTAGTGCCAGCTGTAATTCAATCACAGCTTTACATAACTGTGCTTATTGGGTGTCCCAAAAGTCTCCATATATTGGGGAAATTATCATGTTTTAGCAAAATTTACAATTTAAATTTATTTACAACAAATCCTCTACATGATTGCTATTGTGTTGTAAACACACACAGAGTTGTCTCTCCCACTCATGATGAACCCGTGTTAACACTTCTTGTGTTATGTTCGTAACTGCATGTCCATTGCAGGTTTGCGGCAACTTCTTGATCCAGCCATGACAATGATTAAAGGCTATCTGAAAAAAAAAAAGTATAATATAAACTAAGTATGAAAAATTTTAGAAGACATTTTGCTAAAAAGTGTTCATTTCCCCTGTGTTTGGAAACTTCTGGGACACGCTGTAGTATGTACTCATTCGCAAGTACATCTACATAATCTAAAGC
Organism: Pangasianodon hypophthalmus; assembly: GCF_027358585.1. Lineage (NCBI taxonomy): Eukaryota > Metazoa > Chordata > Actinopteri > Siluriformes > Pangasiidae > Pangasianodon > Pangasianodon hypophthalmus. Next base: position 17,077,992 of record NC_069718.1, on the reverse strand, counting down.
TAATAATAAACAGATTCAAATGTGTTATATTGTAAACAAAAGCATATAATTATTAATAGGGTGAATCTGTTTGTTAGATGTTTATTAAACTTTCATGGAAGGAGTCTCCAGTGTCAGACCAGAAAGTTTTCCACTATGCGAGAGTCTTCAGGATAAAATCCCCACTTTGGATTAATTTTCCTATAATACAACATCCTGTCATGTATAACATGAAATCTCAGATTGTATGGTAATTGTGCATTACGTAGATGTGGTTAGTCATTGTGGCATGCCTAGACATGCCCGCTCATTGAGTACAATAGAAAGTCTGGCTCGCGGGGATTTATTAAAAGCGCATGGCAACCGCAGGACTGCTTCACTTCAGGAATCAGACACTGAGCTGTGTACGTCGGAGAAAAGCGACTGCTAGAGAAAATGCCTGTAAGTATCCACGTTTTTTTGTTACACGTAAATCTATGGTACTGACAGCAGCACCACTCAAAACGTACTGGTGTGTTTCATTCTATGAGACTAGGACCAGTGGAATGACTTGGTGTTTGGGAAACTTTAGCTGAGGCTTCACATGGCGTCTTTAAGAAGAGCTTTGAGGGCCTGCTGCTCTTCTGTCCACATGTCCCATGCTGTTATGTGCGCATTTTCATAGACCTTTTAATATCAAACCTTTTAATATCAAACCTTTACTCGAACTTTATAGGGTTATTTTGTTAAAATGTGAAACAGTTAACTACTTCCTGCCAGTCCTACCAGTACTTCAGGTAACGTGTGTAAAATGTAAACCTGGGTAAAGTAAATGATATTTGTGCTAAATAAATAAACAAATAAAAATAAATAAAAAATTTAAAAATCTGATTTAATTTTAGTAGTTTATCGAGATCGTTGTCGCCTTAATACTAATTGAAAGTATATTTCTAATATATTTCTGTCATTTTGTTTTGGTTATACTTTCATTAAACTCTTCCAATGCCATCCGTTTTTCAGATGTGACGTAATAAGCAGGTGAACAGCTTTATAACGCTTGACTTATGACGTTTCATATTAGCTTACTTTTTTTTTTCTTAACTAACTATTATTTTACCTTAAAATTATTTATTTAAACCTGTGTTGTTGAATATTTGTGGCTAATTTAGATTGATTTTGTGTGTGTGTGTGTGTGTGTGTGTGTGTGTGTGTGTGTGTAAAAAACAGTTGGCTAAAGACTTACTAAACCCGACTCTCGACTTTGAGAGGAGGCAACATAAGAAGAAGAGACTGGTCCAGAGTCCAAACTCTTACTTCATGGATGTGAAATGCCCAGGTATACCACACCTTAGAAACACCCCTACTTGGCATGGCATGATATATGGCATGTCTGAAATGACTTTTTTTATTCATTAAACATACTGGCTACACAAGAAGTTGATTTGGCAACCCAGTGAAGGAACATTTAACAGGCATAACAAAACATCTGTCAGATGAATAAATGTAAAAATGTAAATGTACATTGTGTAGTGACTATGCAAAACGAAGCAGCTGAACAAACACCAAAGTCAAAGTAGGACTGGATGAGTGATAACACTACAGATCATAAATGCTGTCATACTGAGCAGTAAATGTAGAGTTTGGTAGTTGGCAATAAAGATCTTAATCCTCACATTTTGTTGAGATTTCCTCTACTCACAGCTTCTGAAACATTTCATCAAGTCAAGATTGAGTTTATAAACACTCAGAAATCAGAAAGTACTAAACTGACCAAACAGTGTTAGGTTTTCTTAGGTTTGGCATCTCCATTAAGAATATAAGGGTTAAGTATGTGTGCTAAATTTATCATTTGTCTACAGGTTGCTATAAAATCACAACAGTGTTCAGCCATGCCCAGACAGTGGTGTTGTGTGTTGGGTGCTCCACAGTGCTCTGCCAGCCCACAGGAGGAAAGGCCAGGCTAACTGAGGGTGAGTATTTCAGATACACACTGAAGCCAAAGTCATTAAAACTATCTTTTTAAATAAACGAAGCATTTTTAGACTACTTAGATAAATTTGATGCCGTATTGCCATGCATGATACCAAAACCCACTAATTGTGCTTAAACATAAAATTTTTGTATTTCGACAGGTTGTTCGTTCCGAAGAAAGCACTGAAGAGAATAATTAAATTGGATCTTTTGAATAAAAAGAATATGTTCCAATTTCCTTATTTTTTCATTGATTGCAATGAGTGAAATGCCCCTACAGTGATTATTATGTGGAAGATTATATCTACTGTATCGCTTTTCTGAATAAAGCCTGAGCAGAGCATCTCTTTTAGAGTCGATTCTTTATTTAATCCCAACTGGCTGTTAAAGCTCAATTAAAGCAGGTTGCAGCCATTACTTTCTTCTGTTGTAACCTTTGCTTCTAAGATGTTTAAACATGTCTTGAGCTAAGCACAACTGGCCTCATTTTGTACATTTAAAATAGGACATAGGATTTATATATATATATATATATACACATACACACACACACACACACACACACACACACCACAGAGCTGTTTAATTCTTTATGATAATTAGTCAGAAGGTGCTGGCTGCAAGAAGAATCACAGGTCTATGTTACTGCACTCATTCTAATACAATATAATTTTTATAGTAAAAGCTAATTTACATATTTTCCATGGTAGACGCTACACATAATTTGAGGCTAATAAACATAAAATTTACTTGTTTAACAAACATTCACTGATATAAAGTATTTTGTGAGTTTTACTGAAGGAGTCTCCAGTGTCAGCACTTTGTAACAGGTAAAGCTAGTCCTGTGAGTTTTCCGATGTTGTGCTTTAACATGACAAGCTGCATTTTTTGTCTTCTTAACTTCAAGACAGAGAAAAGAGAGAGACTGTTGAGGGAAAGACTGTTATAGCTGCTAGCAAAGTGCTTTAGCTGATTAAGGTCTGCCTGAAATGTCCTGTTTCTTTGTGTACTATGCTTAACTTTTCATCAACAATTCTTACTCTTGAACAGTCCAGTTGGAGAAAGAATCCATGTCACCAATCTAATTAGAACATGGTCAGAGAGGTTATATGCATGACAAACCAAACCAGAAACAATCTGCATAAATACAAAGTGGTGTACATACAATATACAAGCACTTGCATATATGATGCAACATATGTGTTTGGGGTTTTGTGCCATTTGTTTCACCCTTGTAGGAAAGACAAAATAAAGCACAGAGAATTACATGACATGTTTTATTTGAGAAAACACATTTTTCATTGATGCACAGGTGAATTGTGAGGGGTGTTACCTTCATAGAAAGCATACAGATACCCTTCTTCGGTATTGAGCTTTTTCATGTGGGTGAGACAAAAGAAAAGCAAATTACAGTTAGAAATAAATAAGAGGGCTCATATAAAAGTGAACAGAATGCACACACCCACAAACACATTCAAAAGGTACATGCTACTGTAAGTAGTACAATTAAACAAACAAGCAAACAAAAAAAAGACTTCTTGGGCAAATCAAGCAACATACTGATTATACAGTAATTTTCCACCATGTCGGATTGCATGAATACACATCAATAGTGATCCTCGGAGGTGTTTTACCATTAAAGTCAGCACCTGTCCTTTCCACTTAAACAGGTTTCAACAGAAGGGAAATCTCTAGGTGAATAAAGCACTTTGAGAGCACTTTTGTTTTTTAGTTTTGATCCAATTAAATTACATCTTGATCACAAACTACCCAATGAAAGGTCAAATTGGGAGTGCACTCACAAATTTGACAATTCTGATATCAGATTTACACAGAAAAAGGTGCTGCATTAATAGATGCACTGAATAGGAGTTTCACTGAGTCTGACACTGTACTCCATGGCTTCTGGGACCCTCATCTTCTTCATATGCTTCTCCACTGTACCTCCTCCGCTGGAAATCATGGTCCACCTCACAGAGGTCAACCTCTTCCATATCATCAGTCAGCATGACCTCATCTCGCTTGGGAAGCAGTCTCTCTAGCTGGGAAAACATGTTCTCTGGAAGCCAGTGTTTCTCTGGGAACTCAACCTGGAGTGGAATACACAGTGTTTTCAGGTTTAAAAAAAAAATAAAATCCTGGTCTAAGCAATTTCAAGATAGAGAAAAGAGAGAGACTGGTTACGGAATGACTGCTATAGCTGCTAGCAAAGTGCTTTAGCTGATTAAGGCCTGCCTGAAATGTCCTGTTCTTTGTGTACTACGCCTAACTTTTCATCAACAATTCTTGCTTATTATTCTTGAAAAGTCCAGTTGGAGAAGCAAACGATAATGTAGAGTGACCCCCATGAGAAAACCTGTACTTACACACTGTTACAAACTCACCTCAAACTGAATGAGGAGCTGTCCTTTCTCATATGGATCTCTGTACACAGGCATGCCCTCATTCTGAATACACTTTAAGTCATTGTGTTTTATTACTTGACCTTGAAATAAGAGAAATTACTATTATTATTATTATTATTATTATTATTATAATACCATGTGTAAGTGATCTGATTTGGCAAACCAAAGTGGTACGCACCTGGAGGTGAGTTGATGATGAGCGTTCTGTTGTCTAGTGTGCATATTGTCTTCTTGAACCCGCAGAGGGCCTCAACTAGTTTAATCTGCATCTTCATAATCAGGTTGTCGTCGTGCCTCTGATATACAGGGTGGTCCTTTTGGTCCAGGACAATGATGACATCACCAGGTTCCAGGCCTGGTTCCTGATCACCCTCTCCATGGAATGTGATCTTTTGGCCATCTTTCATACCTGAGGTTTAAAAAAAAAAAAAGAAAGTTTAGTGTTTAGTTTAGTTTTACTGTCTTGGCATGTAACCAAGGGAAACAGAAGTGTAAAACAATGTAGAATTTTAGGAATCCTAAGTCTGTCTCTATAAAGTAGAGAGTCTCTATCATTAATCACTGGCACATATACCTTTGTCAATGTGGACCTCAAGAATCTTCTTTTTGCGCTCCACTTTGTGCCCATTGCAGTTCTTGCATCGGTCCTTGGCACTGAACCTCTCGCCTTGCCCCTGGCATTCTGAGCACATGCTCTGAATCTGCTGAATCATTCCTGGTCCAATCTGTTGTACCTGGATTTGAACTCCTCTACCTTTGCAATTAGAGCATTTCTCAAGGGCCCCTTTCTTTCCTCCATAACCTAGGGAACACATTGTCATAAACTTAACACCACATTCACTCATCATGTTTTAGCAAAAATGCCCAAGACATTTTGTTCTGCCTTTAGTCACCTAAAAACCTGTAACACACCAACTAGCTCCAAAAGCACATACTACTGTACTAAATAGCAATTCAAAAATAGTTCACCACCAGAGACACACTACATGTGGAGTAGTGTTTTTATGCATTACTTAATGCATCAGTTTTTGATGTAACTACTGTGTTTGGCTGTAGCTGCTCACTACCACTTGCTGAATAACAAAATCGGTTTGAGCTTCAAAGCAACATCATCTAATGCAGAGTTTGTCAGGACTTACCATCACATTTCTCACAGATCACATTCTTCTGGAGACCAAGTTTCCTGGTTGAACCACTGTACATTTCTTCAAGTGTGACACTAAGTTGGTGGACCACGTTTTTCCCTAATGTAAATAAGAGAGGGGACATTAGCTATGGAACACTGAAACAGTTTAAACACTGCCATTAATGAAGTTATTTTGCAAACATTTGTGTTATGCTGATTAGTGACTACATAAGGATGTGATGTTGGCAGATAGTAATTGTAATGCCATAACTGTATAATAATTACCGTATATTTTGAAACATACTCAACAATAGATGGACTCATTCATTTACATTTAGCACAAATCTTTCTTAACCCTTAACTTTGTGAGCATGAGGCATTATGGGAATAATTTACCTCTCCTTTCTCTCTGTGTTCTTCCTCCACCACCAAAGAACATGTTGAAGATGTCCATAGGAGATGAGAAATCTCCTCCACCCATGCCTCCTTCTTTGATGGCCTGTTCACCTCCTTGGTCATACAAGTCTCGCTTTTTAGGATCTGACAGGACTTCATAGGCTTGTGAAATGAGTTTGAACTGTAAGGCAAAATCAATACAGGTATCTCAATTAGAAAAATTAGGACAGAAGTCCTCTGCATTCAGACTGCATTCACAGCTAAGAAATCCAGTTTAGGCTGACCGGGTACCAAAACACAACCCGTGCTGGTAAACCAGGTAAGTGCTGGTAGAAGGGAAACAGTTTCTTAATTACTGCTCTGAATGCTACATTTTGGAAACTTATTTGTTTCCAAGTAAAGGAAGCTGGAAAATAACTTGACAGCTGGCTAATAATGTCTACCAGTTTGGCCTGAGCTTTGTCAGCTGGTAGCTTGTCACACTACTATTATTGCCAGACCAATAATCTCAGCAACACGACCTGCATTTTAAACATACAAGTTGAACACAAAGTGTTTAATAAAAACCACTTCATTACTTGAGTAATTACGGTAAGTGTTGCATTACATAAGCACGACAGGTTGTATTAATGCTCTACTGGCGCTGTATGTTATGTTAGCTTAGCTTAGCTTAGCTTAAATAGCGGTAGAGCTCGCGACAGTTCCAGAAACTTCCACACGTCTGTCAGCTGTCCCCGTGTGCAGCACGCTGATGAAAATAGACACAGACATCTGACACAGCAACTTACTTTTTCGCCTTCATTTGGATTTTTGTCCGGGTGGTATTTCAGGGCCAGTTTTCGATATGCTTTCTTGATTTCATCCGCAGAGGATTTCGGATTTACTCCGAGAATATCGTAGTAGCCGGTCTCTCGCACCATTTTTGGCCAGCTACAGAACAGGACCAGAGATTAGCCGGTGTCTGCTATAGACACTGAGCTAGATTATCAGCAAAATAGCGCTCTTAAAGCTAGGTACATGCCACTATTCTGATTAGCAAACACACAGCCATAGGAAGGCAAGAGAAAAAATATATGTACTTAAATAATTTGTTTATGGTTGAGCTAACTATCAGTATTCAAGCTCAAAATGTTTTCGACACAGTCTTCCCTGTACCAGTGATAATGCTGGATAAGAAGTATGAACGTCCTCCAACATGTTGTCATAATGTTATAAGAATAAACCGGCAAACTACTTACACTATTTGTTTCCTTGAGAAATTGCCTTGCTCCCTGTGTTCTTACAGCGTGCCGGGTAGATGGTGCTGCTGTGACTGAATGAAGATGGCCGCTGCGCCCTATATATAAGCGCAGGAGCTGCAGAACTTTCTGGAGCTTTGAAGAACAAGAAAATTCTACAGCCCTCCTCTCCATCGCGAGACCACGAGCTGCTGTTAGAGGGAGCTGGCGAGCCTGTAGAGCAACACTGCTCCTGTGTGGTTGCTCTACAGTAACCTTACCAGTTGTGAAATAATGTTACAGGCATATGTTTAGAAAGAAAAACCTAAATACCCAAGTAAGAATAAAACATGAGTAGTACATTGATATCTAGGGCTAACCTCACAAATGCACACTTATTCATGTTTAAATCAGTTCCTGATTTTGATTGGTCAGGTGTTGATTCATTTTCTAGAACAGCACATCTCAGACAGTTCAGGCTGCAAGGCAAATCACAGGTTTATCCTAATGCACTGGTTTAATACCTTATCATTTCTCTAGTAACAGTTAATTCACAGGCACTTCTGAAGCAGATGCACCACATAAATCTAAATGATTTAAAAAAAAAATATTTAACAAATAAATGCTTATAATTGCTGATATGGTGACACTTTCTGTAAGGAGAACATGCCATGGGAGAGTCTTCAGGACAGCAGACTGTGCTTTCTGGATTCTCATTAACATCATGAGAGAAAAAAAGAGAGACTGGTGAGGGAAGAATGTGACACCAGGAACTAACTTGTTTCACCTGTTCCACAACAGTAAGTGTAACTATAGACAGATTAAAAATATGATGTCATTCTTTAATAAATAAGAAATTGTTAGCATTTGCGGCTTGCTGTAGTATAACTGGAATAAAACACTTCGGGGCATACTGTTATAGGAGAATAATCAACTTTGTTGTGGTAACAGTAACTCCTCTTTGTGTTGCAGCCCAACTTTGTGTTGCAGCCTAGCTGAAACTATTCATTTAATTCATTTGAAAAGAGTATTACTTCAACTTCAAAAAGGTGAAATGTGTGAAATGTGAGAGAGAAAATGTGAGTGTGGTGAGGAGATGACTCTTTATAGCTGCTATAACGTAAATGATAACAGGCATTGTTTTGCAAACATTTCACATTAAATATATTTATTTACGGGTAAAAGGTATAATTCGGTAATTAATAAAAAATGTAATCATTGGCAAATTACTGTGGTATAAGAGTTATAAAGCCCTTGGGTTGGTGTTGGGCCACATCACACCACCCTGTTATTGATTATTTTCCTTTAACAACAAGCTCTGTCATATTTCATAACTAATATATTGCAGTAACACTTTTAACATTTCGTAGGCTTTATTAATCCTTTTAAAAATGGGCTGATATTTTTAATAAATGGCACAATTTGGTTGTAGTTTCACTAGATTTAGGGCCAAAACAAATGTGTTGAAATATATCTAGCCTAGCTTAACAATAGCTGGAACAATAGTGATGGGTAAGGTTGGCTACATAAAAAAAAAATATATATTGCATAATATAATCTCAAGGTATTACCAGCTATAATGGACCTCACAGTGATGTTCAGACTTCAGTATGGTAACACAACTGCTTTGCTCTTTCAGTTACACAGTTACACAGTTCAGTTTGGTAGCTTATGGCATCACTTTGTATAATTACTATAGCATATCTGTTGCCATGCACAATTTGTCAGCCCACGTGCCTGCCCTATCCAAGTTATACATGAGTGAGTATATCAGGTGCAGCACAAAGAAACCCCCACCCCAAAAGTCCACCCCAAAAAATAAATCTCCAAAGCAGTCCTGTGGTCATAAAATGAAACATACAAAGGCTAGAGGACAATTAACACAAATTGTGCAGTATCACGGCTGTGCTGAGAATATTGCTTATCCCTTTCTATTGATGGATGGGGTAATGGAAGTTGACAAATTGTTCATAGCAACAAATAAGCTGGAAACACTGGGTGTGAAGCAGGAATACACCCTGGGTGGGATGCCAGTCCATTGCTAGGCATTATGCACACACATGTTCATACTGATTCACACATAGTGGCAATTTAGAGGAGCTAATCCACCTACATGCATGTCTTTGGGAGAATTTGGAGGAAACTCACATGGACATAGAGAGAAACTGCAAAAATCCACAGGATTGAACCTGGCAGCTTGCGAGATGCTCCCTGCTGTGCCACCCGACCACCCTGGCCCAAGAAGAGAACATGGGGTTATTTATTTACTAAAGACTAAGGGTATATAATGTACAACAATATATTGTGAAAAGGAAAATCAAACATTACTATACTAAATGTTGTTTTGATAATGTTTCCTTGTAGACCGCCTGACTTGCACGATGATTACGGAGGTGAATATCACAGAAGTGCATTGAATTATCATTATATTTTATCTTACCACAGGTTCACCATCAGAGACGACTAGAAATCTGAAGGGTACTTATTAAACATATCAATCGCCTGTTAAAACATTAGGACTCTTTACATGTTACATCAGCTCATATGGAAAATACAGAATACTATTACTAAACGTTAATATCCATTACAACCCATTAGTAAAACACTAGGAACCAGCCAAAAGCCTACAATTTTTTCCAATTGTTCTTCTTTTTTAAAAAAGTCCTTCACCGAACAAAGAAATAGCAAAACAAACCTGCAACGTTAACTATCTGTGAAACTGAAATACAGGATCATATACAGAAAATATCAACATAATGAATAAAAGTGAATATAGTGGCAATTAAAAAGTGATTTTCAGTTCATTTGACATTTGTATGAAACTGCACATTTCTAGTATATGTTTTTAGAAAATTCTACAGATCAGACTGTAAAAATAGGCCCCTTATTAACATGCACACAGCAACCTCCCACCAAATGAAGCTTTCTTTGTAAACAACCTGCAAAAACAAAGCATCAATTTTACAAGAATATAATAATGAACTATATAGTTATGTAACTGCTGAAATATTGCCTATACACATCATCTGTTGCGTTACATGAGTCAGCATTTGTGTCAGTGAGGTTTTTTTTTCTCCCTGAAAACTGGAGAATTGTGACTCTGTTCACTAGTGCCACTGACACTCTCTCACGAAGGGGGGTTGAGTAGGAGAGGAGGAGGGTCATCGTTTCCTCATTAATACATGAACAGGAAGGCAGCTGAGCAGCACATACCAGAAGGACAGTCAGTATGATAAGCAGTGGAATATCTCAAGAACCATCCTGCAACAAAAATCAACACAGAGTCAAGGAGAAACAACACAGGTATGTATATGTACTCTTGATTATTTCTACACAATGTTATAGTATATAATTTTTTTTTAGTAACACTGACTGATGCACTGCCACACAAACAATTTGAAAAATGACGAGAGTAATTAAAGCAATTAAAAAGTTAAAATTCCATCATTACATTATTACATGATTTATAAACATTTGCCTGACTGCATTAAAGGAAAAGAAAGTTTTTGGCTGCAAAAGTTAAGGCATTTTTGACCTACAATATTAGAAATAAAGCAATGTGCATACAACTTAGTTATACAGAATTGTGAGGAAATCTCTAAATGCTAAAGTATGTCACTTTTTTTTTTACATTTTTGCTAGGGATTGAGAAAATGGAAAAATAAATAGTGCACTTGTTTGGAAAAAGCTTTAACTAGTTGAGTATTTCTGTTTGCTTGTTCTTGGCAAATACTAATTGCAAGTTGTCACCTTGTAACAGGGATCCCACATGGGTAGCCTATAAAAGGCCCCCATTACATCACACGTGTCCTGTAGCCATTCTCTTCGACCCATGTGACCTCGGCTACATACATTCATGGAACACTTTATTAGGAACACCTGTACACCTCCTCATTCATGCAATTATCTAATCAGTCAATTATGTGGCAACAGCGCAGTGCATAAAATCACGCAGATATGGGATGGCAGCTTCGGGTAATATTCACATCAACCATCAGAATGGGGAAAAATGTGATCTCAGTGATTTTGACTGTGGCATGATTGTTGGTGCCAGATGCGCTGTTTCGATTATTTCTATAACTGCTGATCTCCAGGAATTTTCACACACACCAGTCTCTAGAGTTTACTCAGAAAACATCCAGTGAGCGACAGTTCTGCAGACAGAAATGCTTTGTTGATGAGAGAGGTCATGAGAGCTGACAAAAAGGCTACAGTAACTCAAATAACTACTCTATACAATTATGGTGAGCAGAAAAGCATCTCAGAATGCACAATACGTCGAACCTTGAAGTGGATGGGCTACAACAGCAGAAGACCACGCTGTGTTCCATTTCTGTCAGCTAAGAACAGAAAGCTGATGCTGCAGTTGGTACAGCCTTACCAAAATTGGACAGTTGAAGACTGGAAAAATGTAGCCTGGTCTGATGAATCTTGATTTCTGCTGAGGCACAGGCTCAGAATTTGGCACCAACAGCATGAATCCATGGACCAACCTGCCTTGTATCAACAGTCCTGGTGTTTTCTTGGCACACTTAAATACCCATTAATACTAAGCAATCATAGCTTGAATGCTACTACCAATGTCAGTATTGTTGCTGACCGTGTACATCCCTTCATGGCCACAATTTACCCATCTTCTAATGGCTGCTTCCAGCATGATAATGCACCATGTCACAAAGCAAAAGTCATCTCAAACTGGTTTCATGAACATGAAAACATGAAAGCAATGAGTTCAGTGTTCTTCGGTGGCCTTCCCAGTCAACTGATCTGAATCCAATAGAACAGTCTTCTGCTGTTGTTACTCATCCAACTCAAGGTTTGATGTGTTGTGCATTCTGAGATGCTTTTCTGCTCATCACAATTGTAAAGAGTGCTTATTTGAGATAATATAGACTTTCTGTCAACTCAAACCAGTCTGGTTATTCTCCTCTGATCTCTCTCATCAACAAGTTGTTTCAGCCTGCAGACCCTCAGCTGACAGGATGTTTTATGTTTTTCGCCCCATTCTGTGGAAACTCTAGAGACTGCTGTGTGTGAAATTCCCAGATCAGCAGTTTCTGAAGTACACAAACCAGTCCATCTGGTATCAACAACCATGCCATAATCATAGTCACAGAGATCACACTTTTTCTTCATTCCGATATTTGATGTTAACATTAACTGATTGTCCTATATCTATACATATATACATATATATCCTGTGGCTATCACACTCCACCAAATGTGCCAAATTCTTTACCAAATTTTTACCAAGGTAGCCACAACAGTAGTCTGCACTATATTCACTGCTGCTGCTGTGCATTACATTCCATCTTCAGTCTGTTCTGAGGAAGAGCTACCAGCACTCTGCACCAGAGCAAGGTAATGAATAGACAGTAGTATGTCCAGAGCCTTTAGGGTGAAATGTTTATTAAGGACTTTGTAACATCACATAACAGAACTTACAGGAACACTTAAGCAATAAAGGGGAAATATTTAATGACAGCCTTAAGGTTCCTTAAGTAGACCCTTAGGTTTTTTCTTGCAACCAATGTTTCATTAAGGATATCCTTAACCTTATAACTTAGAGTTTTCTTAATTTAAGGGCTTTGTCACAACCGGGCACATGGCCTGGCAGAACAAATAACTCGCCATCCTGGCTTGAAATACAAGAGTTTAGGAAAGTTAACCAAGTTCAACAATTGACAATAATTTATGGCTGAATTACTGTGAAATAAAGTGGGAGTGCACTGCCATCTGATGGTGCAGAATTAACAATAATACTATTAGGCTTATTAGCAAGAAACAAAGGATTAGAGTACTATCATCTTTTAGTCCATTGTCTTGTAGTCCATTTCTTGAACTACCTGACAAGACAGGAATGGGAAAGAAAATGAGCATAATAGGAGCGTTTATTAGGCTACCCATCTGGGGTCCCAGTCATGCAGTGAAACATGCTGTTGGTACTCAGCAAAGAAACAAGCAAGCTCCATTAGTTCCTAAAGGAAACCACCCATGAAGGTCCAGAATGAAAGGAAGTAGAATGCTTTTAATCAAAATGAGTAGTGAAAATGAAAATCAATAAAAAGTGCCAGGCTCAGTGGTCCTCCATGAAAGAGAAAGCAAAATGCCAAACCTTTTCCGGAGGGAGACTGGAAGTAGTTTAATGTTGGCTGGCTGATTTAGAAGCAGTTTAATTTTTCTTTATGTGAAAAAGATGTTTTTTGTGTATTTTACAACAAATTAATGTAAAATATGTTATGTGCACTCTGCATTCTAACAAAGCTGCAGGGACTTTGGCACTCAGTAAATAAAGCCTACATTGTGTGAGTTTACAATGCTGAGTTGATGCCATGTGACGCCCTTGTGCAACAGCACATTATTTCCTCTCACAGGTTAGTGTCCTCTCTGTTTTTCAGCTTAGGGCGTTCACCGTTGGGGCTCATGACAGACTCCAAAAAGAAGGGAGAAGAACAGGCTACAGGTAATGAAGCAAGCCAGTAAGCTACTTTGGGTTGGTGCAGCCATTATGGGTTATGTTACGCAGCATTTGATTATATATTTGTGGTCTGTTTGCAGTCACAAATTTACATCAGTGTCATGACAGTATATTGAAAAAAAAAAAAACTTAATAATTAATAGTTAATTGTGCCCTATTTTAGCACAGAAAATTTGTGTGGAAGAGTTTTTAGCAGGGAAAGCTCTGGCTCCAGCCCAGTGCCTTTGGACCACAGAGGCGAGTGGATCAGTGCAACTGCGAATAGATGACCTCTGTCCACAGGAGCCAATCACAGTCCATCAGATGTTTATGACCTCAGTTCAGAAATATGGCAATTTGTTTGCCCTGGCAACTAAAAGAAAAGGCAAATGGGAAAAGATTACATTCTCTGAATACTACCAGTGCTGTCGGATGGCTGCCAAGAGCTTTCTGAAGGTGATCTGTATGATAAACTTTTAATTATACATTGTTATTTTGTGAACTGTATGCATATTATCAACATCACTGACTGTTCTAGGTGAATTTGAATTCAGCTGATAATACAATTTGATGATTATTTCATGCATTCTTTAGTTGGGGCTGGAACGTTTCCACAGTGTGGCGATCTTGGGATTCAATTCAGCAGAGTGGTTCTTTTCTGCCGTAGGAGCTATCTTCGCAGGGTGAGAAACACACACGCTCCTAAAAAGTGACTTCATAGCCATGTACGTATTTATTTATTGATGGTGTGTAATTCCATCAGGGGTATAATGACAGGGATCTATGCCACAAATTCTCCTGAAGCGTGTCATTATGTGGCCAGTGACTCAAGAGCAAATATTATTGTAGTGGAAAATCAAAAGCAGCTGGATAAAATTTTGCAGGTAGTATGATTATACTATCCTTTTCACGTTGTAAGTTCATGTAAGTCTTTTACACTAATGCCTAATTTTGTTCACAGGTAAAGGATAAACTGCCACATCTGAAAGCCATTGTGCAATATTCTGGACCCTTGCTGGAGAAACTGCCCAATCTGTATTTGGTAAATTAAAGGATAAAACCTTCATATATGTATATGATGATTATACCTGAAAGAAATTATGAGTATGTTTTTGAGCAGTGGGAGGAGTTCATGAGTCTGGGCCTGGATATTCCAGACAAAACCCTTGATGACATCATCAGTAGTCAGAAAGTCAATCAATGCTGTGTTCTTATCTACACATCAGGAACCACAGGCATGCCAAAAGGAGTGATGCTCAGCCATGACAATGTAGGTGTACACAAATTACTAAGGCTTCACTCAATAGAGTAACCATGGATGGCTTGTGCTTCCTCCATATTTGTTTATTAAATATTATTTGATTATGAGTTATCTATTATTTGTCTAGCACAGATGTAAACTATGCATCTGTTTCATATTTACTACAGTGTAGGTATATTTGGTTTCCACATGCATAAATTACTACATAAACTTGCTTTGCTCAAGTTCGAGATTGAACTGCTAATTTATTGAAAAATGTGGAATGAACCGTTCACATCATAGCTAATGAAGCAGATTAACAAAATACATTTTCAGAGCTCATGGCTATGTTATGTTGTGCTTAATAAATGCTGCACGTGCCATTAAGTGAAGGACTAAACGTATGTGCCTACAGAATCTTCCCCCATATTTCAGGAACTAATACAGGCATCTTTTAGATTAACATAAATTTTAAGTCATGATTTTGAGAAACTTTGTGATTATTTTGTGATACTTAGACATAATTTCAAGAATTTAATCATTTTATTTTGTCTTCAAATGGCAGAAATGGGTTTGCGCAGGATAATACCTGCCCTTTGGCGGTATTTATTTGTGCACACAATCATTGTTCCTGAAATCACTTTCAGGCTGTGCTAAATCACACTGCAGGTGCAAATTATTCTATTTACATATACACTCACCACATTAAAAGGAACACCTGTACACCTGCTCATTTATGCAGTTATCCAATCAGCCAATCATGTGGCAGCAGCACAATGCATAAAATCATGCAGATACTGGTCAAGAGCTTCAGTTAATGTTCACATCAAACATCAGAATGGGGAAAAAGTGTGATCTCTGTGACTTTAACCATGGCATAGTTGTTGGTACCAGATGGGCTGGATTGAGTGTTTCAGAAACTGCTGATCTCCTGGGAATTTCACACACAACAGTCTCTAGAGTTTACACAGAATTGTGCGAAAAACAAAAAAAACTGCCTGCGAGGGTCTGTGGGCTGAAACACCTTGTTGATGAAAGAGATCAGAAGAGAATGACTAGACTGGTCTAACTCAAATAAGTACTCTTTACAACCATTGTGAGCTCAAAAGCATCTCAGAATGCACAACACATCCAACTTTGAGGTGTTGTCAAGAACAAGAATCTGAGACTATCATGGGCACAGACTCATCGAAGCTAGACAGTTAAAGACTGGAAAAAGACCGGGTGATTCCCCCCCAATCTTCAACTGTCCAGTTTGGGTGAGCTGGGAGCTGCATAACTGCATAAATGAGCAGGTGTACGGGAGTTCCTATTACATTGGATGGTGAATGTATACCACCCTGTACTTTGCACTTTTGGGTAAAAACTCCCTCAGGGTAAACACACAAAGTTGTCGTATTTTGCTCATTACTAAATTAGTGTGGATGGTTTTTGAGGGTGTTATCAAGTTTGCACTTGATGTTTTTCCTCATGCTATAGTAAATCTTACTTATGTGTATTCTTGTAGATAAACAAGGTTTTGTATTGTGGACTTTGGTAGATCACATGGACGTCTCACCATGCGAGCAGGGCTGGAGGCATGCAGCCTGCGGAGATAAAACAGGAATCCATAGTGAGCTACCTCCCCCTCAGCCATATTGCTGCTCAGATCTATGACCTGTGGACAGGGATTCAGTGGGGCGAGTTAGTCTGTTTCGCACAGCCTGATGCTTTGAAGGTATACAAAGACAGAATGTATTATATACATTTTTAATAATATAATACACTACTAAGCATACCCTGGTTACATGCAATGTGTTTCATACTTTCTTGTATTGTGCAAGGTAACGGGAAAAGTAACATTACCTCAGAAAACAAAAGAGTGGTTTCTGTTTATATGATGTGTTTCTATTCCAGGGCAGCCTGATCGAGACTTTGAAAGAGATCAACCCTTCATCTCATATGGGAGTCCCACGTGTTTGGGAAAAAATAATGGAGAAAATAAAGGAGGAGGTATCACACTGTGCATACATAAAAAAGAAACTGCTGACCTGGGCCATGTCTGTTGGTTTGGAGGCTAATCAAAGGTTCATAGTGACATGATTACTCAAACTTTTTACACATCCAGTTGGTTGTATTGCAGTTACAATAAATAGTTTTTGTTTCTGCAAATGTGCTTTCATAACAGGGATGAGGAGAAATCAATTCTCTTCACCCTAGCAGATGTGCTGGTCCTGGAAAAACTTCGTACTGAGCTGGGCCTCTCTTATTGTGAGAAGTTCTTCTCTGGTGCAGCTCCTCTTGGAAATGACACAGTCCAGTTCTTCCTTGGTCTCAACATTAAGTTATATGAGGCTTATGGCATGAGTGAAAGCAGTGGGCCTCATTTTATGTCTGGTCCAAAAGTTCACAAGCAGTCAAGGTGAGTTGTATTAGGTAAACATGAATTAAGTATATGTAATAGAATTTTACTAGACTTGACATTCAACACTGTTAATTTTCACTTTTAAATTGTAGTTGTGGCAGGGTGGTTCCTGGCTGCAGATATAAACTAGTTAATGTTGATAGTGATGGTATTGGGGAGGTGTGCTTTTGGGGTCGGAATGTCTTTATGGGGTATCTCAACATGGAGGATAAAACCAAGGAAACATTGGATGAAGATGGCTGGCTGCATTCTGGAGACTTGGGCAAAACAGATGAAGAAGATTTCCTTTACATTACTGGAAGGATAAAAGGTAATTGGGTCATGAATTAATAACTATATAAAGGCATATTTTCACTTTTGTACTTTGGATATTCTACTTTCATTTTATGTTTTGGTCATATTGTTCATGTTTAACAACATAAAGGTGCATGCATGTCTGTTTAGAGTTGATAATAACTGCTGGTGGAGAGAATGTTCCTCCAGTTCCTATAGAGGATGCTGTGAAAAAGGAGCTGCCTATAATCAGTAATGCCATGCTAATTGGGGACAAGAGGAAGTTTCTCTCAATGCTGCTCACACTTAAGGTAATGAGGAATTGTACTTTGAAATCTTAAGTACCCATACACCGATGTATCCTACTTCAGAAGAAACTGGAACATCTATTTGAAACTAATAATTGAAGATTTCAATTATTTGCCTCCCAAACAGTGTGTCACCAATGCTGAAACCATGGAGCCCACCGATGACCTTAGCACTGACACTGTGGAATACTTTCAACAACGTGGCATCCAGGCAACAAAGGTTTCCGATGTAATTGGAGGGAAAGATCAAGCAGTGAACCAGGCCATTCAGGAGGGCATTGACCGGGTCAATGCTAAGGCCAACTCCAACGCCCAGCGTATTCAGAAATGGACAATTGTAGGGAAAGACTTCTCAGTCTCTGGAGGAGAGCTAGGTGAGTACTGCCTTCAAGCTGGGATTAACTGGTTTGTTTAATTCAGCAGCACATACAACTAATAATTTGTCATTTTTAGGCCCAACAATGAAACTGCGACGACCGTTTGTCCTGAAGAAGTACCACAATGAAATAGAAAATTTCTACAGAGAATGAAGAAATAACTACAGCTAACCAGGCTAGACCAGTGGTGTCAGTAGCATTCAACCTCACTGATCACACCCAATTCAGTTAGTTCTTCAGCTAATTACCAGTTTGGTCTGTTAGAAAATGGTAAACAAAAATGTCTGCATATATCTACATCATGCCTGTGACCGGAGTCTGACACCCAGAATCTAGAAACATCAAATTCTTGAAACTGTATTTAAAATCATGCTAGTCAGACCATCTTCCTCTTAGTGAAACCTCATCTTTATGGAGTCAGAAGATATTTGTTAGATATACTTAAATTACAGGGAGGAATAATGCTCTAATCAATTAGAATACATTTGGACTGTCCTTGGGTAATTGATCTTTCCTAC
Source organism: Pangasianodon hypophthalmus (assembly GCF_027358585.1). NCBI lineage: Eukaryota > Metazoa > Chordata > Actinopteri > Siluriformes > Pangasiidae > Pangasianodon > Pangasianodon hypophthalmus. Next base: position 17,059,342 of record NC_069718.1, on the reverse strand, counting down.
ACAGGAAAGCATGTGCAGTGTAATACTGGCTATGAGAATTAGATACATTTGCATTGCAGTGGGAACACATCGTTTCTCCTTTGACAGTCAGGAACAGCTGTTTAAATCCTGGTGAATCATGATGAGCTTTGGGGCTCTGGCTTTCTCAAGCATGGAAATCATGCATCTGAGATCATTGTCTAATATACTTATAACATCATTTAATATACCCTACTTAAACTTACCATTCTATATATCTAGAAAATAAAAACCAGTGAAACTTATATTCAAAATATCAGCAACTTTAATGTATTTAATCTCTTAAATTGACCAACGTTTACGCCTGCCATTAACCCAGTGACAAAGTGGTTATGATAAAATGTGAGGGACCAGAGAATATCTCCAGTCAATAAATAAAGGATATCTTGGGCTATGCACTTCATTTGACAGAGAAAAAAAAACACATTTTACACATCTATACCGTTGACAAGTTTTAACAGTTCTCTTTTTTTTTGTTTGGAGGTGAAATAAACATGAAAAAAAAAACAACATTTTAAGTCAACATTCAGTCGTTTTGAATCAATAGATACATATATGTTTAAAGCATAATTGTGCGCAGATATAGATAGAATGATGGGAAGGCAAATTATTTTTTGTGTGCCTTTTGGAGGCAGGAACCCGATCACAGATAACCGGTGACATTATAGAGTGCCATATCTCAGTCCATGTCTTGTACTCGTCGGCAAATCTCAGCTGTGAACTCTGAACACTTGGAATTTCCACCAAGGTCTTTGGTCAAAACCTAGAATAAGAAAGCACAAATACATGGAATCAGATATTAGAGAATAAAAGTTTTTGTTTTGCAATTAATCTTCACATAAACTGATGCCATCCATTTTATCATTATGACACATTTTATCATTATGACACAAATATATTTTGTACCTTCTTGTCTCGGATGGTGTCATAGCAGGCGGTCTCGATTTTCTTGGCATGGCCATGCAGTCCCATGTGCCGCAGCATCATCACAGCACTCAGAAGCAGAGCAGTAGGGTTGGCCAGGTCCTTACCAGCAATATCAGGTGCAGTTCCATGTACCTGAGAGAGAAACACAAAGTCATATTAGTGAAAATATGCATGGTGTCCAAACTTGACAAGAAAAACAGGTAGACATATGTGCTTCAGCAATGATTTAATGTGTAGCTATTCAGAACAACAGAATCCCTCACGTACCGATTCAAATATGGCAACACCATTAGCGCCAATGTTGCCACTAGGAGTCACTCCTAGACCTCCAATTAATCCGGCACAAAGATCACTGAAAAATCATCACATAGAAATCATCACATACCAGATTTACACTATGCTGTCCAGTAAACATAGCTGTCTAGAGTAATGAGAGAGTCCTTTCTTTTTGCCATGATGCTTTTCTCTCGCATAAATTCTAATTACACCTAGCAGATCATAATATTTGAACCCACCTCAATATATCACCATACAGGTTGGGCATAACAAGCACATCAAACTGAGTGGGATCCTGCACCATCTAAAAAAAAAAAAAGAAGAAAACACAAGATATGTCTTGACTCCAAATTAGCAATCTTGTTGACATGAGTACAAATTGGGCAAAATGAACTGCAGTTTCCCCCCTAAACTTCCTTTAGGCCTATACTTAGTAACACAATGTTGTTGGGACATTTTAAAAAGAGCAAAGCAACATGAAATCCAGAAACAATATAAATGCTATTATCCCACAACAGAAACATCATTATATCAGCAGCATTTCATCACAAAACCCCTGGCGCATAGATGGTACAGCTCCATGCTAATTGATAAAATGTGTAGTGGCATTGACATTTAACTGCAGTCTGCAGAGCTGTTTGGATTTACAAGCAACCAGATGAGATGAGTAACTATATATAACTGTTACAAAATTAAAAGAAGCTCGTTGTGCAGTCCAGTCTGTGTCAGATGTTGGACATAATAAAAAACCCTCCAATAATCAATAGTGAAAGATATTTACTGTTGATCAACAGTTTTTTTTTTTGCTGATATTTGTACATCGGTGCATCACTGCAGTATACTTATATGATTAGTCTTCACATTTTATTACTTACATGATAGGAAATTATCAAACAACTTGTCTGCCCAAATACGAACACAAAATACTCAATATTTGAAGAACAGAAAATGATGGCCTACATAATGAAAGAAAATATTAAACTGTGCTTTGATTACTGAACAACCTGCTTGTTAAGGAAATGCAAAATACTTAAAATTACATGGATCAACAGTAGGTAGCTGGTGGGTGTGATTTTGGAGAGATTGGAGGGTCAATGTTTATTTTTCAAATATGTGTCAAACAGTAGAAAGACAGGTAGAAGTCTGGCATGTTCACCACATAATCAGTAGCTCCATCTTTTCACCAACCCAAGGTCCCACAGTCCTGCCTTCCTGTTTTCTATTGCCTCAAAAGTCAGACGCTGGCAAATTCACAGGTCAGAATTAATCTAGATAAAGTCGGCGTGAAACAAAAAGAAAACTATCAGAAAAAATTGCTCTTTTCATGTCTCATGCCCTCTCCCCTTTCAGTGAATTGGCTTTTTGGGTGGGTGAATTTTTATTCACATTTGGTCTGACCACTGCTTTAGCTGAAAAAGCTAAGCTGCATCACCGTAGCAAGAGGTGAAAAATCACAAATGCTGCACCGAAACCATAGATGTTGGCACCGCTGTAATTAAGTCCTACTCTATGCATCAAGTTAAATAAATACGTACATTCAGACACACTGTATCCAGGTACATTTCAGTGAATTTGACATCCTTGTAGTTCTCAGCCACCTCTCTGCACTTCCTCAGAAACAGGCCATCAGACATACGCCTGTGGACCAGGGCAAAATGAGCAAACTTAAAACAATGAAGTTGAAAGATTTACACATAGGTGTCAGTTGTGATTAAATATTAGGTGCCACAAACATTTCTTACATCCACACAGTTGTAAAAATGAAAATTGTTTTCTTCCTGAACGTAAATTTGAAAATGAGTTTGAAACACATGGCTGACAGACAACAGAAAACAGACTCACATGATGTTGGCCTTGTGAACAGCTGTTACACTGGTTCTCTGGTTATTCCTGGCGTACTCGAAGGCGTATTCAGCGATGCGATGGCTGGCCTCTTCTGTGATCAGCTTAATACTCTGCACGACTCCATCTACAATCTACCACAAAGCAACAGGAAAGCATTAAGCAAACAGCTATTGAGATGACTGGCCATGCAATACGCTTATCACAGATCTACTTTTCTAGAAATTTCTGGAAGAGTGGGCCATTTCCAAAAGTAGGACATGAACTGAAAAGCAGAGAGGAGAGCTGTCTGACTGTGTGAGTTAAGATTCAATGTTTAACACAGCGGTTTTTATATGGGTCGGTCTATGTGCAGCTCTACATACATGGACACACACTCTACTTAACATGAACACAGAGGAGAGATGGATGGATGGAAAGTGATAAAGAGCTTTTAGGTGAGAGGGGGTCAGAATAAAGCTTACAGGTGTATTACACCCATCTAGAGGGGAAAAAATTGTGTGTTCACTGAAATCCAGCTAGGACTGTGTAGAAAACTGATCCAGAGATCATTAGACAAACAGCACAGGTGTAGAGAGTAGTGCCACAAGCCTTGAGTTCTCACTGAGGTGAAGAGGTTAACAAAGCAGCTGGGTGGGGGTTGACGAAGTGTCAACTGTACTTCAGAGTCCAGGAAAAGGGGATTTAAGAGGAGTGTCATGCTACTTAGAGTAAAAATGATGCATTTATAGTTGGTTATATTATGGACTACCAGCATTTGTGACAATGTTTGATGTAAATCTAAAATAATAATAATAATAATGATAATAACTCTAATTATATAGCACCTTTCATAAAAACAGAAAGAAGCAAAAAGTAGTCAGAAATAAAATAGGCAAAAAAGAGGCAACAAAATAGTGACAGAAATTATATATATAAAACAATATACACAATAAATGTGCAAAATACAATTAAAATAAAAGTTCAATAATTACAATAATATGAAAGTAATTAAAAATAAACAAGACAGTAAAAGTAAAAATAAAAGTTGTAAAAATAAATTTAATAATAGTAATAAAAGCTGAAAGAAGTATTTATTGGTAATGTGTTATAGAACTTTGGTTTTTAATGCTGATATGTAGAATTTGGAGAAGGCTAGCATTAGATGGTCTTAAGACATAATTTGGCTTATTAAGTGGTCAGAAATGTATGATTATGCTGTAACATTAGATCTAAAAACTAGTAATAAAATATTAGCAGTGGAAACAGCCAGAGGAGTAATGGACTGGTCTAATATAATCTTATTTTCTACTGTATTAATATTCTCGCTACTGCATTTTGTTCAGGTTGTAGTTTATTGTACTTTCACTGCACAAGAGATGTGATTATAAATGGATAGACAATGCCTAATACAAAGTCTGAAATCTGTGAGGTTAATCGTTTAAACATAGAAATATACAATTACATACCACATGCTCAATTCCACTGTACTCTCCCTCAGTGTTTTCTCTGATGGTAACCAGGTCGACATCTGTGTAAGGAGTCTTATAACCCTCAATGGACACACAGGGACGCACGTTGGCGTACAGGTCGAATGTCTTTCTAAGCAGCAGGTTCATGGAAGGATGGCCAGCAGCAATAGGGGTCTTCAGAGGTCCTAAACATTAGCAATCAGATTATGAATAACAGCACAAAAACATAATTACAAGCCAAGATTTGTGTTCGATAATGTGTGTGGATGTACCTTTCAATCCGATTTTGCTTCTGTCCATTGACTCTTTGGCTTCAGGAGGGATCATCCATTTTCCTCCAGGTCCTTTGATAGCTGTCACGTTCCTTTCCTCCCACTGAATGGGAACCTGCAGGTTTAAAAAAAAAAAAAAAAAAAAAGTGGCCACTTGATGAAGGGAGCATTTACTTTTACCACATCCCTTTACAATGAGAAAGTCACAATTCAGGGGTGAGAATATATAGTGGAAAAGAACTGGTGTAGAAAAGACTTGGCTTAATGTGGTATGTTTCAGTTAAATGTAATGACAGGCAAACTTTCCGGTAGTGGTGGAAAAGGAGGAAGAATTACAGGGTGCATCTCAATCAGCTCCCTAGTCCAGCAGCCAGGGCACTGTTCAGGGAGTTGGCCATTTTAAGAAATTTATATGACATATAATGTCAAAGATATCGCTCCTGCCTGTTGTTTATAAGTGACGTTTTACAACGCAAGTACATGGTCATGTCATCAGAAATTGAGTCATCAGTGTCCCAGTGTGTAGTGAGCCACGGTCCTTAACAGTGCCCAAACTCATGTACACAATATACTGATTCACAACCCAGGGAGCTGATTGAGACACAAATTTCTGTTTGTCTCTTACTTTAGCTGCTTCAAATATCTTTGTTACAGCTGTGGAGATCTCAGGACCAATTCCATCCCCTGGAATTAGTGTTACAGTTTGCAGCTGGAAATCAAAGAGAGACGGGGGAAAAAAAAAAAAAAAGGTTAGTTGCCTCCTTACAGTAAACAAAGCATTCCAATCATTTAAGCAACACAGCTTAAGACTAGGACTAGAAACCTGAAGCTTTCATTAAATCCAATTGTTAAATATCAATGGTTTTAAGAGGGAAAATGTGTTTGCGACAGAAAAATAGATCCCCATTTCAGTCAGAGCCTGCATGTCTCGCTTAGAAATAAACACTGTTCTAACCACTCTCAGAGCTGCCAACATTGCTCACAAGGCAGAGAGAAAAACAACAGAATTTCATGACAAAAACACTAGCATATGTCTGTGGACGGACGACTGCATGCTAAATGCACAAATAGTAAAACATATCGATATCAATGCAATATAAAAAATAGATCTTTACACTTTTATTATTAACACATTAATAATTGTAGATGGATCAACAGTATGTTGGTTGTAGGGATAACGTTTCTTTTCACCCTCAACTGTGCATCAGGCAACAGAATGAGAATAGCAAGGCAAAAGTCTGGCATGGACACACACCAGCTCCTAGCTCCTCTGCCTTTTTTTTAAAAAAAAAAAAAAAAAAAAAAAAACCCAAAGAGACCATAGTTCCACCTACAAGGTTTGGGAATTCACAGCTGGTTTACCTGGATAAAAATAAGTGCTACCAGAAACAAATGCTTTTCTTGCCCCACATTATTTTGCCTTTACTGAACTGGCCTTTTCTGCTGGGTGAATCTAATTCGCATTTGGTTTGACACTACTTTAGCTGAAAAAGCAGAAAAGCAATGGGTCAAAAATCGTAAAAGCTATAGCTAGATCGTAAATGTTGGCACCATGCAAATTTAATTACCCATCACTAGTTTGGTAAGCCTACTAAAACCGTTTCCATATGAGTCATTATTATAAATCATGCAACATTTTTGCGCAGTCTGTGTGAAGAGTCCCCAGAAGTTTCAAAGCACAAGATACAAAGCAGACAGCAGTTTCCATGACAACACTACTCAGAACAACCTGTGTAAATTTGGTGGGCAACTGCAATAATGTTTGTTACCTCAAAAAGCCTTCCAGAGACTTTCATTACATATCTTAGCAAAGTGAATTCAGCAGTGCTGTCAAGATTCAAGAAACAATCCAAACTTATTTTTATATATATACTTACTCCTCTGGAAAAAGTTCTGGGCTGTGTTTGGCTTGTCAGTGCACCTAAGACACGGGACACCTAAGGAAAAAGAACATTGGCACAGGAACAAGACTCAGTACATCAATCAAGCCAAGTGCTTCAGAGGCAAGTCAAGTACTTACATGACCATTGTCAGTTTATGATACTGAGATTAAGTGATCGCAAATGTATTAGGGAATGATTTAAAAGGCACAGACATGTCTTGTAATGCACAGTGGCAGAGTTAAACAGGATAAGGGTAGTGCATGTCTAGGCAAGCCTGTCCGCATATATCTGAAGCTCTGAGAGCAAGCAAGTGATTCCACAGTTTGACTGTTTACCATCAAAAGAAACACCGTTGTCTCAGTCAGAGGATTTCTTTTTTACTACAATGTGTCCTAGGGTTAGACCTTTAACCAGTAATGCTGGTTACTTCTGTTTGTGTGTACTATATACGTTAGTGTGTTGTGACTAACATCTTACGAAGAAGTTACTTATGGGAATGAGATAAGTACAAACACACCCTGGTACATATGGATAAAGCTGTGCTGAGGAAAGGGACAGACAGCAAAACATTACCAAGCTTTTCTTTAATCTCTGATTCAAGTATAGAAGCAGCAGTAGCATGAAATACAATGTTGTACCATCTGTCCCGGTCTTTCAAACAGGAAAATCGAGTTGATTCCATGTCAAAAATAAGAGGTGGATGGTTGAAAAGATCCTGGAGATGCATGTTAATTTAGAGAGGACTTGAATGTAAATCCTTAAGCCTATAGTACCATTATAACTATAATACCCATAGTGTTATTATAACGCTACACTGATAAGCACCAATATCTCTGAGCCAAGTCAGCAATCCAGTGAGCCAGTTGGGAGGGAAAGCCAGAGCACTGGAAGAATGACACTATAATATGCGTCTTGAGTGTGGGTCATGTAAGTCGCTACTGCTAACATGAGCTTGCACTGAATAAAAGAGGAAAGCAATATGCCAAGCTATTGAGAAAGAAATATATGCATGCACCTAAATATTTCTTTTCCTATTACTCACTACTTGAAAATATGACTTTATGAACTAGCAAACAATATCAAAGTCAGAACATTAGCTTCAGAATGCGGTGCACTGTCAAAGAATTAGGCACGGTAAGCACATGTTAAACAAGCAGTTTAATGAGGTGGGCTTACATGATACACTGCTACACAAAAATACTGTAAATTAAATAATTAAACCTGAATATAATTAAAAAAAAAAAAAAACACAACAACAAAAACAATCTCACTTTCTCTCTTTGTGAGCTTGCATAAAGAATTTTGATGTCAAAGTTTAGGGTTTAAGAATATTTCATTTTGGAGATATTCAACATGCGAAGGAAAACTGATGGTTTAAACCATTTAAAATAATTTTAAAAAATAATAATATTATGAATAAATAATAATATTAATGGTAATATTTTATGAATAAATAATGGGGTGATCACCCATGGGCATCATCTGGGTACATGGTCATGCACTATTTAGGCCTATACCAAATTTTTCACATATTTCATTATATATCTGTTTTACCTTCATAATTTTGTATAGGCGGATTAATACAACTGTGAATGAGAGATTCCCCTTCTTTGCCTATATATTTCAATTATTAAACAAGAACAGTGTTCAGTATATTTAAAATGTTTGAAAACAGACTAGCACTCACCAACCACTTTATTAGGAACACCTATACACCCACTCATTCATGCAATTATCCAATCAGACTCACTGAAACTGGATAATTAAAGATTGAAAAACATTATTTGATCTTCAGTTGTCCAGTTTGGATGAGCCTGAACCCAGTATAGCCTCAGGAGTGGAACGTCATGTGGTCTTCTGCTGTTGTGGTGCATCTGCCTCAAGGTTCAATGTGTCGCGCATTCCGAGATGCCTTTCTGCTCACCACGGTTATAAAGAGTGGTTATTTGAGTTACCAACAAGGTATATCCATCTGCGGAACTGTCGCTGACTGAATGTTGTGTTTTTTGTTGCTGTTGTTTTTGCACCATTCTGTGCAAACTATAGAGACTGCTGTGTGTGAAAATCTCCGATCAGCAGTTTCTGAAACACTCAAACTGGCACCAACAATCATGCCACAGTCACTGAGATCTCACCTCATCTCTTTCCCCATTCTGATGTTTGTTGTGAACTTTAACTGAAGCTCTTGACCTGTATCTGCATGATTTTATGCATTGCTCTTCTGCCACCTGATTGGCTGATTGCATGATTGCATAAATGAACAGGTGTTTCTAACAAAGTGGCCAGTGAGTGTAGGTGGTAATCTGTACACTTGCACTCCTGTGAACTTTTAAGCAATTTTCCTACAAAAACATTTTTTGCAGAAACTGAATAAAATACTAGTGTACCTCTTAATCTTTATTCATCAATCTATCTATTGGTTTCTTCATTTATTTGGCTGACTGGCTAACTGATAGGGTGTACTTCTTAAAAGCTGTTTGTTAACCTCAGGAAAACATCACTACATCATTACTTGTGTTGTGCAAAAACAGAAGGGTTAATAGCAATAAAAGAAAAGGCTTCAGTTGGATATGATCTTATCCAACTTTAATTTCAAAACCATGCATTCAGATGAAGCTAGCCCTGTCCAGCTCATGTCCACTTTCCTATGTGCCATGAATACAGACATGAAGTGAGCTAATAGATAATAGCTCTTACTTCCTGCGCTTTGCTCTGCTCACTGATCCACGCACCGCATCTCTCCAGCACTTTATACATCTGCAAGAAGCAAGCGGGATTTTCTCTGTATGATGCACTTCACAAAGCTACAATTCTCAGACAAGCTTCAGCTCAGAGCCCAAGCGCTAGCTACAGAGTAGAGTGCTGAGGTATCCGAGCTAAGCGCGGAGAACATCACGAGCCTACATGCGTTAGCATCTTTGCTAATTCTGCCGGTATATGACAGAGAAAAGATAGCTAACTTTCAGCTAGCCGCCAAAACAGGCAAGCGTGAAAAACTGTGAAAAAACAGTTCTCAGCTCATGAAGAAGAGATATTATAACTTGCTACTTCTTCACAGGTTAATGTTTGCTAAGACAGACTAAATTCATTGAGGCCAATTGTGAGTTAAAACCGTTAAACCCTGTAATCAGTGTCAGAGGAATGAAGGGCACAGGCACACAGGGCCTCTGCTCTGGCATCCCACAGATATGAAACTCTTCTATCACAACTCTCTTAATGTTTCCCATACAAGCAAAGCTGTAGCGATTAGCCACTGGTTTTCCCTCACTAGTTTACCCTTCCTCAGTGCTATATAATGTAATTCTCACCGTTGACCTCCACGCGTTCCCAGCCATCTTCCCCGAGCAGCTCCAGGTGTCTGAGTCTGAGAGTTCACTTCATCCTCAGCTGTGTGGAGTAAGAAATTCCCGGGTTGCCATGTCATGCACATCTACAGGCCTTAACTAACATATCAATTTGCATCCTAATGTAAGAGCTAAACGGAATAGTTAACATAATAATAGAAATTTATTTTGCATCCAAAACTGATTTAATGTCAGTCTTTTCATCGACGCTAATGCACAGTTTTCGAGCTCATCCTGAAGATTTCACATGGATATCCTTCCACATTGCACTGTTTTTCACTTGACATGAATTACGACCTGTCAGCTCTCAACTCAATTAGATTTTCCTTTTGCTTAACGGTCTAAAACTGAAGATCCTCCGAAATATGCACGTTAATACGCAAATTCTGGCTATAGATGTACAACAATGTAACAGGGGTTATAATCAATCTGGCAACCATTTAACCCATCTGCCAGCAGAGGGGATGTGGAGAAATAATAGTAGCAGACTTTCAGGACGCGCGCCCCCTGCTGGACCGGATGTCACTGTGCGATATAAGGCATAAATGTCAGGTTATTTGCTCACTATGTAGTGCTGCGTATCTTAAATTTGCCATAGTGAAATGGGAGTAATAACGTTTTGCTAGAATTAGGGTGCATTCAGGTATAGTGTGACATCAGGTACATTTAGACAGTTAAACATAGCAGCATTAATTTTCTGGCCTGATAAGTGAAAGTCAAAACTTACATTACTGAGCCTTTGCAGTGGAAGTGTTTATTAGAAATAGCACGACTTAATTCATGTGACATCACATAAGGGTCCTACAGTGGCCACAATCAAATAAGTGTTTTTTTTTTTTCATAAGTTTCTAAAGTTGTTATGAATAATTTATTTCACGTATTTATGACGCATATATATATATATATATATATATATATATATATATATATATATATATATATATGTACTGTGTAACAAAATAAGAATAAAGAATAAGAATAAAGTTAGTTCAAATAATGTATAGATGTTTATAATTTACCCATTTTCAGAAAGTCCCAAATTACAGAACATGATCAGGTTAACTGGTGCAGTCTTCAAATACTATATGTTTAGGGAGAAAAAGTGAAGGGATATATTAGATGTATAAATGGATGCATGCAACACCCACATGGTTAAACGATGCTTTGATGGATTTTATAAGTTTTAAATGGTGTTTATATGAAACATCTTAAAAAGCAGGGGAATAAGGCAGACTGGGAATTAAAGAACATTAGTTAATGCACTGTGTCCATATCATTTAAGAGATTGGGGTTGAGATTGATGTTCTTTTAAAAAAAAAATCCTGTGTTATGCTGCTACTGCAAGTAATAAATATTTATTATATTAAAATATTACTTACCGCTTAGTGGTCATTTCCTATAATTGGATGAACCAATCCCATTCAATCTCATGTTCAAAAGTAATTATCATACAGCTGTCATCAATGAAATTATTCTGCCTAACCCCAAATAAAGATCATCTGTTTCTGTAGGATTTTCTTCACATCTTCTTGGTTTCATCCGACTTCTGAAGCCATGTTCCACAAAGAGCTTACAAAGCATGAATGGTATCTCACTTGGTGAAAGGTATCGATCAGGTGAGGGGTATAAAAGAATTTCCAAAACATTAGATGTACCATGGAACACTATAGAGGCCATCATCAACAAGTGAAGAAAATGAAGCACCATGGTGATATTACCAAAATTTATAAAAAGGACAAGACAAAAGCTTAACAGGGAGGCTGCCAAGAGACCACTGGCAACATTAAAGGAGCTGCAGGAATACCTGACAAATACTGATTACTCTCTGCATGACAACAATCCCTCATATTCTTCACATGTTTGGGCTATGGGGCAGAGTGGCTAGATGGAAGCCCTTTCTCACAAAAAACATCCAAGCTCAACTAAATCACCCCAAACCATGTGGCAAAATGTGTTATGGATGGATGAGACCAGCTCCAAAAGGTATAATAATTCCATATTTCCAAATGATATGTCTGTTGCAAAAAAAAAAAAAAAAAAGAACATTATACTCATGAAAAGAACACTATAGCCATGGTGAAGCATGGAGGTGGCAGCATCATGCTTTAGGGCTGCTTCTTTTCAGCCAGAACTGAAAACTGTCCCAGTGTATCTGAATTCACCCTATTATAAGGACACAAAATGTATCTGTGACAGTGGGACTGTTAGCTGGTTTATCAATAAAAGCCATACTAAAACAGCCACAAGATGGCGATGTAAAATTGCATCTAATTAATTACATGAAATTCCTTCACAGTGCAAGGAGTTAAAAAGCAGATGAACCCTCCTATTCCCCCTAATCCTATTGTGGTCCAAACTGGGGGGGAAATGGCTGTTTTCCTCTATTATACCAGTGGTTTCTCTCCTCTGCACTGCTTAAAGCTTAATAAATTTGTCCAGACTATACATCTAAACACATAAAATTAATGGTTTCATTGACTTTCAGTAAGATTCAGTATAGAATTAGAGAAGAAGACAAAAGGAGAAATCATGCACTCTCTCTTTATCTCACTCTACTTATAAATAGGACCAGTTTAGCATGTTAGGTTTGCAAATCAAATGTTTATATACTCTGTGGCACATTTTACCATATAATGTGACTGAATCTGAGCAGGCTGCAAAACAAGTGAAGTTTTAAAGTATTGTTTTTTTTTGGTGGGGCACTGTCTAACATGAAATACAAGAATATTGGCTCAATTTGAACATAACAGTCTAACCTACCAGTCTTTTAAAAGAGATTTTCCTCTCGTATCTGGTGTACAAAATCAAGTGGTATAATTTCAGGTAAATGTGGTTTATACACCATACAGTAAATTTCATAAAGGACCATAAATCTTCTGACAATGACCAGGAACAGGGTTGATTAAAAGGTATAATACAACAACAATACATAATTCATTTATATTTTCATCTTCAGTAACCACTTTATCCTGGTCACGATCCAGAATCTATCCTGACAACAGTGGGTGCGAGGCGGGGAATACACCTTGGATGGAACGCAAGTCCATCACAGGGCACCATACACACACATTCATACACTCATTCACAATTTAGAGTAGCCAATCCAACCTACCAATACTACCTGCATGTTTTTGGGAGGAAACCTACATGAACACAGGGAGAACATGCACAGAAAGAACATCCACATCCATTGAAACAGGGACTCCGGAGCTGTAACGTGGCAAAGCTACTCACTGTGCCACAGTGCCACCCATGATAGGCAATAATAAACATTTTTAAATGCTTTATAAAAAGTTTTAGGGTACCCAGCCAATTTTGACAGTGAACACCAAACATGGAACATTACCTTTAACATAGCACAAGGGTTAAAAACAGGACAAAATGACACTGTTATAGTAAGAGTGTGTTTTATCTATTTATATGCATCACAAATCATGGGGTAGTTCAGAGTCAGAAAAAATGTAGGCAGAATGTGAAAATCAAACAATGTAAAATTACAAAAACAATGTGCAATTCTATGAAACACACAAAGTGTCAGTAAGGAGTGAATCATAGGAAAAACTAAGATGGTCAATAAATAGCATAAATGCATCACAACATACATTTCACTGTCTAAAAGACACAGCACTGTTAAAAGCAATAACATACTGTACACAGCTTTGAGTGACAATTCTAAAAAAGTCTCAGTTTGACCATCATGAGTCTCAAGTCTATAAACATGAGCTCAGCAGTGGAGTTACAGTGGCTCAGTAACAGTTAAAGCCTTGCCCTCCAAGCACTGAATATTCAGGAGTTCTGGCACTGGCACTGGTGATGTGTCAAGCATGTGGATCTTTTAAAAACAAATTGAAACAGGTGTGTGGTGGCAATTTTTTAATCAACTGAAAAGAATATGTATCAAAAATCTGTTTAATTGTGGCGATGTGTGTTTATTTCAAACAGAATACTGCTTTGGTGGGTTTTTGAGGCCAAGTGTCCTCTCAGTCTGTGAGATTGCATGAGCTGCTCTTCTGTTTAGCAGCCTGCATTCATGAAGAACATCTGTTAAACCACAAGGTGATAGAAAATAAAGCAAAAAGCATCAATCACAATCTTTAAGCTACTGCCTCGCATAACTAGTAACTGTTATGTGTCCATATAGCCTTTACTTAAGTACACTGTCTGTAGAACTTTAAACGTAGCACTGATGTCAATATCAAAAATAAAATATAAAATAAAACATATTACCATTAAATTGTTTGTAGGCTTCTTCAACAATGGCATTATTTGATCTCTTTATCTCCCAAAACCCATCTTCTACCCATGGCTTACAGTCTGGCACTTCTGGCAGCTGGCCATTTTTATACATGCCTGCTACAAAAGATAAAATATTGATATTAGAGCAACTGGATTTAACCTGTATTATTTATCACCACAGTTACTGGGATTACTACAGGTACTGGGTATTTTACCTAATTTCCTAATTTGTAGGTTTAAATAAGAACTTTTTCAAATAAAGAGACAATGTTTGCACATTTGGTATTACACATGCTAGCAAAGAGTGTAGTTGCACTAGCACAACAGAAATCTTTGGAAACTTTAAATTTATAAAACTAATATCATGAAAAAATTTAACTGATATTACTACAGTTTACTCACAAAGGTTTAAAATGTAAATACAAGTAATTTGGTCAGTTAGAAGTACCTTTTATTGTGTCATCAATGTCTTTGCATAGTTGGTACAGATCACTTCCGCGTCCAACCACCCGTTCCCCTACAGCAATGTAAAACAATTATTTGCATGCTCATTTGGCTGGCTGCTTACATTTTATTCAACTTGTTGGTATTATTATGGGTCCCAGTGCAAAAGTTTCCTCACCATCGAACACCTTGATGTTTGGGAACATTTCAAGGACTGTGTTTCTGTATGAGGTGTTCTTGCAAACTGGGAGAAATGAGTGGGTCAAGTTAAATTGTGAGCAAAAGAAAGCAGCTCCAGATTAAAGTTCAAAGCACATTACCAGTAGAATGAAAAGCTAACCTGGATTAGTGTAATTGTAGGTGTTGTCCTTCAGCCTAATACTCTCTAATTTTCGTAAAGACTTCAAAGCATGGAGGCTATCAATGCTGTAGGTTAGAAAAGTATGTACGAATAAATTTAAATAGAAAGAAAGGGAACATTGGGTAATAAGACAAAATGGCTGTGAAGTAAAATACCTGGATATAAGATTTCCTGCCATATTCAGACTCTGCAGACTTTCACAACTAGAGAGGGGTTCTCCAAAATGACAACACATGATAATACATATTAGATTCACTTCCTGTTAGATTATCACTGTTTCAACAACATACCCTACTTAAGACTACTCTTTATATTCAAATACCTATGTTGGAAATCCTGTTAGCTGACAGATTAAGCACAAGCAGAAGTCGGAGTGATGCAAGAGGTGCTAGATTTGTAATATTATTCCCAGAGAGGTCCAGCCTTTCCAGGTTTATACATTCTCCAATGCATCCAAGATCATATATTCCTAAAACACACACACACAGTCTGATACAGGGACCACAGACTACATACATACTTCGAAATAACAACTACAACGACAACAACAACAGAATGAAACCGACCTAGACTCCTTAGTTTGAGAAATAAAATGGACTCCAAATCAAATTCCCCAGTTCGGGACTTCAGGAGCCCAGGAGTGATCTTTGCACACTCTGTTTCTGCAAAACAAAGAAAGATTGTAAGAGTTAAAGAGTGTTTGGTAAAGTGGTACAGGAGAAATGCTTGCTTGTGACTTGTTGAAGTATCTGTAAACCTTCAATATTGCACAAAACTACTGTATATTCAGTGACAGAAAATATATCATCTGATACTTCAGTTTGGAAGGTCATGAGTTCAAATCCCAGCACTGCCACTGCTGGGCCTTTGAGCAAGGCCGTTAACCCTCCATTGCCCAGTTGTATAAATGAAGATAAATATAAGTTGCTCTGGATAAGGGTCCCTGGAGGACTAGTGGTTAGGCCACAGTGCTCTCACCGCTACGGACCGGGTTTGATTCCCGGCCAGGGAACCAGCCCCAGCCCAGATAAAATTGGGGAGAGCTGCGTTTGGAAGGGCATCCTGTGTAAAACTGTGCCAAATCAAATATGTGGACCAGTGATCCGCTGTGGCAACCCCTAACAGGAGCAGCCAAAAGAGGAACAACAAGTTGCTCTGGATAAGGGTGTCTACCAAATGCCAAAAATGTAAAACTACCAACATCAGTACTGAGGTGAATTCTCCTGCTTTTCACCCAGTGATCCCAGGACTCTGGGATAGGCTCCGGGTCCACCATGACTCTGACTAGATTAAAGCTGTTACTGAAAATGAATGTCTGTGTATAATATTGCAATAAAGCAATGGAAAGAAACTAGTTTATATAAAACAACTGTATTAAGGCACTGCGCAACAATAATTGCTGAAAAACAGCAGTTAGTTTAAGTGGCTAAGGGAAGAAATTGTTCGATAAGGTGTATTCACCAAGGTATGAGTCAAAATAGGCGTAAGTTTGTACTGAGCTATTCATTTTAGTTACTAAAACAAACAGTACCGCTCAGAGAGAGTACTGTACTTAGTACCGCAGTGAATGGACAGCTACTTCCACGCCACACAACTGAGCTAACGCGCTAAATAATAATGACCTAGCTGCCTAGCTTACACGTTTAACAGATGGATTTAAAGGGCTGGTAATCTACTTACCATACTCTTTGTCCCTTTTAGCTTCCATATTTGTAGTAAATTATGCATTCATTAGAGGAGAAAGCCGCTAGAGGTGTTTCGTCTTATCTGCTGGTGAACTGCTGGTGACGCTGTGCTAATGCTGTAGCATGCCTGGCTCTGAGACGCTGTACGGCTGCGCGTCAGGCGTGCTCGTGCTTTTTATCATTTTATTTCAAAAGATAATTCCCATCACCAACTCCTGATCTGTAAAGTCTAAACAAATCGCTTAGAGGTTAATAATTTGCATTTATTTATTTTTACATCACCCCGGAAGTATCCGTCCTGTTCTTCTGTGTACCTGCACTGCTTGGTTACTAAGGTGACGTCAAGGACCCTAGCTACGTCAAATCCCGTATACTGCCACACTAATGTGTGTTTTTTGACTCCATTCCATAAAACAATGGGAAGATTTATCTGTATTTGTTCAACAGAAATCAGGACATATTTTTGATATAACCTGCAAAGATCTTTTTATAAATACTCTGAATCGAAAAATATACCTGTTACCTTCATGGTGAATCTTATGATTTTATTTGATAAATTTCATATACACAAAAGCACAAGGACCGTGTTTTAAGGTCTTTACGGTTTTTTTTTAATGTTTATTGACTCTCTTAATTGTATAGATAAAAAAAATCTACATATACAATTTTAGCTGCTAAAGTGCTAAAAATGATTGAAAAGTAAAAATTTGAAACGCTGTCTTTTTTAATGTAACCCTTTGTACTTATATTTAATCTGCAGTTTTCTCTCTGCATGTCTTTTTATGTATTTAGGTATAATGTTTGTTTATGTAGCATTCAGATTTAAAAAAAAAAAAAAAAGCTTCAGGGTAGAACAGTGCATACTACTTAAAACATCAACATCATTCAAATTCTTAATTGGGTTTCTGTTTTAATTTCCTTAAAAAAACTGTATGGTTTGTTCCGAACTTAATATTTATTAAAAAAAAAAAAAACATACATACATATATATATATATATATATATATATACAGATATATATATATATATATATATATATATATATATATATATATATATATATATATATATATATATATATATATATATGCATGCAATTGGAAATTATTTAATCATTATTTAACAATAATTTAACTGTGGATAACTACCAGCTCCAAATAAATGGTTAATAAATATGTTTTGTTTGTTTGTTTTTGTTTTAAATTAGTATGAGAGCTTACATACAAATAAATACAGGTGGAATAAATCCCTCATAATATACAGTACTGTGCAAAAGTCTTAAGCACATGAAAAGAAATGCTGTAAAGCAAATATGCCTTCAAAAATAATAAAATTATACTTTTCTGCATTAAAAATACTGTAAAGAGTAGTAATCAGTAATAAACTAAACAAAGTCAATATTTGGTGTGACAATGCCACCAATTGTTTTGCACACTACAGCTCTGTATATCTGTTTTTTAAACATATTCTATTTATGCATATTCATATTCTACATTTCATTCCTCTAAAGGCTTCTAAAGCTTTTTACATATAGTCTACTAGATTTTATTTTATTATATTCTGTTTTTATTGTGTATCACTGTTGCACTGTGGGACGAGGCACTAAGGAAAAATATTTCACTACATTACATCACATGTAAGTAATATGTGTGTGACAAATAAAGAACCTTGTTTCTGTTGTTGTTGTTCTTTGTGACAACGCTTTGCTTTTTAAAAATGCATCTGTAGTCTCCTACACTTTGTGCTTCTTTACTGACATGCACATATTTTTTTTTGTACAATGTAACTTGAAAAAGTAATGTTTTTGCACTGACTTAATAATACAGATGTCATAAAACACCACACCTATAACAATATTTGTATTAAAAAAAATGAAAGGTGCCTAAGACACTTGCACAGTAGTGTATAATATTCATTTCAACATTGTTTATGGAGTTCTGGCAAATATTCATTTATTTATCCATTTGTCTGAATGTATTTATCCAAATGTATTTATATATTTCTCTCCCAGATTTAATTATTTAGGTATAATTTATATATTTAATTCTATGTTTAAATGTGTATTTATTTATTTATTTATTCATTTATGTATGCATGTATGTATATATATATATATATATATATATATATATATATATATATATATATATATATATATATATATATATATATATATATGTATATATATATATACTATATGGTCAAAAGTTTGTGGATACCTGACCATCAAACCTGTATGTGCTTTTTGTCAATGCCATTCCAGATTTAGCCCCCTTTGATGTGATAATATCCTCCACTCTTCTGGGAAGGCTTTGCACTAGATTTTGGAGCGTGGCTGTGGGGATTTGTGTCCATTCAGGAACAAGAGCATTAGTGAGGTCAGGCACTGATGTCAGGTGAGGACGTCTGGGGTGCAGTCGATGTTCCAGTTCTTCCCAGAGGTGTTCAGTGGGGTTGAGGTCAGTGCTCTGTGCAGGACACTCCAGTTCTTCCACTCCAACCTTCACACACTATGTCTTCATGGAGCTCGCTTTGTGCACAGGGGCATTGTCATGCTGGAACAGGTTTGGGCCTCTTAGTTCCAGGGAAGTGAAATTGTAATGCTACAACATAGACAATTGTGTACTTCCAGTTTTTTGTGGTAACAGGTTGAGGAAGAACTACATATGTGTGTGATGGTCAGGTGTCCACAAACTTTTGTCCATATAGTGTATGTATGTGTGTATGTGTGTATGTGTGTATGTTCAAGGTTCAAGGTTCTTTGTTTGTCACATACATATTACATACATGTGATATATTAATGTAGTGAAATGTTTTTTCTTAGTGCCTTGTCCCACATTGCAACAGTGATGCTTAATAAAACAGAATACAATAAAAGCAGAATACAATGAATAAACTAGAAAAATAAAATAGAATAGAATTTAGTAGATAAATATACATTATATGTAAAAATATGTTTAGCAGCTTTTGGAGGAGTGTAGTGTGCAAAAAAATTGAGTGCAAGAGTTTTTGTTTGTCCATAGTGCAACTGTTTGTGTTTGTGTGTCTGTGTCCGTGTGTGAGGTAGACTAATATGCAGAATTCTCAAGTGACCTCATTCAGTAGCAACGTTTTTTGTGAATCCATTTATTTCTGTAAAGCTGCTTTGTGATAATGTCCATCGTTAAAAGCGCTATACAAATAAAATTGAATTGAATTGAATAGAAACTCCTCCCGAGTCTCTCTGCGTTGTATGTATGTGTGTGTATGTATGCATGCATGTGTGTGTGTGTGTGTGTATGTATGCATGTGTGTATTTATGTATGCATGTGTGTGTGTGTGTGTGTGTGTGTGTGTATGTATGTATGTATGCATGTGTGTGTGTGTGTGTGTGTGTGTGTATGTATGTATGCATGTGTGTGTGTGTGTGTGTGCATGTGTGTGTGTGTGTATGTATGTATGCATGTGTGTGTGTGTGTGTGTGTGTGTGTATGTATGTATGCATGTGTGTGTATGTATGTATGCATGTGTGTGTGTGTGTGTGTATGTATGTATGTATGCATGTGTGTGTGTGTGTGTGTGGGTGTGTGTGTGTATGTATGTATGCATTTGTGTATGTAGGTATGTGTATGTGTGTGTGTGTGTGTGTGTGTGTGTGTGTGTATATGTATGTATGCATGTGTGTATGTATGTATGTATGTGTGTGTATGTATGTATGCATGTGTGTGTGTGTGTGTGTGTGTGTGTGTGTATGTATGTACGCATGTGTGTGTATGTATGTATGTATGTATGTGTGTGTGTGTGTGTGTGTATATGTATGCATGTGTGTATGTATGTATGAGTGTGTATGTGTGTATGCATGTGTGTATGCGTGTGTGTGTGTGTGTGTGTGTGTGTGTATGTATGTATGCATGTGTGTGTGTGTGTGTGTGTGTGTGTGTATGTATGTATGCATGTGTGTATATATATGTATGTATGTATTCCTCCTGCCCTGATGACACACGCCCCCTAGCGTCTCCTCAGTGTAACTTGTCCCCCTGTCCTGCGCGGTGGCTCTGCTCTGAGCACGGGCAGTGTGCGCGGCTGTGGACAGCAGTGGGTGCTGAAACAGGAGTGAGTGTGAGTAATCCTACAGGCTATTCTGCTATTCATGAACCTCTTCACTCGAGTAGGGGAGGATCGCGGATCACCTTGCACTCAAGTATTTATGGAGAGTGCTATTGGCATTACAAACATCCATAAGTAAGCCGGAGGTCTGCAATTCTATGCGCGGTCACGCTTTTCTCCGTCTGGCCACACTGTATACATGCCATAAATGCCTAGAAAAGCCAGGACTCCTCCAACTCCGAATGTGATGCATCTGTACGACAGGAAAATCACTCGACTAAGATGGGTAATAAGCAGACGATATTTACTGATGAACAGCTAGACGCCTACCAGGTAAGAGACTTGTCGGTATATTCAGCTCTTCCCATCAATAATCTTACACACAGACCTCATAGCCTACAGAACAGCTGACAACTGCAGAAATCAAGGGAACCATACAGCAAGTTTGCATGTGTTACAGAGCTTATATAGGCTATTCATGGAAACATAAACTAATCAGAGTGCTACAGAAGGTTAAAATCTCTCTTACTTGTTAGTGCTGTTAGGATGTTGCCTATAGGCTGCTGTACTGTATACTACTGCTGCAGGATGCTCAGGAGCTGTAAAATGGAGACACAAAACTTACACCACATGTATCTCTTTCCCAACCTGTGCCTTACCAATTTGCTCTTTTACTTTTGGCATATAGCATTATCCGGATCTTGGCAATGCAATCTCAAAAATAGCTAGTGAAAAGCTCTTTCAATCTATCCAAAACAAATACTAGATTAACCCTTACTCTGCATAGAAAAATATGTATTAATATTCATCATCATAACAAGCTGAATGATCTGGATTTGTTGGCTCTCACTCTTTAATTTAAAATTCCAAACAGTTCTGATCAGTATATGATTACACCCTTTTTCTCAACAATAAGGCTATCTTTTTAGATTGGAAGGCAAAAATTGTGAAGGATTTCATTGAGCAATTCCTGCAGCACAAGATGCTCCTCTAAGCTTTGGCCAATGCGTAGCTCGCACTACCATCATGTTCATTCGGCATTTCATCTAAAGCACCCAGCAAACTGAAAAAAAAGAGAGAAAAAAAAGGGCCAAGGTTAAAGCTTGATGTTTTGGAATGTGAGTTACCCAGGAAAATGCTGCGAACTGAAAACTAGGCTACCTGAACATGTGAATCTAGTGCTCACTATGATTGTTTGTGCTGAATTAAATTTTTTAACCAGCTAAAAGGTAGCCATTTTTACGTGCTTCAACCTTACTCACAGCATAACACAAGAACGAGTAGTCTCTTCTTATGGGTTTTTAGTTCTTCATGGGTTTCTGCTTTGGTTTTGTTTATTTATCCTGTTAATCCTAGAATCACTGAATTGCGCAATACTATGGAAATGTAGATATCCCAAACCACTTACTTTTAAATAGGTGGTGTACTATTGTGACTTACTATGTAGTACACTTAGGAAAACGTTCTTCAGTGGTGCCGTGGATAAACATGCTTACTTTCCAAAAAAAAAAAAAAACAACCCTAGATATAAAAGGCACTAGATATAAAAATGTATCCTTTTTCTTTTAATGGTGTATGGTAGTTTACCATTTAATATGGTAGCATAAAGTTTGGGACAGTGCCATAATTTTAGTGACCCATCTAGTTTGTCTTCTCCTTGTATGAACCTGGAAGAAATCCAGTTAATAATTAATATGTAGCTAATCTATGAGGATTGTCTTTCAGTTTGTACAGTCATACTGGTAACTTCTGCAAATTTATCACCACTGGTTACTGGAATAATAAAGGTCTAAAGTGGAAATCAAGACCACGGGGTGAGGAAATGATCCAGTTGGTTTCATACAGGAGACATACATGTGAAAATACTTTAATGACATCTATGATTACTGAATGACATCTGCAGTTCTTAAAAACATGCCTAAAAAAATAAATCACCTTTTGAAAGTTCTCCATTTATCTTAACCTACTTTTAAATAAAACACTGAGCCAGAAATGAGCACTCACATCCTTCATGCTCTGTAATTAACACCACCTAGTACTTGGACTAGTAGAGCATGACCATTTGGCTGAAAGAAAGATTCGTCTAATCAGCCAAGTCATACTCACATCACCATTAGTCACACCAGCATGACACAGGTTTCTACCACTTCTGTTTGGAGATATCCTAACTTTTTTGTTCCATACTTAGAAACCAGCTATTCAGATATTTTTTATGAATGGGCAATTTTTTTGAGTTACCATATATAACTATTTATACTACAGTGCTGTTGAATTCTCTACGGTGTTCATTTATTTTCTATAACAGCATGGATAAGTGCAGGTTTACATTAATGTACTCATTCTAATATGTTATTGTTCTCTAAGGGTAATAATTTACCTATAACAGCATGCCTCATCATAGTTTATTCCTTACCTGAAATACATTATTATATTACTCTATATGTGTGTATATAAAGGTATGATATTTATTAAGATAAAGATTTTCCCACCCTTCAAAGCCCAAGACAGGACTCAACCCTTTTTGATGAGAAGATATGCTGTTGGCCAAGAAACCATTTCTCTCATCTCCCAATATGTAATCATTACTAGATATGCAGACTGTGTTTTGGTAATAATTTACACACGGGACATCTATCCAGTGTGCTAATAATTCTTGCCTCTGTGGCCTTGCCTCACATTGCAGAGATCCAAGTCCCAATATTTCAGATTAATGAGCAATTAACAATATTTAAAGGCTAATGCCATAAATCTTTAAAGCACTCGCACAAGCATCTCCAATGATTTCTGGCATGGGTTTTTTAGCATTAGCCAAGTATGCAGGCAAATACAGGGTAAACATCATAAAGGAGAGATAAATTATTAGCTAATAAAACAGTCAGTACAAAGTATATAGGCAATATGCAGGCAATGCTATACTGAGCCACAGGGCTGGTAAGAGCAGTGCTGTGTGTTGTCTATGGCATACAAACAGATACAACCATACAGCCATGATAGAATTGCTGGGTTTCATGTGACATGGCCGTGATCGATGGCAGTTCTCAAGCACAGCATTATCAGCTGAGAGAAATGTTAAACCCTGCTGTGTTTAGGGATGACATGCTCAGAGGTAGTGAGCCCCAAGTGATCATTTGTGTGTTGTATGCTTAACTATTACAGATCAGATCAGATAAGGTTGTGTTCAGGACATTTCAGTGACAAGTCTTGTATCTGTTGAGAGTGTTTAATTTTATAAGATTTGTTTTGCTTCTGTTTTTGCAGGACTGCACCTTTTTTACACGCAAGGAAATCCTTCGGTAAGTTATGTGAAATTAAAGAGGATATTTATGGAACAAGTTTGGAATTGGGGATATTGTAATTACCAATGTTTCATTTTATATGACTATGCATGTATCCTGACTAGCAATTTTTTTTAGCATATTGCATTATCTTGTGTATTTATGAACAATAAAAATACAGACCTCTACTATGTGGTAAAACGAGTAGTTATGTTGCTACTGTCTCCTACTATATATCTGAGTATGTACTTTAAGTAGTAGTTGCAGCTGTGTTTTTTAGGCACAATTTGTGCAATCCATGAGGTCCAATCTCTGAAAAGTGACCAGCACAGGACAATCCAGATATGCAGATAACTGTTCATTCTCAAAACAATACCACTGATATGAGTGTGTGTAGTGCTAAAAGGAGGTTTTATCAGGCACAACTACTGTGATTTTTAAATCCTGTATAATCTGTTACCACTTTATTCACCTACCTTGATGACCAACCTTATAGGTGCACCGTCAGATTGGATAGCTCATTTTTTGTTTATACCGCATAATTTGTTTTATACCACAGCACTGATGAAATTTATATAAATGTGCTTGTCCTAATGTGTTATCATTTTAAAAACATGTGTAATTGTTGATACGGTAAAGTTTTCTTCAAGGAGTCTTTTTAAGGAGTTAGCATTTTTGGAAGGAGTCTCCAGCGTCAGTGCTTTGTAATAGTCAGAGATAAAATTGTTCCTTTACGTTTCCTGATAGTATTTACTTTGTAGTTTCTCAGTAATATGACATGCTGCATTTTTGTCTTATTAATTTCCAAACAGAGAAATAAAGAGAGGCTGGTGAGGGGACAACTGTTTCTAGCTGCTATAGCATAAGTGATAACAGGTTTAATGGATGCTCCACAATATTAAATGTAAATATTAATGGATAAAAAAGTGTGACATTGTTCTTTACTAAAAAAAAAAATATGGCATTGGCAAATTGCTGTGGTATAAAAAGAATAAAATATGTTGGGGCGTATAGCGGCATGTCCTGTTATGCTTTATTCCTTATTTAATTGTCTTCTAGCCCTTCATCAACCCTTCATCAGTTCCTTATGTTAGCATCACTGTTGACTATATATTTTTTTCACTCTTGGATGTTTGTTTACTCAGCACTGATCGTGAAGTGTTTAAAAACTGCAATGCTACACTAGTACCAGAGTCACACACACTATGTTAGTGTCAGTGCTAAGAATGATTTACTACCCAAATATTATCTTGTTAGTGGTAATCGCTTTCCAGTGATGGATGGGATAGAGGGAAGTGCATTTACATTTATTCATGTGGGACATGCTTTTATCCAAAGCCACTTGCAACTGAACTGAGCACTTGAGCGCTAAGAGCCTTGGTCAATGGCCCAGAAGTCGTTCTCTGGAGGTCATGGGATTTGAGCTCACAATCTTATCCCTGTCAGTAATTGTATATGTACAAAATGCACCTACAGTTTGGGCTCATTTAGACTGAAGTGCTTTATCTGAAGTAATACAGGCCTGTATACAGTATGTGCATACTCTCTGAAAAACAGATATTTATTTCAGATTTTGAGTCCACTAATAGTGTTTCTGCTTGACAGTAGAAGAATTACTGGTATAATACATTAGATCAATATGTCTTGCAGTGTAGAGCTGTGATCGATGGATTCTGATCCAAAAACTCACCAGTTGCTATACTTTCCTGAAGGCTGCTGTAAAGAAGCTGCCCTTATCATTGATGCCTACCTGAATTCAGACCATATGTGTCTTATTATCACAACGCCTACATTGTGGACATCCTCAGTTTCATACAATAAGGGTACACTGTAATGTAGGTGTTCACCTTGAATAGTCGAAAAGGCTTCCACAGTTCTATTTCTACAGGTAAATTGGAATTCGGGTTAATCAAAGAGTTAACGAAACCTTCAGATTTCATGTACAGAAATGGCAACACTGCTGTCTGCACCACACCCAAAAGTCTCCAGAAGCACTTTTTGTTTTAGACTGGGAATAACTATGTCCTAGTAACAGAGAGACAGAGAGATTACAACCTAGCCAACCACAATTTATAACCGCACTCTGCAAGAGTGTGATTATTTTTTTCTTTTTTCATGTGTCTCTATCAAAATCTTCCCCTCAGAAGACCTGGCAGCAAGCAGCAAAGCGTGTAATTGGTTGAACGGCTAATATGATATTGGCTCAGTTACAAGCCCTGCAAATACAAACTTTCACCAGTATCTCTGCACAGCTCTCTTTGTGCCTCTTTCAGGGTTTTGCTGACTGGGTGTAATGCAGGGTTTCTGGCCCATGTGCTGTTGAAACATAACCACTACATAACCACTTCAGGTGTAACTATCTGTTTTATACTGAGAACTGTCCTAGCTCTATCAGCAAGAATAACAGAAGCCATTTACACCGTTACTCTGTCAGCCCTGTTGGGGTGTGTGCATTTTGCTGTGGTGGTGTAGATTTATTGCAATTAACTACGGAGTTGTGAATTTTGAGTAGCACGTGTATTGTGTTGGTGATGTAAAGGTATCTGATCTCTAATCATGGACGTTGGGAGGTTAAGACATTTTTTGATTGAAACTATTCAAGCTATTAATGGATGAATTAACAGGTAATAATCTGTGAATTTAACAATATTAAACTAACACACAATTGTCATGTTGGTGAGTGTAGAATACCATACATAAAGGTAGCTTACAAATTAAAGAGAAAAAAACAACATAAAGTGTCTAAATAAATTGTTAGGGCACCACAAGCCACCAGAACAGCTTCAATGTGTATAGATTCTACAAACCTCTAGAACTGTCCTCGAGGAATGAACAAAATTCTTCCAAAAGATATTCCCCCCAGTTCACGTTTTGATTATGGTAGTGCAGCACGCTGTGTGACATTTATACGTATCTCCTGTGTCCAATATCTCCTGTGTTCATTTGGGTTGAGGTCTGGCTACTGTGAAGCCATAGCATATGATTTACATAATTTTCATCTTCATCAGACCATTCAGTGAGCCTTCATGCCCTGTGGATGTGGGTGGAGTCAGCGTGGAAGAGAGCACTCACATCAGGATAGAAATGTTTCGTGATAGGATAAAGGTGATCAGTCACAATAACTTTGTATTGATTTCCAGTGACTCTTCTCTCTAAAGAGACATGTAGACACAAACCATGGCAGCATGTTTTTCCTTTAATTTGTCACCCATCTCCTGGCCTATCGTCAGGAGATCACAAGTTTGAAGCACTGTCCCACAGCCTTCTGTGGCATGGAGCTAAGGAAGCAAAACAGGCTGAAATGGCTACAGATGAAGAACAAAACTGTTGCAATTTCACTTGGGAGCTTCAAAAAATGTAGATTTGCAAGGCAGTTTTTTAAAATACTGTCACTTTTACTCTTATATCTATGTTCAACTAACCAACACACCTGCAGTTCCAGGAAGTGACATGCGACAAGGTCTGAAATTTGTCAGTATTACAAATCAATAAAAAAGGGGGTTATTTCTTACCTTTTTAATCTTTATTTGCAATCAACCCCATTCCAGTTTTCTTGGCTACTATTATAATCTTTTCTATATGAGCAATATTTTATGGACACTATTTCTGAGAGAACAAAAACCTTCGGGTAATTTGGGTTTCTTGATTGTTTGATTGTATGTAGATATTGTTAACTTTGCCTTTTTACCTTCTTACCTCTGCTCTCTTATTGAC
Source organism: Pangasianodon hypophthalmus (assembly GCF_027358585.1). Classification (NCBI taxonomy): domain Eukaryota; kingdom Metazoa; phylum Chordata; class Actinopteri; order Siluriformes; family Pangasiidae; genus Pangasianodon; species Pangasianodon hypophthalmus. The sequence goes on along the minus strand of NC_069718.1, from coordinate 17,031,528 downwards.
TCGACAATATTTTTTGTCAGAGTTATTGACCAGGCCATATTTTACAGCATCCTTAAACAAGACGTTCATTAGTTATAGCCTCTGAGAGTTATAGCCTTTGGTGCTTCAGTCAGTTGTCAACAAACATTATGACACCATCTGAGACATGTTTTGAAATATTAAGTATGTTTTTAGGATTAAGTTTCTACATAATTCATTTCAGTATGTGGATTACATATTCCCATTCCCCTATGTATCAAATTAGCTGGTTCAGTAGAAGTGTGTGTTACTAGAAGCTTCTATAAATATGATATTGAGAAGAGCAGCACTGCTTTCGCTGAAACCCTTCACCCCTTGCATTGGTCTTCTCACCTAGGCAGGGATCACTTTGCAAGCCTCGCACCTGACCTGGAACCCAATCTTCTGATTATGGGCCGACAGCCAACCTCCCAACTCCCCATCCCCCACACAAGGCCTTTAGTCACCTATAAAAATTGCAACTGCCAACCTCATTCTTTTACGGCTGAACAGCAAAGATAGGACTATAAGAAGCAACAGCACAATGCTTGGTTCTGTTCCTGGCTATTCTAGATGCAACAAGAAGACATACAACAAATCGCTCCCGTTATTTTCTAATGTAATCGACATATGGCTCTCAGATTTCAGGATGTGCTGTTAATCCGGCTGTTGAAATATCAAGTTACTACTCAAAGAAATTAAAAGCAGGTACTGGGGGATGAGGCAGAGTGTAGGATTACAGTCAAATAAACCAATTACTGAGCTAGAACTGTGGTGCTTTGTTATTGTCTGAGTTACTGTCTGGACATAAACTAAAATGGTCATCTTTTGTCACTTCATGGCGGTTAAATGTTCCTGTCGTAATCATTATTACTCAGTAGGAGTTTGGATTTCAATTCTTATAATCATACAGTTACAGATACATTCTACATTAAAAGAAGTGCAGAAACTCAAAAATAGAAACCAATCATGTTTTGCAGGAAATGGAGACAAATTAATTCCTTTTAATGTTCTTCTCACATGGTTCTTCACTTTTATTCTTAAATGGCTCTTCACATGGTTCTACGCATTTATATTCACTTTTATATATGTCAGCCTTCTTTGTCACCACAATTGCTGTGTAAGTATTCATTTATTTTCATCACTTCTAGTTTAAGGACACCAAGCATGGCCTAGTTGGCCCAAGATGGCATTTCAAGTACTATGTGAGAGCAGATTTTGATGGGTCAGCATGAAGCTGCCATGTGAGCAAGGCTGCCATGATGCCTCACACACACAAGATTTTGCAAGTAGTGCACACACAGTAGCAGTTACAGGGCCTTTAATTGGAAGTGTGATGGACAGTTATATGGAGCCCGTCTGTAATGCAGACTTTAAAAAGCCCAGGCACAGACAAACAGATCAGCAGAGCTGAAGCCCCTGAACCACTGCAGATGCTGATAATGGATTTGCTTATTATTGGATGTTGTTTCTGCTTGTTTAGAGTTCCCTTCATCATGGGTAGATCATGAAAATCATCCTGATCGATAGTAGCAATACCACCCTGATGGAGAACCTGTAAGAGAAGATCTTAGATGATGTGATGTCACCAAGCATATTGTGCTAAAATTCCTGTATGAGTCAGTGACTTCATAACAACACATCACTGGTGACACAACACCAATGTGGTTTATTACACATAGCCACACCTTACTGACGTTGGCCCTGTATGTTTCAGCTCAAAATATCACATATTTTATGTTTTATTCTTTTAGATATTAATTTTTGCTAATTTTCAAGAAGGGTGCCAGTACCTGGAGGGCACTGTAACATTGTAATTCTTGGAGTTTGTTTCTGTTGTGTTGGATTGGTTCCTTGTGGGCGAGACACATCCACATTTCATTTTTTTTGGCTGGGAATTCTTTGGAATTGGAATTCATTTTATTTATAGATAAGTTGTAAAATATAGGAACATTTTCCTCTTTCCATTCAAAAAACATGGCAGATACAAACTTGCACATTTAAACAATGCCATGAACTATAGACTGTAAATAGCCAAGGTGGCTTTCAAATAGTACACAAACAGTAGTGACATTTGCATTAAATGAGACAAATACTAGGGTAAAAGTAAAGTGAAATTTGGTGGCATAAGTTTGTGTTATGACGTTTTCTGTGCTATATTGCATTAGAACATCATGACAAGTGAATCTGTACCTCAGGGAACTTCATATATGATTAACTAAGTCAAATATATCAAATATATGTCAAAAATATATAACTGTCATTATTTTGCCTTAGATAATGCAATAGATGTTCATACAAATCTTATAAATAATACAAACTTAGCACTTTAGTGAAAAATTATTGTTATAACCTACTTGTGTCACGTTGATGTTATTACCACAAAGAACCATTAAGTAAAGTGTAAAGCCCTTTCAAAGAAATTTATTATCAAGTCTATTTGATAAAATTAACTGAAATAGTCCTTACTCAATATAGTCCATAACAGCAAGTGCACACACAATACACACACACACATACACACCTGCAGCACTGCATAAAATATATTCATCAGTTATATTAACACAAACATAAGCATACATCATTACATACATTTATCAGTGAGGGCTACTCCTGCCAAGGGGATAAAGCTCTTGCCAAAATGAGAATTTCTCCAAGTGAAGAATGGATGTGCTATTAGAATTAGTAGTAAGGATGCTGTGTGATATACAAGCTAAGTGCTTGCTTGTGAAAGAAAAACCTAGCATTTATTTGGTAGGGATGAGGGTAATGAGATGTTTAATATATTAGCTTCTAATGGCTACTAAAGCCTCAGCTTATTCTCCAGCACTAAGCCATTACAGGCTTTTATCTCCTGTCTTCAGAGTGCTGCATCACCTGCTGCTTTCAGTACTTCTCGCATGGAGCCGTTCACAAGGAGTATTGTCGTGCACCACTCTGGGGGACTGTGTGCAGCTCTGTCATGCTTTCATGTTTAACATACAGCTACTTTTATGCTCAGTATGTCTCCTAGGCACCATAATACTAGGTGATGGATATGTCATACACCACACCAAAACCTGATTGTCTTTGTGTATCATTGTGCAGTAGTTGTTGTTGTGGAGCTAATCCTAAGGAACCAAGTGAAAAAAGTAAACATAGTGTGCAATATCAATATCCCTTAGTAAGTTAATTTTCCCGTAGCTTTTACTATTCATTATAGTAGTTCTATCTCCCTAGCTCTTACGTAAGAAAAGACAAGCCTCATTTGATTCATTTGGGTGAATCATTCCTCTACAGTGACACTGAGATTAGGTTTCATAACAGGGCCAGTGGAGCACAGGAAACAAAATGGACAATCACCTCCCAACCTAATGGAGTCCTGTACTTTATGACCTTCATAAAACACACACTTCTTCCTGTCCGGCCGACACGCTAACACAGTGGTGACACTATTATGCAGGGTTAGGAAATGGTTATCACCAATCATTACAGGTTGCCATCTTCAGTGACCTGATTTGGGTCCAAATGTTGTCTTTAAGGCCACAGTTTCTCTCTCTCTCTCTCTCTCTCTCTCTCTCTCATAATGCTAATGTGACGGGAATTTTGTGTTAGATACGAAAGTAAAAGTTTCAATTTATAATTAAAGATAAACTGTCTCAATACTGTATATATGACACATTATCCATTTCAGTAACAGGATTTCAGAGGGTCAGACGTCATGGCACTGAATTGATGTTATTTTCTAGTTAGCCAAACTATTGTGATGAACTTTAGTCATATGTAACCCTACTGGTTTGTTTCAGACATTTAGTTATGAAATTGTATGTTTTTCTAGATCAGCCTAGATTTACTATAAGTTTCTTAATCAAAACAAACCAGTGTTTTTTTATTCAGCTCTTGTTTCTTGTGTGTGATGTTAGGGTGTATGTGTGTGTGCTTGCTTGCACTCGTATCTTTCCAGTATTGATTTTTATGAACATCTTTGTGCCAATGTATTCTCATTAAAGTTGGAGCCTCTCTCTTTTGCTAGTTGCCATGCTCAGACTGAGTCATCAGTCCACAGCTCTCTGGAAGTGCTCCAAGACTCTATGTGTGAGCAAATGGACAAAATAGCCTTGTGAAATCTGCCTCTTTTGCCAATCACATTATTACATTCCCCCTCGGCCAGTAAAATATTACATTAAGTTTGGGTCATTGATAATTGAATTTCTCAAATGTATGAGAAGTGCATTTTTCACAGCTCTCCATGAGACATCTGCTTCTAAATCTAAATCATAGCTGATACTGTATATACAGCATCAGAAGATCAATCATTTGTATAGACATCTTGTATATTGCTATGGATTGTGCCATTCTTGAGCACATTACTGCTGTAAGAAATCAATTATCTGCTTATAATGATTAGAAAGATGCTGCAATTTATCAGACTCAGTTGATTAACATCCAGGACATGTTCCTGTAAAATATTACTGGCCGAGAAACATGGCCCTGTGCATATGTGTTAACCTGATGTGCAGATATTTTATGATAAATTATTACAGTTTCAGGCTTAATGTTTGGCAGAAAGTGTAATTTATATGGAAGCAATGAACTTAGTAGTAACTTGTTGTTCTCTTTCCAGGTTACATGGAAGATACCATGAACTGGCTCCGCATTTAGTTCCCATGGATTACACAAATGATCCTGATGTTAAAGTCCCTTTAAGCCTCATAGTCAATATGCCAGAGTTGAAGGTAATACTACTTTTAACACCACAACATCCAATGATGTATTAGAATTAAGTATTAGTACTCCAAACATTTGTTCAATGATCCAGACTACACCTTAAATTTGATATCAAATCAAACGGACACTTGATTTTATAGTATGAAACTGGATCCTAATGGAAAAACTTGTGTTGTTGTTTTGATGATATTGCACAGCACGTAAGAGGAAGGGCAGTTTGCACCACTGAGCTTATAACAGTTAAGTTAACACGCCATGAAATGATGCCGTGTCAGCATATTACGTTAGCACTTTTGGTTGTAAACAAGCATATGCTTAATCTTGAACTTGAGAATTCAGTGCAAAGCTTGTTTAGTTGCAAAGGTTGTGAGTAGATTCTCCTAGCAATCTAAGCAATAACAAGTCATAAAATAAGTATTTAATGGTTCAGCTTATGTGTGTCACGAGAGACCAACTCGTTAAAAAGCATTATTCCACAGTGCTGTTGAATTTTTGAATCTGATTGGTCAGAAGGTGTCAATTAATTTTCTATAGCAGCAGGTCTGGCAATAGTTCCAGCTGTAATTCAAACTGCAGGTTTATATTAATGTGCCTGTTCTAATATGTTATAGTTTCTGTAGTAACTCACTGGGGACTCGTATGGACGATACTCTACATAATGTAAGCATAATACTAAAAATTAATTTAAAAATGTGTTGTTGGTGAAGGTTTCTGTAAGGAGATGTTTATTTAACATTTATGAAAGGAGTGCCCAGTGTCAGAGCTTTGTTTGCAGGCATTCCTCAATATGTAACTATAAACAGTTGCAAGTATGAAGTGTCATTCTTATAATAAAAGAAATATTGTAATTGTTGACAAATATGTTATAAGAGGAGTAAAACACTTCGGGACGTACTGTCATAAGAAAATAAGGACCACACTATTAAAATTTTTTTTAATAGTAGTACACCTTGTTGTGTTTTATTCCTTACTTATTACTTATGTCTCTTAAAAAATAAATTTATTTTTATAAGTTAATCTACATTAATACTATAAGTTGCACAATGCCTAGCTGTTTGTCCCAACTTTATGACACAAAGCTTTTGACAGAATTTAGCTTTGTGTCATACAAAATGTAAAGAGTACAGTCTATATTCACAATTAGTTATTTACTAGACAATTTATACCAAAGAGACTTTGGTTTAATTAGGCAACGATGGAGTCAACACTAGTGTACTTTAGGATTAACTGTCTTACAAAAAATATTATTAGCATTTCCTGCATCAGACCTGATCTCTGACTCTCTAGTGAGCTCTTCCTGATCAGGCAGGATGACCATAATGTGTCCTTGCTGGTGATGTAATTGTTCCTTCCTGTAAATATGTCGTGTGGTTAGTGGGGCTGTAAACCCCCTCACAGAGGTGGCCCATACTGAAGAAGACCGTTCAAACTGGAATTGATGAGCCTCTGACAGCACACAGCCTCCAAAAGTCTTCTTAGACTTCATAAACGTAAATCTCTGTCCACACTCAGTCCAAGGCTGGCTGCTAATTAGCCTTTCATGTTCAAGTGATCTGATTCACCACACATCACTAAGCCTGAGTGCTTTTTACGTCACTGTTGTTCCCCTACAGAATGCCCTTTCTCTGATCCAGGATCAACAACCCCTAATCAGATCTTGTATATTCTAAGGGAAACAAAAGGCTCATATCAAGGCAATTGACTGCTTTCACTGCTTTCTCTGAATGGCCTCAGACTGTCCAGGTTGCATGTTCCTTCTAGGGAACATTTTCTCCTCATATTAATGTATGTAAAAGACAAAATTAGTTGTGTTTTTCATAGAAATGTGCCAATATTACATTTTCAAATTGCAGTCAGTGCGTAACTCTTTATCATAATGCACAATGTCATGTGTTAAAAGGATTGTCATTTATCAAAACACCTACTAACTAGCAATGTACATAAAGTGATTGCCAGATTGTGTTGCATTAGCCTGCTAATGAAACCATGGGAACAGCTTCTGGAAATCACGTAAGACAGCAGCTGACTTGTACGTCAGCTTTGTCTACTGTATCTTTTAAAATTTCATGACACTCTCATATGAGTAACAGAATTATTGAATTGCAAAAGGAGTGTCCCAATGGCACACAAGAGTAGGGTCCATAGCATCCAACTAAAATTGTTTTGTCATCAATGTACATTGTAATACTGATTATACCAGAGCACCATTGAATTCTGCTTAGAAGGTGTTGATTGTTTTTCTGTAACAGCACAGCTCTGACAGTAGTGCTGACTGAAAGGCAAATCACAGGTTTATATTAATGTCTTCATTCTAATACATTATTGTTTCTATAATAACAACCTACACAGGACTCGCATAGTGGATGTTCCATATAAATGGAATAAAAAATGTGTGTAATTGTTAATATGATAAGCTTTCCGTAAGGACACATCTACTTATTTTTTTAGCATTTTTGGGAGTAGTCTCCAGTGTCAGCACTTCAGAGGTCAGTGTCAGAGGTAAAGCTGTAACTATGTTCTCCAACAAGGGAAAGTATTCAGGATGGAGGTTATTGTGGTTTCTTGGTAACAGGAAAAGGCGTGTGTGTTTTTTTTATCTTATTAACCTCAAGAGAAAGAAAAAAGAAAGCCTGGTGAGGGAAAGAATGTTTATAGCTGTTATAAAGTAAGTGACTTGTTTCATGGATGTAACTATTAAATTAAATGTAACTGTAAAAATATAAGTATAAAAGTATGTTCTGTAGTAATATTTTAAAAATGTTACTGTTGACAAATTGCTGTGGGAATTACAGAAATAAAACTCATCAGGACATTCTGTTATAGGAAAATAATCTACTTCCCATTGCCCACATCACACCGCCCTGTCACTGATTATGTTCCTATCACAGCATGGCCAAGTTGTGTTTTATTCCTTACTTATCGGCACATGTCTGATTGGGAATGTGGGCCACACACCTATTGATCTTATATCACAGGACATGACAAATGAATGGCTGGCATTTTGAGTGCAGGAACAGTACAGAGTTAGCCATGCACAGACTCAAACACAGTGTGCTATAACATTGCGCCAGAGCTCAGACTATAGCCTTGGCCTCTCTTTGTTGTGCTCATAGCACTGTTGAGTCAGCTGCTTGTTGGGGCATAAAAAATTCCTGGTAGCCATTGGAAAGTTCACTGGGTGAGAAATATATAGGCCCTAGCATGGAGAGTCAGCCTTTTTCCTTTATGCATGTGTCTCACTCAGCAGAACAGGCACTTATGCCTCCACTTGCGAGTGGTACATACAATAACACTAACATTTCAAACTCAAGGTTTAGCATCCATTATCCTGCAGTGACTAATGTCTTACTTCAATGCTCTTACACCTTGCCTGTCCTTTATCCTTTCTGTGCTTGATTTAATGCACTCTTGTAATCCATCTGCGTTGCACAGGAAAATCCATTCCGTGACAGGATTGTGGAGTCCTTCTCCGAGGACGGCTTGGGGAACCTCAGCTTCAACGACTTTGTCGACATGTTCTCAGTTCTGAGTGAAATGGCCCCCCGAGAGCTAAAGGCCATTTATGCTTTTAAAATATATGGTAACAGAGCCTCTTTTCATTAGCACACATAAATTTCATAATGTCTCCTTACAACAGTTTAAGTGCTCCAGGGTTGTGGCTTTAGTGGGCCTAATAATCTGTAATGTATTTCACATTCTTCATAATGATACTGTAACTTTATAATATTCCAACAAAATACAATCATTAACTTCATATTCCCTATGGTGCATCATTTGCAGATTTCAATGTGGATAATTATATCTGTAAGGAGGACCTTGAAAAGACTCTGAACAAGCTGACGAAGGAGGAGCTGACTCCTGAGGAGGTGAACTTGGTGTGTGAGAAGGCGATTGAGGAGGCTGACTTGGATGGAGACAGCAAGCTTTCCTTCTCTGACTTTGAAAACATGATTTCCAGGGCTCCTGACTTTTTAAGGTACAGAATTATGTGCATGAGAGAAAACAGCCTAAGATTTGGCACAGGTCACGTGTAGTTTTTCAGTCATTTTGCTGTTTTGTGGAGTTTTGTGGGTGTCACTAAATGCAAATCAGTTGTGCCATGAACACGCTTTGTAATTTATGGGTGATCGACATATGCGTGTGAGTATGTATTGTTGAAACTTTTGTAAATCTGGCTGGAATTTTTGTTTAGTTAGCCTTTGAAAACATTAACACACAACTATACTAAAGATTGATAAATGAGTCCATTGTTGAGTGAAAAAGGTAGTATCCACCTATGTTAGGTAAGGTAGTATCTGACTATGTTAGACATCAGTTTTATAAATTATAATGAGAAGATTATTAAGAGATCAAGGTATCATTAGCAATGGGAGGAGTATATTAAGGTTGGGCCAGTGTCAGCTTGTGTATTTTTTTCTTATGACTTATGTATATGAATTTGAAAGAAATTCTACCACACCAAATTTGTATGACTTTGCATATTTCTTGTTTCTTGTTTAACTCAAATGTCAATAAACCACATGTGTATAACATCCATTAATGGTAACACAGGACAGAATCAATCTTTCTTGCCTTTTGTTCCTGTGTTTTATCCTCTTTTTAAAGCCTGTGTTGAATTTTTGCATGAAGCTCATTGTGCTTACACACTCTGAACTGTAAGCCCCTTTACTGTAATTCAGCTCTGATGTGTTCCAACGCTTTTTATGAGGCAGCCGTTCCTCTGCTGGACATTTACAAGCTCCACAGCTGTGCCCCACTGCCAGAGAGGGAATGGGAGTGACAGAAGTCTAGTATAGCATTGTTTATTGTTCTGCAGCTTAGAATGCTGCAAAGTGCGTACTTCTGCTTCTGATACGCAGGAACATCAAACTGCTTCAGAATAGCTTGAATATGGCAGTCCAAGCATGTCAGATAAAGCATCCTATTGCCGCAAATTAGAACAGAGAGAGAACGGCATGCGCTTGCAGGAATTGTCCATTCTGTCCACCTTTTCTGTCTTGAAAGCTTTTACAACAACGCCATTTTAGTGCTTCACACAGTGCCATATTCTCATTTTTCTTTTTTAAAATCCAAGGTCATTTGAATATAATAAGCCATTCTCAGTGCAAATGTAATCAAAAGCCATCTGTTCCTCTTCCCAGTTATTTTCAATTTGTCTTTCTATCCCATCATACCTGTCTTGTAGTCAGACATATGGATAATTGGAATCTTCTGAGTCAGCACTAATGGTGGTGGACTATATAGCTATAACTCAGAACATAGCACAAATTCATTCCAGTTTGTTTTTGTGTGTGTGTGTGTGTGTGCTGTTATCACTGTTCTGAATCAGAATACTGTCTTACTTTTGGCACTAAATGTCATATCACAGCTTTCTGATTTATTTGGGATCAAGTAGATTTCATGAAGAAAGTCTGGATAGGAGTAATTTGATGTGTAATTCCTTAATCTCTCTCTCTCTCTCTCTCTCTCTCACATGCAGCACCTTCCATATACGAATCTGAGAGGGCTTCTACTTCATCAACAGAGATTCTTTGGAGTCCCTGACTACAACTTGAATCCTTCTTGAAAAACCATGGACACATATATAGTGCATAGCAGTGCCTGTCCTCTACAGCTCTGAAGAGTTTTCTCTTGGTCCTATTCGAACAGCACTCACTTATTGGGGAAGCTGGATTCTGGCTCTGGAAATATTTCTTTTCTTTTTTTTCTGAGGAAGCACACTTTAGACTGAGGAATGCTGAGAAAATGCATGACTATTTTTCCTACTGGAAAGATTCTGCAGTTGGCTCAGATTCTCAGAGCGGAAGTAAAAATGCCTGGAGGTTGAACATCTGTGTGGGCATTTCTCATATCCATGTGGCGTTTGGGGAAGACTCCACTGGAATATGGACATATGGTGTTATGCTTGTTTCTTTGTCATACAATGTCCATGGCACCACTAAATACATCAGACACTCTCCTCCTGTTGTCTCCTCTCATTTAAAATTAGGAAAGGTGTGGTGGAGTGAAGGACAAAATAAAGAAGAGAGAAAATACAGGATGTAGAGATTGACAGGAGAGAGAGAGAGAGAGAGAGAGAGAGAGAGAATGAGGGCTAAAAGCACAGCACTGGCATCACAGTCAAAAAAGACAGTCTTATCTTTTATACAGCTATGCAATCTTTCTCCATGAAATGCATGAGTTGCATTCATTTTGCCCTCTGCTATAAATTGCTTTTGCTGTATCTGATTCTCTTAGTTGTCTTACTGCTTATAGGACTGGAGCATGACGACAATCATATCAAACTGTTCTCCAGTTGTACCAAGGGCTCTGTCATCTTTTCTTACATTCAGCCATTCAGAAACTATACATTTTTATTGTGCTCTTACATTCTCGTTTTGCTGTTTGAACCTGATGTGTGTTAGCGCCACCTCTTAATCTCTTAATGTCAACCCTTTTTTCAATGTAATAGAGGGCATTTGACTTAACTTTGAATAAAACGTTTTCTGCTGTTTGTTGACTGAGTGCATCTGTTTCATACTGCGGATTTCTTTTAAATCTTGTACAAGAACATAATAATGATATACCTCCTATTGGTATGCTGAATTTCTATAGCTTTAGTATTTTGTATTTACATATTATGTTAATAATTTCCCCATGCATCACTATATAGGTTTAACCACAAAATATTACCCTGCATAACAGGGTAATATTTTGACTAGCAACTAAATCCACTGTCACAAATGACTGTGAAAACATCTTATTGCTATTGACTAATGCATGCGTTTCTCTCTTTGGAACTTACCAGGCCTAAAGCCCCAGCTCCTACAGCTGACACCAGTGAGCGCTCCCAGTAGAGAACAGTTATTATTCCCCTGCACCTCCTGTTGTATAACCTGTAATGACTTTTTAAGTTGAATGAGATCGTTAGGAGCAGTGCTGCCTCAGCACCCAGAAGCATTATTATACTCACACACTGGAGTGCGGTAAATCTGAGCTCAGAGATGCACACGTAACTGTCCTTGGCTATATAAGCCAGACTGATGATTTATAGCCACTTCCTCCTCCCTGCTTGAAAGAACAGAGCTGAATGTGATTCAAAAGAAAACTGTGGGTTTTTACTTGGATTGGTAATAATGGATGTTTATTTGTGGAAAAAAGAAAATAGAAATGTGACCAAGAGGGTAAATAGTGGTGTGTTTTAACATGCAGTGAGTGCATGTGTGCTCCAGGTGGAGCCATTGCTGGGATTTTCATCGGGTTTGATGGATCATGTCATAAGATTCTGCTATGGTTCTGCATGGTACTATGTGCTACCAAAATGGAGTAATACATTCATTCATCCATCCATTCATTCATTCATTCATCCATTCATTCATTTATTCACATATCCATCTTCCATAACTACTTTATCTTGGTCAGGGTCACAGTGGATACTGGGAACACTGAGCGTGAGGCAAGAATACACCCTGGGTTGGACTCCAGTTCATTGCAACCAACATGGATTCATTAAAAGAACAGAACTTCTTGCTGTTCATATGATGAGTTTTGCAGTGTGTAATAACCACAACACAAGATATTAATAGAAACTTAACATGTAAAGCAATATATGGCCAAAAAGTATGGCCATATAGTGCGGTATAAATATAGTGTATGGCCACCCAGGAAGGGTTTTATTAAAACCTTTAAGGGTTTTTCTTAAAGGTGCTGGATGGAACCAGAACAACTAAGTGCATTTTAGTCTTAACAAACAAGATGTTGATTGGGAATATTGAGGGGAAAATACAATAAAGTTAACACTGATAAAACAGTACCAGAAACAGCGTGGAGTCAGAGTGTAGCAATGTGCACATATTAGAGGAAAGCAGCCCGTGTTAATATGCAGTTAATTCCTGCTGCAGTTACCTCCAGCTCCCTTTATGAGGCCTGTGTTAAAATCACGGGGGGAGGTAAGTGCTGATGATGCGGCTTCATTAATTGCGCTCCTCAGCCGGAGCAGCTGCTGATTTAGATCCCCCAATAGGATGACTTCTGTTCGAGTCTGATACAGTCACCAAGCCTGCTGGACTGTAAAGTAGCCATTAGCGCATTGATTCACCAGTCCGTAGTGCAAAGCAAGGCGTTAGTGACTCTCTCATACACACACTGTTCTCCATGTGCTGGTTTTGTCAAGCCTCTAATCCAATTTATGCATTGTGAAATGCCATGATAGCACCTCAGAAGAGCTGCATAATGTTGAGGTTTTAAAAGCAGCTCAATAGCACTCAGACCAGTGATCCTTTGATAAGTAAAGTTCCCTTTGTGGGTCAGTAGTGTTTAGTTTAAAAAAATCTTGTTTTTGTCCTGTCCTTCATTCTCTTGGTTGTAACAGAAATCAGTGAAAGATTCAATTAAAAAAAAAACAGCTTAATACCTAAATATTCTGCCTGGCAATTACATGACTGGTGCAAAATAAGGAAATACGCACAGTGCTCCTTTGTTTGTTCTGCCACTGCCACATCAACCTTCCTGCTCACTGGCCCATATATTTCCATTAAAGTTTTGTTCATACCCCTGCTTGTTTGTTTCATACATTGCTAGCAATTCTTTATTTCTGAATTTGATCTCTGTAATCTGTAATCTTGCACTCTCTATTTTCTCTGTGTGAAAAAGAGAAAGAGACAGTGCACACATACACACAGAGTGGAGATGTAGCCTATACGAAGGAATCTGTGCAACACTGAGTGTTACTCAATACAGCTGTTACAGTGGAACTATTTGAGGTGCAATGCTCATGTGACATGTTCATCCTAACAGACGGAAAACATCGAAATGAAAAGGAAAATTTTCATTTCTTCACTGTTTTCATGTATTTAGTGAAAAACCAAATATGGGTAGACAGTTGTTTTTAATGAATCAAATGCTGAATTTGTAGCAGAGTTTATCTACAGTATATTATGTAGTACACTGCATTGTAATCAACAGTGCAGGCACTGTACCAAAACATAATAGAAACAGTGTCCAATCACAGACCTCTTTGGTACTTAGGTGAATGATTGAGTAATTAGTCCGTAATGGAGCACAAGTCAGTCCGTGTCCCCAGAACCTCGTAGTAAAAGCTTTTTATTCTTCAATAATAATTGTATTTCAGCATGTCACAAGTTCCTTACCATATGTTAGGAGACAGCACCCTCCCACCCATTGAAATTTACATGCTTCAATGCTGTGATGAAATCCTGCCTCCCACATATATATTTTCAGTCACTGTTAACAGCTTTATGGCCCCTTACATGAAGGTCTTGTCCAATGCTATTTTGCTTAATGTTCTCGTGCATAACTGAAAATGATATAATGTTACTACTTGAGGGAGACAGAAAGGTCATAATAAATTTTCTTGACGCATAAATGATGTAAATCATGCACATATCAGCTCTACAAGTTATACCAGGAAAGACAGTTGAATATATGGCCACCATTATGTTGAATAATTCTTATGATAACCATGTACAGTATGTTGTGAATGTATATCAAAGTTTGATCAAAGTTGGTTACTGATCTCTGAATATGTTCCATTTGAAGCTAAACAGGGGATCACAGGCCTTCATGACTGTGAAACCAGGAAGTGCTACAATGTTTGCCATATAAACTAAAATCTAGACAATAGTATAAACATCTTATAAGTACTGTTTCTTATATTCATAATTTGGTTAAATCACACTTTTATGTTTACTCCATGCAGTAGCAGCTAATAAGGATATACAGTATTTTATGTTCCACGAAATGACTGGAAGAGATATAAATAATTGACTTTGGTCCTACTGATTGCCCCTTTCATTGCCATGTCACTGTGAGTGCATTTATTGGTGACTTGAGACTGTACTGTAAATTATCAAGCTGGCAGCTTGTCATGGTTGATGATGTGAGATCATGTGCCAGCAGAGCATAAAGAAGACTATGTGAATCACAATGGGCTGACCTCAGATTACACACAGCACCAGTCAAAGTTTTGCGTACACGTTCAGGAAACTAAACTTACTTTACATACACTATACAGCCAAAAGTTTGTAGACACCTGACCACCACACCCATATGCACTTTTTGAATATCCCATTCCAGACATAGTCCCTTTTTGCTGTCATAATAGCCTCCACTCTTCTGGGAAGGCTCTCCACTAGACTTTGGAGCGTGGCTGTGGGGATTTGCTCATTCAGCCACAAGAGCATTATTGAGGTCAGGCACTGATATCGGACAAGGAGGCCTGGTGCACAGTCCGTATTCCAGTTCAAAGGTGTTCAGTGGGGTTGTGGTCAGGGCTCTGTGCAGACCACTCAAACATTCCACTCCAACCTTGGCAAACCATGACTTCATGGACCTCACAGGGGCATCGTGATGCTGGAACATGTTTGGGCCCCTTAGTTCCAGTGAAGGCTACAGCATACAAAGACATTTTATATAATCGTGTGCTTCCAACTTTGTGGCAACAGTATACACACTCACCTGTTAATACTAACAGGGGTCCAGAGAGTAAAATAAATTAAATATTATTAGTTGCTTTAATTTTATATATATGTCTGATTCTGAGACAGCTGCAGATTAGGATTTTAGGAAATAACCTCAGTGGTCTGAAACCATTACATATGATATGTCAGTTGTTATGTGATGATGTGGCAATCAAACATTGTTTAGACAAAAAATTTTGTTATGGTATATTTTGGTTACTGTTAAATAAACGACAGTGTAAAAGAAGTCTCAGGAACTGAAATCCTACACTTACCTGTGACTTTCGTATTATATGGTTATATCTATGTAGGTTAAGAATTAATGGCAGATAGAACAGTATAAGACTTAGATCACGAAATGCAGGTTTCTGGGAGCAAATCTATATTCACAGATCCTTGCATTTTTTAGGCTAAGTGAACTACACTTACCTCCAAACTGAATGAGGGGCATATCAGACTACTTCAGTCACTACCTTACAGAAAGTATTAATCTTATAATAGCCTGTCATTTACTTTGCTGAGTAGTCCACCATGACGGCTTTAAGCCAAATGTCATTGCTACAGATGATGGCTACACTGACTAGTTGCTTGTGAAGAATTTCATGGCAGACGGTGAGGACTGCTATGATCATGAGACTGTGAATTCATTCATCTTCCACATTTCATACATGTGTATCACAGTGAAGCCATGAACCATACTGCTTCATTGTAATAATGTATGAGTCTTAGCATAGATACATAAGAATATGTGCGTATATGTGAATATTTCCCCCCTTTTTTCCTTTTGCACACCTTTCTGTAACATGACATCTGTTATCTTATTCTCTCAACAGACACTTGCACAATATATGCCGCCCTCAATCTGTCAGTGTTTCCATGTGTTCTATTTTCACTGATGTTTCTGATATTTCGTAATGGGGCACCTTTAAGATACACAACCTCAGATGTGAACTGTTTTCTAACATGCACTGACACAAATGGAGAAGCCTGGATGTCCTATGTTTCACACTTGAGGCACACATCTCTCACCGGTGTGGGGTCACGTGAATGATGCTCAGCCCACACTCGTTGGTCATGACTAATAGTATCATCTATCAGGAGATTAACGGTGCGCTGCTACCCAACAGCTACAGTGCTCATGCTAATGAGAGTGTGAGACGGGAAGCTATCTGCACACAGGGCTCTTCCCCACCTCCACATGAATCTTACTGACAGTCTCGATCACAACAAGCTCTAGGGTCTTACATTTATCTAGGGTCTTACATTTATCATCGATCCATTTTCATCTTTCTTTCATTTTTAAAATAAAAGTGCAGCAATATTAAAAACAATAGCTCATTTTACATCATATTTATATTAAAGAACTGTAATACGGTCATTCAGACCTGAGAGGTGATCAGGTCAAAGTGTAAAATGTGTAAATATGTCACATTTCCTCCATCTACACACACACACACACACACACACACACACACATCTGCTATCTCAAAGCACAAATGGCTTTTCTGTGTCCATAATTTTTTTTTTATAGTGATTAAAAGCTAGATAAACGTGACATATTGGTTATTTTCAAATCAATTTTGTAATTCTATTCCTGTAAAATCAAAAGATGGTCTGGGTCAATTTGATATTGCAAGGTGGTGAACAGGACATAAGGTGTAAGTTGATTAGAAAGATTGTTTATCTTTTCTCTGCTTGAGAATGGAGGTGGCTGGATATAAATCAGCAAAAAGAATTACACCCAAAATCAATTAAAATGTTATAGTTGTAAGAGACTTTCTTTCTATCCTCACCAGTCCAGTTCTCTGTGATTACGAAGTTACCAGGTTCAATAGCCTAATGCATTTTAAAACGTCATCTGGTGAGCCATGGATCTAACTAAAGTACTATAATGGAGCATCTTCTTAATCAAGGCCATGGGTAAGTATCTAGTTAATACAAAGTACAGTCAACCTGATGCCATATTGCCAGTAAATGTCAATAAATGTTTTAAATGCAAACCCAGTGTTTTCTGGATAACTAGATTTTTATTAAGTTAATAAATACAAATGAAAAACATACAAATTTAAATATTTATAAACAAATAAAATCAAATATCTGTTAAGGACACAAGAATAGAACCTCATATCAGCATTTTAACCATTTGATTGTATTTAGAATAGCCTTGACATAAATAATTTCAATAAACTGACTGCTTTTGTTTTTAGTGTAACTCTCACGATTTGCGTGTTTATGTGTAACCGTTGATTTAGTGGATGAAGACTCTGTCATTTCTTCCAGTTTTCAGGGAGCAGCCTTTTCCATTTGTCACCCTGCAGGAAGCAATGAGTTAAACATTACACAGTGTTAAAGCAATTATTATTCACTGACTCTGGTCATGCAAATGTAAATTGTAGACACAGAGGTCCATAGAGTTTAAATAAATAGATTAGCGCTGAAAGTATAGCTGATAAATGCCATTTTTTTTATATCAAATGCAATTTTTGCTACTTAGTCAAAGATATCTTGTATCTATGGCAATATTTTGTCAAGTTCAACTGAAAGCACCTTTAAACCTAACAACACAAATGTGTGTATGCACGCATATATCAGTCAGTGACATATGCATATCGTAGTCATGTACTCACCTTAAAGCCCCATGCTGACTCGCTTGGCTTTGGTTTGAAGTCTTCTAGTGTCTCGTAGGTGTTTCCCTGGACAGAGATCTCCTTTGGGTTTGTAGTGGACATTGTTTCAGGAATTTGCTCATAAGTGTTCTCTAACAGCAAATGGTTTGGCCCGGGTTCACAAGGCACTTCAGCATATGTAGCATCACTTTTCTCTTGCTGCTTCATGTCTTTGGGATTGGCAGACTTGCCAGCCAGCTGATAGAAGGAATGATCACTTAGCTTATCCAGACTGTGGCTGTGGCTTGGCCCCTCATGGCTGCTGGTTTTCTTAGCGTTCTCTCTCTCGAGTTTAGGGGACAGCTGAGGTGGGTTTACTGTGAAGGTGTTCAGCTTGTACGAACGCTCTTCCCTTGTGTTATTGTCCAGTAGGGGGAGTGATTTACTCCTGCAGTCTGAAAGGCTGAGTTCTGAATAAACGGTGCCCTTTCCCAGTGCAGGCATGTCCTGGGCTGTGACGTTTGGTGGGTCAGAAACTGGCATGGCTCCTCTGTGTCTCGCCAATTCAGCTCTAGCATCACTATCTCTGCTTTGCAGACGCCTGGCCTGTTCCAGCTTGGCATACAGTAGTACCTTATTGTCTGAAGTGCTTTTTTCCTCCAGGGAGCTTGTCTTTATTGGGGAGCCTCTTTTTGGAACTGGAGGGATGGCCTGTGTAAGGTAATTATTACCAATGAGACAAAACTACTAACATGTGGCATTTATGAATATACGTGTATTAGTGTACATACACAGTAAAATACACAAAAATGATATTTATTTCACTATTTGACTATATTAAGAGTTCATTGTTTAATATAATAAATAGATAATAAATTTAATATTGTGCATATACTGTCTGTAGTACATGTTTGAAAATTTGTCTTTATTTGATTTGTTACATTTGTTATACATACTTGGGTGTTTCTGATGCTCTTGGGTGGCAAGGCTGGAGCATGCTGAGAATGAGCTGCCTGTTCGGCTCGCTGGTTCCAAATCATCCTTACTGCCTCCACACTCACCCCTGACTTCACCTTCGGCTCCAACTGCACCACATCATAGAGATCATTCGTAGGCAACTGCAAGATAATTAAAGACACCATAATACAGTCAGGGTTTTTTTTTAATCGTTAACATATTTCACATTTACGCCCATGGAATTTTTTTTTAAATGTATTACAGAAAAAAGTAGCTCTATTATTGTAAAAATACTATACTAGTTTGAAGCATTTGAAAGTGAGGCACTGTACCTCAAAACAAGACACTGTTAAATATTCTCCAAATGGCTCAATAGGACTGGTCTTGTAATACTCGATCAGGCTGGTCAGTGTATCATGCATTTCAGTGTCTCCTGTCACAATAAACTGCCCTTCCTTATTCTGGTTGATGACAAAGTGCCGGCACCGGTCACGTCCTCTGAAGAAAGAAAACAGGTTGAAAAGATTTTCCTTATAAAGACTCGTCTTGTTCTTTTGTTTGAACAGAGACCCTTAGACCAATTTCCTCCATTGCGTATGGGAAATGCAAATCATATACAGAAAGTTTTATAAAACCCCAACAGTACAGAGGAGGAGCCAGATGAAATTTAATGCGTTTGCTCAGTGAATGGTGTCTACTGTTAGAGCATGAGCGTGAGATCAGTTGATATGCTGAGACTCACCGATATGACAGGATGTATCCAGTGGCTTTATCACTGAGGCGAATAAGGAAACAGCCCAGTTCTTTATCTCTCAGATGATCTTCTGCATCCCTGTATAATACAGGCCAATTGAAAATTATTCTACTGAAACGACATTTTTATAATAACATATTACACAAAAGACCCCTGAAAAACGTTACTTGTTAGTTTGTAAGTTACACAAATGACTTAGGTGCAAATAGTGGCAAAGGTGTCCAGTCTTTAAAATGACTAAGTTTACAAGTTAACAAGCACAGTAATTCGTTTACAGAACTTTGGCAAGGATGTGTTAGGAATTTACATTTTAGAAGAAATTATATCCATTTCAAAATCAAATCAATTTTCTGCCCACAGTTTCACTGTACACTTTAGAACATGTCAAATAATATATATTTTCTAACAATAGAATATTTCTAATGTTCCGCCCAACAAGACAGCACTGTTCTTAATTTCCCCATCTCTCCATTTCTCTCTGCGATTCTTACTTTCTGCTGATGAAGCCCTGGAACCAGGCAGGAAAGTTGCCTTTGTGGAGGATGAGAGGAGCCTGGGTCTCGGTGAACCACTTGAGGGCCAGCTCCCTCAGTTTGCTCTTGGTGCTCTCCGGCTGCATATGCTCCATCTTCACGCGATCCTGAACACAGTCACAGAGGAGAGGATTTAACACAGGCTCTGAGCACATAGTTCCCTAAGCGGGAAAGTGGATCTGGTGCCCTAATTTGCCTACTTTCCGCCTGGTGCTGTAAAAAGCCCTGCAGCAGTCTCAAAACGGCCTTTGTTCCTGTTTATCTTGCCTATGCTGGTCAAGGCAAAGTAGTGGCAAAGTAGTTACTTTCTCTATAGTGACACTACACTAGTTTTTGGAATCTGGACCCTCATAAGGGTTTTTCAAAATGTAATAAATCTAAAGATGAATATAAATATAAATATAAATAGGTAATATAATGATGATTTAGGTCTGATTTATGTACTGACACATGGTGCTTGTGTGGTAATGTATTATGGTAATGCTTCACATTAAGAGTTCTTTAACTAACAATACTTACTTTTTTAGTTAAAATTAACTGCAGAATTAATATACCATGTTTAAAAACCAGCAATGTAAGTTAACACATGTAGTAATTAATGTACATTTAATTAAATACTCTAGTGCTAATAAATGCATGTTCTATCTCTAAATAGAAATATGTCCACCTAAATTATCATAAGCTACAAAATGATGATGAAATAGTGGAATCTACCATTCACCCTCACTTTAATACATTTTAACAATTAACCACATTCATTATGGCCCTAGTTTATAATGGTCATTTTAAACGTACCTTACTCATGAATGGATAAACATGAATAAAGGTTGCATTTAGAAAAAAGGTATTTCTTTACAAATTATTTTAAAACTATTAATTAAAGAATTTAAATTAAAAATGAAAAAATTAATTCAGACAAGCATTAAATGCTGTGGAATCATTATTTATGATATAGTCATGCTGAAGTTCATGGTTTATTAATGTTCACTAATGCCGTAAATAATGTTCATTCAGGGAACCTTAATATACAATGTTTGCTGTATTAACTTTGTACATATTTTGTACATAAAATCAAACATCAGTCAAACATTTCTAAAATCATTTTAATGTAAATTATACTCAATCTTGATATGTTATAAGGCATTGAAAGTTTACCTTCATGCAAAACAACAGGCAGGTCTGGATCCTGTGAGGCTTGTACCTCTTCTGCTCCATTGAGCGTTCACCAGTGATGTGTTTAAGCTGAGTTTTGCAACAACCCTGCCCCAGGCAGTCTCGATTGCACCACAGAGCTAATGAGCACAAATATTAGCAGATTAATAAATTATTTTTACAAATTTACTTTAATTGATACTAGCAGCTGCTCAGCTGCTGTTGATTTCTACTGACAGCCCATTACCCATGACAAACACATTATTAGAGTAGATGCATCGGACAGTTTTATAAGCATCAGATTCTTCTATATATACCATTATGAAAATTAGAAACATTATGATTTTATGAGTATTATGAAATAATTCCTATGTTTTCTATACTTCATGTGTTGGCATTAAATAAATAGTAATAATATAGGAAAAGTCATTAAAAAGTTGCTACAAGCCATTCAAAACCGAAAACTTCATCATTACAAATAACCTCAAGAAACCCAGCGGTTAATGGACGGTGGAGACGTACCTGTTGGGGAGCGTTGCTGTACGTGGTGTGATTTGAGTCTCATGTTACTCAACACAGATGTTCTCCTCAGCTGCTTCAGAGGAAAGAAAAGGCGTTCTGAAGGTGTACAGACAGTTAAACGATTGATATACAGTGCTGACATTTACATTAGACACCTTCCATGGGGACTGGAAAATTCAGGGGCAAAAAAAATTGAACAGCTCATGTTGGGCTGAGTGAGAGTACAAAAAGGAAACGCACACACGCGCACACGCACACACACATATGCATAGATCTGAGTGTTTTCACCAACTTCAAGTTTCCTGAAGAGAAATGGAACTGAGAAGGCAGGGGAAAGAATTGCGGTCTCCATGTGTTCACATACAGTGCAGCTGCTGCAAGCAATGGATGATACCTGTCATTTCCTGTAGGATAAAATGACTGTTATTTATTTTACAGTAGATAGAGGGATTATACATCATTGCAATATACAGGTTTGGAAGAGTAAAGGCAAACATAATGTACATTTAATTAAATACTCTAGTGCTAATAAAGGCATGTTCTATCTCTAAATAGAAATATGTCCACCTAAATTATCATAAGTTACAAAATGACGACGAAATAGTGGAATCTAAAATTCACTCTTGTTTTAATACATTTTAACAATTAACCACATTCATTATGGCCCTAGTTTATAATGGTCATTATAAATGTACTTTACTCATAAATGGATAAAAATGAATAAACAGTGCAGTTAGAAAATTTTCTTTATAAATTATTTAAAAACTACTAATTAAAAAATTAAATAAAAAATAAAAAAATTAATTCATACAAACATTAAATGCTGTGGTATCATTACTTATGATGTATTCATGCTAATGTTCATGGTTTATTAATGTTCTCTAATGCAGTAAATAATGTTAATTAAGGGAACCTTAATGTAAAATGTTAGCTCTATTAACTTTGTACATATACAGTATACTGTTATACAATATACAGGTGTAGAAGAGTAAAGGCAAACGGTACTAAATGTGTTGAAAGGATGTTCACTATGCGTATATTGTGAGTAAGAGTCCTGGGGAAAGCACAGGACAGAGCTATACCTTACCTTTATGTATACAGCAGCAACTCATAGCAGGTACAAATCTACAATATACAGATGAGATTATCCACTGAATCAAGGGGGAATTTTTGGCATAAAATGCTGTAGACAGCTGTAAATAGTTAGGGTATCCATGTACGATCATCTACAACAGCAGCAAATGAGTTACAAGTACAGAAAGTTCCATGCCACGAGTCTACAGTATCTATATATCTACGGTAATCCTGTACAGAAATTAGTGCAGAAAGGTAGCGGGCGAGATAGCTGACTTTCGACTTTCATTATACTATATTTGCATAAACATTTCAATAAAGTGTATATATATATATATATATATATATATATATATATATATATATATATATATATATATATATATATATATATAAAATAGTGTATGTATGTATGTACGTATGTATTTTCCCCCACAAAAGTCTGCTTTGTGGATTTTGTCTCACTGTGTGTTCCACTGATGAAATTCCTCTTGGATACACACACAGTTACCATTAGAATGTTTACTGTAATGTAGAGGTGCTACATCATGGTTAGTCTGTGTGTGCTCTTGCTGTTAGGTGTTAGCGTGACCTACCTTTTCCCCTCTGTGAGTGGGATATATAGACTCTTCAGAGCTGATGCGTCACAGGTTTCACCTTGAGCCCTCTGAGAACCAAGGCACACGTTAGGCCCACATACAAGCAATTCAGCCCTTAGAGTGGAATTACAGCATATTTTACCCCAACCTCAAACTGGGTCTAAGGTACTCCTTTACATTGGCTTTTACATTTTTATTTCTTTGATGATTCACAATTGGTAATCACTGTATGATACAGTGGTTCCCATCGGACAACACCGGTAAATAGGAAAGATCTGGGCAGTACAGAAAAGGACCGTAAATGACTAATATCTGATACTACAGGTTTTGTACCCTGTTAAACATTTTTACTGTTAAGCATTTACCTTCAACAATAATCATCTATTCTATGGTTCACGGAATTCTTTAAAAAACACACATTTCCTCCTTCCACTTGAATCTTGTAACACCATGGGGTATGTCATAATGTCTAAAGGACATCAAATGATATCACTGTAATTTTCATAACTCACTCATTCAAGAAGAATAAACATTATGAAATAAACAATACTGAAGAAATCAGTAATTTTAAAATGATTTAATTGTATATGTTTTAAAGACTAGTCACTAAATTAGGTCACAGTTGCTTTGTTTTCCTTCTTATGGATGCCAAAAATTAGTGACAGACAGGAGGTGTTAGTTCTTCTGAGAATCTTGCGTGTGTGATATGCTTGACATTTCTGAAAGGTCACATGTCATTTGAGACTGAAAATAATAGCACAGTGATGCTGTTATGTGTTAATGGATCAGCAAAGGATAAATGTTACTAGACACCAATCATACAAGAAATGTTGTCAGAGCACAGAGGAGAAATAATATATCTCAATATTTTACGTTTCCATAAGATTCATATATGTATATGTGTGTGTGTGTGTGTGTGTGTGTGTGTGTACACACATACACACACACACACACACACCCACACACACATATATATATATATATATACATACCAAATATATCAGTATATCCTACATTTCTTTTTGTAACACTTTTTCTCTTAAAATAAATGAAACATCAGTTGCATTTGTGACATCAAACAGGTGTCACACTCATTAGGTTCACAAAGAGACATCTGCGAAACAGGAAACCAAAGTGTTTCCCTTCCTAAACGTCTCGGCTCTGTTATAAAAAGCTCCTGCAGTAGCACATGGCAACCAGAAACTGATGGTAAACCTTATGACATGCTGGAAACACACTGTTTAACTGAGCAACACAATGAAAACTTTAATGAATCACTAGGAGGAAAATTCACACCCTATTGTCAATCAGTTTTGTGAGATCCCTTAACATCAGTCTATATAAGCATGCATCCAAAAATTACTGCAACAGTTGTAGATCTATTGCATTTTAATGATATAGCTTATAGGCGTGTGAATGTCCTCTTTGGAATGAGGGGGCTATCACGGCTTATGAAATCCCATTTTTTGAATAGTGCAATTACTAAAATACATAAAACACCACATGCATCATTTACATTCTTATCATGACTGTTTTTAATTTTGTTTGTAACATTACCATTGAAATCTCTTTAGACAGATTTCAAAAATATAGAAATATTGAACTGCTGGATAAATGTAACCTTTAATGCCCCACTTACAACAACTATTATTATTATTATTATTATTATTATTAAAATTACAACTATAAATTATTATTATTATTATTATTATTATTATTATCAGTAGAAAGCTGATAATGGCAGTATCAAACATTACACTGCAGTCTGCTTGGCCTGATGCCCTCCAAGCAGAGATGGTTCTTTTGCGCCCCCTACTGGTAAAAAATGGCTGCTTTTATTGGTGTCGACACGTACTATTTGTAAACATCATTTTATGGTTGTTTCCTCTTTATCAAATATACGTTTAACAATTACTATTCTACTGGATTTTTAAAATAGAGTTGAAATAGAGTTGAAAAAAAAATCAAAAATCATTTGAGATGGTTAAAAAATGCATTATAGCATTATAGTATTGGGTATATTGTGTATGTCAGTGTAGTATATTAGGCCAATCAAATCTCTTACATTTGCATTTAGGATACATTTTGCTCATTTGGCTGACACTTTTATGCAAAGTGACTTACAGCTGAGACAGGATACAACTGAACAGTTGAGGGTTAATGGTCTAGCTGAATAGGACACTGTATGGCCAAAAGTTTGCAAACATCTGACCATAACATTCATACAGCACCTCATTCCAGATTTAGTCCCACTTTGCTGTTATCCTCCATTCCTCCGGGAAGGCTTTCCACTACATTTAGGAGCGTGGCTGTGGGGATTTGCCCATTGAGCCACAAGAGCATTAGTGAGGTCAGGTACTGATGTTGGGTGAGGAGGTCTGGGGGGCAGTCACAGTTCCAGTTCATCCCAGAGGTGTTCAGTGGGGTTGAGGTCAGGGCTCTGTACAGGCCACTCGAGTTCTACCACTCCAACCTTGGCAAAACATGTCTTCATGTGATAATGACAGTGTGCACAAGGGCATTGTCATGCTGGAACAGGTTTGTGCCTCTTAGGTCCAGTGAAGGGAAATTGTAATATTATAGCCTATAAAGACGTTCTATACAATTGTGTGCTTCCAAATTCGTGGCACCAGTTTGGGGAAGAACCACATATGGGTGTGATGGTCAGGTGTCCAAAAACTTTTGGCCATATAGTGTAGTATAGTTGGCAGTGCATATAGTTGGCAGTGCTGGGATTTGATCTCATAACCTTCTGATCAGTAGCCCACACTCACCCACCGAGACAGTACGTCCGCCTCTTGCGCATGCGCAAAACACAGTACACCCTTATGTGGAAATGGCATAAGCATACTATTTAGTAAGATAGTGTGCGGCTTTGCTAGGGCTGTCCTTCTTCCGCACTACATTTCCCGCAAGCCTTTGCCGCACCACAAGAATGGACGACAAGTCATGTGGATGAACATACAGCCGTGCATCCGCCGAAGTGAAAAGGTCGGAGAAAGATGCGGGAGGAGGAGGATGACACCGCCGCCAATCCGGCCAGGAGCTCGCGCGTTTTCGCCGCCAAGTCTGTAGACGTGGCCGAGTACGATGGCGCGAAGGAGCACGCGCCCAAACTGTGCGGCTACCTGAACAAACTGGTAGGCAAAGGGCCTCTGAAGGGATTCAGAACGCGCTGGTTTGTCTACGACCCGAGGAAGTGTTACTTGTATTACTTCAAGACTCCTCAGGACGCTCTTCCTCTTGGCCACATCGAAATCGCCGACGCCTGTTTCACCTACGAAGTGGAGGGAGAAGAGGGTCAGTTCGAGATCCGCACCGCGGGCAAAGAGTTCCTCCTCAAGGTACACTTCCCAATAACTCGGTGCCAAAGCTGTGTGTGCTCGCCTGCTCAGAGTTTGCACTGGTTTTTAAATGAGCTGCATTTCTAAATTAGGCGTTGCCAAGCTCGAAGTTAGCATATTTTGCACACATATGCATTAACAGTCAGTAAATGGTTGATCATGCCAAGTGCTAGTGGCTTTGTCGCTGTCTTACTTCAGGTACAACTCCCACCCTGTAAACATAAACACACGTACACGCACGCGTACACGTACACGTACAGGTCAGGTCAGTTCAGTGCACTTCCCATGATTTCTGGGAGAAACCCTACGAGTGTGCAATTTAGTTTACATTTTATCTGCAAAAAAAATAATAATAAATAAATAAAAATAACATTCCAGTGAAATGGCAGTGTGTCCAGCAACAAGACAACAGTCCTAACAAACACATAAACAAACAAAAATGAAGATTGATTCAGAAAAATCCGGTTTGTTCTGACCGGTGACTAGCTGCCAAAACCCCGGCCGAGCTGCTTGAGCTGGGAGAACCTTTTTTTTTTTTTTTTTTTTTTAAACTAGCTGATAAATGCTGGTACAAAGAAAACCTTTTTTGAATTATCACTACTAATGCTACATTGTTTAAGAAAATAGCACACAAGTTAGTGAAGTAATAAGGAAGCTGGAAAATAACTTGCCACCTGGGAAAGATGGTCTACCACCTGTTCAGCCTAAACCTGGATCGTTCAGGTTTGAAAATAAGTTTTGCCATCAAGCTCTCTGTCTCCACACCTAATTCAGAGAAGGCATTCATAACAGATTTTTTCCAAAACAATGGACAAAAAGATGGGCCTACAAGTTCTTAAAGAATATCATAGTTCAAAAGAGAGATGCAAACTTTTGAATTTGGATCAAGTAATGTTTTCCTGTGACGATGGAGGAACATCTGTTGAAACTAACACACTAAATGCTTTGTTGTTATAAATTACATTTCCTCGTCATCATTTTGTCCTAAGAGTAATCTTTTGATTGACTCAACTGTATATAATTTGACTTCTTTATTTTGCTCTAATTTTTGGTAATTAGGAAAATATTTTTTACTAATTACCAAATACATTACTAAATACATTTTAGGAGGTTGTTGTGCATGTCTAGACTCCTACGTGTATGGCCACCAGTGCATACACACCTCTAAAAGAGTTAATATCAAATCCTAGCAGACTCAGCACACGCAAAGGAATCTCTTAGTCACCCCATCTGCTGGCCTCTCCTTAAAAGGGTACACAGAAACAGTTTTGATTTACCACACAAATGTTCCAAAAACTGCATTCGAACTTTGAGCAGTTGTGCTGGTTCTGTGGGGATATTTTGCAGCTTTCCCCGATTTAGCTTTTGATTCATCTCGTGAGTACAGCTGAAGTGTCTCAAAGCAGGAAGTCTCAGAGTTTTGCGATGGATGGGGTCCAACTTTGAGAAACAACAGCTTTGCATGGTGGTTAACATTTCAATTTAAACACCACTGAATTCATAGTGGTCTGTGTGGGAGTTTTTCCACAATCTCTCCATGTTTACATGGGTTCCATTCAGGTTCTCCGGTTTCCTCGCACCTCCCAAAAACATGCGTGTAGGTGCACTCTAAATTGCCTCTACGTGTGAATGAGTGTGTAAATGTGTGTGTGCATGGTGCCCTACGATGGACTGGTGTCCCATTCCACGTGGGTCCTCATCTTGCGCCCAGTATTGCCCGGGACAGATACCGGATCCTCCACCGCCCAGCCCTGGATAAAGTCGTTACTGAAGATCAATGATAATGAACATTCATATTAAACCAATGCACAGATGTAGATTTAGATGTAGGTTTAGAAATGGCACACATTTTGTTGGCATTTATAAGATTATTTACAGTAGCAAATATTCCCTCTTCTGTTTAACGTCTTAACTGGTAGAGAGTGCACTGAGTATGATTCTTGCTCGACTATTTAACAGCGATCTTTGTGCTGCAGTGTTTTGTTAAACTCAGTCATGGAGTGTTAGCTAGCTAGTAGAGCTGTAATGAAACATCGTATCATTTGAAACAAGGCTCTTGATTGGATATGTCTGTGTATCAAACATTCAACAGACTGCATAATATAGTAGACTATTCGTAATAAAATACCACTTATAATACAGGAGGTGTAATAAACATTTTAAACTTAAGCCTGCATTCGCTCTTCTGAAAAAGTAGCTTCTTTATTTTGAATCAGGATAGGCTTCAGTGATTTGAAAACAAACAAAAAAGGTTTCTCCTAAGCATGCTGGCATTCTAGTGTATTAGCTCAGGGAAAAAACAGCAATGGCTGAAATCAGCAGCAAACAGGAACTGGAAGATTCCCCCAAATCCTTAAAGTCCGGTTTAATGGAGCACTTTGGCTTCTTGGTAAGCTTAAGACCAGTGAGTGGTGGACTGAAAACTTACACCGGCTCTAATATAGCAAACATGTTCATGCATTTGTGCCAAGATGGTTGGTGGAATTAGACGAAAACACGAAACCACACACACACACACACACAGCTGCATTTAGGCGGCCATTTGTTGCTGATACAGTCTGGGCTAAAGAAATCACCACAGCAGCTGGGAAGATACAAGACTCAATGTGGAGAATGCAGGATTCAAAAATATATCTAGGCCTACAGAGATCAGTGTGGCTAGTTAACAGCGGAATTGGAAATAAAAAGCTCTGTGCAAGATCATATCGAGACATCACCGTTGTGTGTCATATCAAATTTGAATTTTTTGTATTATATCCATACTAGCTAGCACTTTCTCATTTGCATGCTCGCAGTCAGAAGAGATTTTTTGAGATTGTATCTGTATTAATGGAGGTTTAATAAATGAGGTAAAAAAAAAATATACTGTTCTTTTGAATTGTTTTATGTTTTCCAGTACCTAAGTGCCATTCATTATTGTGTAATCAGTCAACTCCTTTCTGTTTTTATACACTCCAATATAAAAGCCACTTGTTTGCTTTCCACACTTCCTCTTAATATTGTGCACTTTTTTGAAATGCAGTGATGAGAGTTTGGATTCCTGTATAATGAATGGCCTACTTTAAACTGAATATGATGGTGTAACTCATGCGCTGTTTTGTTGGGTTAACATAGTAGAGCAGACATTTTACACCTGAACAATGTGTAAACTAGAAGCGAGACTGAAACTATCATGTTCAGGCTCAGTCATGCTCACACCTGACTGTGTTCCTCTAAAGGAGCCACAGCAGAGCACTGTTCCACCCATACATGTATACCAGATAACATCTGTCTAAAAAAGAAATCTTCAGGGCTTCACAGTCCGTCTGTTCAGAAATACTTTTCGTACGAGGAAGTTTACAAACCAAAACAAAACTAGAAGGCTGCCTGTCTGAGGTCCAGTTCTGAAGCCATGTAGAATATACAGAAATGAGTGTATTACTAGGTAGTGCAATGACATCCAGGCAGTGCAATTTTTACTTTTTCAATCATTGTTACAATTAGAAATTTTTAATTAATTGGCTGTTTGTTATATCGTGGTTATTATTGACTTGATTGGATCAAATCACAAGCTTCTCATTCCTATTTCAAGTATTATTTTCTACATTATTATGTATTTAGAGCTAATTATTATGTATTTACTTGTATTTATAGTAAGCATTTAAAAGAGCCACTAGATTTACAGTACTGTTTATGGAGCAGTACACTGAAAGATTTATATGTGTTAAGAAATAAAGGTTTAGAATTTACAATGTGAAACTGCAAGGAGCATAAAAACTGTTTTGGTTTCTATCTGGCTGAATAATTATTGTAATTATATAATAATTCTTGTTATTTGTTATTTTATTTATCTTTAGTAAGCACTTTAGTAGCCACCTGGTCAGGCTTGCTGTGTATCTGGAGCCTATCCTGGGAACACTGGGAACATGGCGAGACACTCATTCACAACTAGGGGCAATTAAGAATAGTCAGTCCACCTACTGGTATGTTTTTGGGAGATGGGAGAAAACCAGAAAACCCAGAGGACATGCATACACACTTCTGGACAGGCAGAAATCAGCACTATCTGCTGCACAACTGTGCCATCTTGATAAATAATTGTGATTTCAATATTGAGTAAAGATAGTTGTGATGATCATTTTAGCTGTTATCGTGCAACCCCAGCTTGAGATTTTGTCGGTTCAGTCCCCGCAAATATCTCTTTATCCGTGCAGGCGCCCAACAAGCAGGTGATGCAATACTGGCTTCAGCAGCTTCAGCAGAAGCGATGGGAGTTCAGTAACACACGAGGATGTGGCAACCGAGACAGCTTGTGCTCCCCCACCCCACTCTTTCCTCACACAGGCCTGGTGGCCAAAGATGCTGGTAAGAGCTTGAGCAGTGTAGGCCGTTTGTATACACGCCACGAATAACCCATACACACATACTCTCTACGACAGCATGTGGAATTGCTCCAGCTTTCCTGGTGTTACTAAACTGTGTTCCTGACTGCCAGGATGTGCTGTTGCAGCATGTGGGAAAGTCTCATGCTGTTGCACAGCTCACTCCTGCTGTACTGGATCTCGTCAGCATGAGAAGTGACTCAACCAAATGCATCTGTCCTTAAATCAAGTGGCTTAATACTTAATACACTAGATCGCTCTCTCTCTCTCTTTCTCTCTCCATACGCATACATTCATTCACTCTCTCTCAAAGTGGTTATCTTGAATGAGATAAAAGAGGTTCTGATGATTACACAGCAGAGTTAATCTCTGTATGAACATATGATGAAATAGTGACGTAAATACATTCACACATTTTCGTTCTTTTTACATAGTTACCTTTGGCCACTGTTATCTGTCAAATTGCCAGTCTAGACTTTAGCAAGAACCTTTTGTTTAAAATTAACCTTTTGTGTTGCCTGTGTTTTTTTCCCCCCCATACTGTATCATATTTCTTGTAGAGGTTTGAGGTAGTGCAGCCTCTGCTTATCACTGTTTACTCAGTCATACACTTCAGTGCAAAACAATGTTGATTTAGCAATAGTGACCAGCTCTCATTTGCCACAAGGAGTGTTAGTGAAGCTAATGAGACTGGTCATGTAGTCAGTGAATTGCAGTGAAAGTGAAGCCTTTTTTCAGGAACACTAACTGTCTGCATTGTGGTCCAGATGCAATGCCCCCTGAGCTGCCTAATGAAACTATGGAGAGTGTGCGCAGTGATTTCACAGAGGAGGCAGACGCTAATGGCTTGGTTGGACTCCAGACTGCAAGGAACCCAACAACACATAATTTTTCCCTTCGAAACTGGGGCACTGAGCTAAGGTGAGAACCTGTGGGATGCATTCACTGAGAAATCATAAGTGGAGTAGCCTTTGTATTTGTTCTCTGAATGTAGTTGTAATTAAATGATACTTATGAATTTTACACAAGTCATTTCTGGGTACATTGGTTTGTATGGATTTGTCAAACAGCAAGGATAGCAGTAAACAATTTGAAAAAAAAACAGCATTTCTGCATTGTGAGCATTATTATGATAAAAAACGGAAGGATTAAAAATAACATGTAAATTAATGCATGTCCTGCCTCTGCAGTGTTCCGTTTAAAAATGCAAGCTTAGCAGATATCATGATATTAGGTTGTACTGGTTGTACTACACATGCACATATCAGTAGGGTGTAACCAGAAGGGTGTAGTCTTTTGTGTTTGTTTTTTAATAGACACATCCCAAAATGTTAAAAATGTCCCTCTCCATTATTATACAGACTTTTCATCATCATAAGCGTAGGTATTTGCATGACCCTTACGTTACAGATTGCAACAGTAAATTCTTTAATAAAAATGTACACAGCCAATAGACTGTTGTGTTTTTCCAGTAATGTATTTGCTTACCTAAATGGTATTGTCACAGTTTGTTAAAAGTTTTGCACAAATGCAAAAGTTTGTCAAGTTTTGTGATTAGTGTGAGACAGAATTTTTTTTTTTAGTAAAATGGCTTTGCAGAAATGAAATTATAAACATGGTGGCTCACATGGATTCTGCATTCAGCTCTGGTTATCTATCTTATTTAATAATATACAATTGTAAACCATCATGTAAATATAGAGGGCTGATTAAGACTCTCACATCTGATGTTACTATAGTCTGTATTATAGTTGAAAAGCAGAAAAGTAATTTAGGTTTGTTTATATAAACCATAACTAGCAATGGCTGTGTCCTCATTAGAGGCTGCTAAGACCTGAAATATTAGATGACTGACATATTAGTCAGCTAGCAATTATACCCTGAATTTTTCATACCATCCCACTCCTATCTGTGTACATGGTTAAATATATATAACTCACAGAATGAGAAAGATTAGAATTATTTGTAGACAGATGCAGATTTGGAAGATGCATGTGTAAGTACTGACTTTTCTTTCTGGCTCCGAGAGAGGCTACAGCATATTACATTTGCGAGACTGCGTAACCCATTAACCAATTTATTTTTAGTCTTAATAGAGCATTATCTTCCCTCTAAACATATGTTCTGTCTGGCAAACATGATTATGTTTCTCTCTTGTTACAATCTCACATATATTGGTCTATATAAATAATGTATCAGTTTTAAATCCTCTCTGAATAATACTGAATAATAGTGAAACTTTGTAGTTATCATCACTTAAGAATCCTCTTCTCTGGTGCACACATTCATCTTGACCTTGGTGAACACAAAGCCAAGCTTCTTGAAGAACCTGCCCTGACTATTCATTCTGCCTTTCTTTGTGCAGAAAAAGAGTTACGTCACCTCTCTCCAAAGCAATTTAGAAGTTTTGTCTGTATTTAGGAGAAGAGTGCCTATGTAGACAGCATTTTTGACAATTTTTGAACAAGGTAAAGCTCACGTTTGGAAGTCAGAATAAAAATACAATGTAGAACAGCATCAAGGTGTTCTGTGAAAGAAATCCTATAATTTTATTCACAGCACATGGCACAGCACATGGCAGAGAGAGCCGTTACTCAGACTGAGGCATGTGCTTACAAATGTAAGCTAATATTTAAAAACTACATTAGCACGATAAAGTAAACTGTGATGAAAAGTTAGGCAGTTATGATGTTATGGAAGTGTAAAATTGGCATATACCATGCATACCCTGTTGGGAAACAACCTTCATGGATAGTGATGAGTTCATGGCCACTTCCTTCTTGAAAACTCACTTAATCCATAGAAAGGGAGTCTGCAATGGCAATTATATTATAAGAAATTATATTATAAGGAAATATAATATTTATGTTCTGTGCGTTAATGTGAAACATATCACTTTATGTACTCGTACACTTTATAGAAAACTAATTCTAAATCATTCATAATAATGGCTAAATCATTTTTAGGATGAAACACACTTTGTATGTAATGTTTGGGTACACAGGGTGGGTACACAATTGTTTCCACTGATCTAAAAATGTTATAGAAAAATTTGCAGCTTGTTACTGTGTAACAGACTAGATGGTATTATAAAGGTAATGTCGATGCTCACAATTTTCTCACAGAAGCATATTATGATGTTACTTATCACAGTATTGATGTGTTTTTAGCAGAATATAGATATGTTATATATTGTTCTTGTCCATCTAAAATGACTTTGTTATAGTTGGAAAATGTAAACTTCTTAACGTAACATCATAGAATTACAAATTTATTCCAGCTATTTGATTGCCTATATCAGTCTGGCATGCGCATTTAAAAAAAAAAAAAAAAAAAAAAAAAAAAAAACATTGTTTTTTTTGTGCTCATTTTCTCAGCCAGTATATTTTTTGTGCGGACATCACCCTGAGCTGCTTATGCATTAACCTCTCTCTCTGTCTCTCTCTCTCTCTGTGTCTC